>NC_134474.1:33013992-33145227 GCF_964194025.1 Convolutriloba macropyga | reverse complement strand
TATCGAAAATTGAAAAATCCAGACTGTAAAATTCGAAGGAAAAAATGAAAAGGAAAAACACTTTGCTTTGAGATTTAAGAAAAAACGAACGGAAAATTTGTAATAAACTTAGTTATTTAAATGAAGATTGATCACCATTAATTCTTTATCGTTTTAAGACGAAAAGTTAGCAAGTTAAACTCTCTGACCAAAAAAAATTAAAAATCATTTTTTTTTGTTTTTTCACGAAATTTTGTTGAAAAAATTGTAACAGTTTATATTTATTCTGGTGGCTGAGAGAGGACTACGAAACCTTTTTTACTATGCAATGGAAACAGTTTACAGAAAAGCGAAGACTTCAGGCATTTCAGATCTCTCAAAATAGCAGAAATCAACTTTGAAAATGTGAAACTAAAATATATATATATATATCTTTTCTCAATTCCACAGTTATTGCAAAAAGTTTTCTCTGATTTCAACAGATCCAAATTATTCAGTAATCTCAATTATTTGAAGACGTAAAAATACCAGCTTCAAAAATGAACTTCAAATCAACCAAAAACATTACTGAAAAGCAAAATGGAAAATTTATTCTTATCATTTTAATTATATTATTTATAATTTCAGAGCAGATTGTCCGAACTAATATCCTCTAGAGGTTTCAAGTAGGCAATAAGTTAACAGTTAGAGAGCTCTTGGATTGCCAGAGTGAACATTTTATTACAAATATAGAACAAATTTTTTGTAGGTTATAAGAATTTATTTTTTTACTTCTCTGTATTTTAAAATTGCTCTTCGAACTGATCTTTTCCAGCCTTTGACCTCGCTTGTAGATTATAAAAACCAAGTCGTTTTATTGTAAAAAGCTTGCTATGAAGAACGAAATTTTCTGTTGCAAGATGAAGAAAGTATAGTATTTTCATTTCAATTCACAAAAAAGCGTTAAAATTTCTTACATTATTAAAACCACTCATTCGCAAAAAAGTTGAAAACTTAAATTATCTGATTGCAAATGATTCTCGCCGCAATTGTATGAGAAACTTCAAAGATAATTTTTAACGTTTCATTAAGTGACAGACACAACTGGCGATGGAGTGCAAAAACTGTTAGAAATTTTTAAAAAATTGGAAAAACGTTAAAATTTGCTACAAAGTACGATATTGAATATCCTCGAAATCAAAATTTGGGTTTTCTAACCTTGCTTGTAACAAACACATCTGTGGGATTTTGAAAAACATTTTTCCGTTAATGCTCATGAAATAACAAAAGTGACAATACATTTCAAATTTTTTCAATAAGTTAATTTAAAACAATAGAGTCATTTTTTCGATTACCGATACAATTACAACGAACAGTACACAAAAATCAGTCATAAAGGAATCAATCGTCCTAATTTAATTTTGATGAGCCTTGGATCAAAATCAGATGCCAAAAGACAATATTGAAAGACAATATTGAAAAACAATATTGAAAAGGGCAATACTGGGAGTTAGTTCCCTTAAATGTTAGATAAAGGAGGGGGTAGAATACAAAAACTGTCAGAAATTATTAAAAATAGAAAAAAAAATTAATGTTTGCTACAAATTGTGGCTTTAAGTAAATCCAAAAATAAAAATGCTTGTCTTTAGATCTCGATGACGAATTTTTCTACGATATTTTTTTTAAAGAATAATGTTTACAGCCATGCTCATGAAATTTCAAAACCGACAAAATTTTTCGAAGAACTACGAAAATTATTTTTCTAAATTTAGTGTAATATATTACATTTACAGCACCCCAGAAAATCGACGCCTTGATTTTTAGAGAAAAAGACAGAAGACCTAAATGAACAGTGACGAACCTTGGGTATTGACCTATTGACAAAAGGAAAACTTTAAAAAGTATTTTTAATTTGGTGTTTTTGTGTAAAATGTGTTGGTTTGTATTGTTTTTCTGTGTCTGTGTGTTTTAAGTTGGACTACATTTATCCTTTTAAAATGTGGTGAAGAGTTTTTGTTTTTTTTCTGCCGAAAGGAGACAGCATATTATTTGGTTTAAACAGTACATGTAATTTTCTCCAATGCATAAGTTGCTTTCCTGCTACGGCTTTTCTGACAAATTTTAGCAGTTGTTTTTTGAACTTTGAGAGGTATGTTAAATCGTTCGGTGCTATGCACAGAGTCGCACGAGCCGTCTTGTTGTTATTTTTAGGACGAATGTTCAGAGGCAGTAGTGGTGCGAACAGAGACGGGAGCAGCAACAAGTGCGGCTCTAAAGACGATTCCTGTTGCGCATCTTTCTGCGAGGAAATCATTGATGGATGTCTGGATGAATTTTAGCAACTCTCAATTTATTTCCTATTCATTTCTCTCTCTCTCTCTCTCTCTCTCTCTCTCTCTGTGTGTGTGTGTGTGTGTGTGTGTGTGTGTGTGTGTGTGTGTGTGTGTGTGTCTGTCTCTTTCTCTCTCACACTCTCCTCTCTCTTTGTGGTGTGGCAACTGCGTTATAGATTACATTACATTATCATTGCAAATTTTATTTTTGACATATTTTGAGCAGAGCATTTGGTCTCATGTTAGTCAAAACAATATTTCAAACAGTTTTGTTTTTATCAAGTCACTTTGTTAAAATAATAGCATGTAACAACATCAGTCTGTGGCAACAATTAACTTAAGAGAACCGTTAACCATGCTCCAAAAAAAATTACACGAAACAACTATTTTTGATGCATCTCTAATCAATTGCTTTCGCATGAAATGAAAACTTTATTGATGAAGCGTTCTCGACTTGCATTTTAAGATCTCATCCATTTTACTTGTTGTCCCTTAAAAAAACGCTCAAAACGCGCTCATTTCTTGCGTTACAAAAACTTTCAGAATAAGAAACTCCAATGGATCTGATATCAAATAATATGGTCAATTCCAAGACCTATGTCAAACAAACCAAGTTTCATTAATAATTGCGTGAAATGGAAACAAAACCATCCTGAGCCTGTAATTAGCCTGAAACTTATTACCCGAATTTTTTTGTTCTCACATTGTTCGGGGAAAAAATGGGAGTACTTTTATGCTAGCCTCACTATTTTTATTCAGAAAAATTTCAGGGCACCCCAGAATAGAATATGTGGTATCAATTTTAGCTCTCTGCGTCTATAAATTCACTACAAAGAGAAATTTCAGGATTTTTGCTTCATCGAAAAAAAGTTCACAAAATTCACACTTAGCTAAAATTTTGGTCGAAGTTCAATCATTTACGACAACCCGCATTTTTCTTGGGGGTGAAAACAAATATCTTATTGTTAGTCAATGTCATCATTTAGTATAAATTACAAAAAAGGCAATTTTTGGGAAAAAATTAACGAAAAATTTTCAGCCATTTCTTCGACTTCTTATGAACTTTTAACAACTGCCTAGTTTATTTAGGCCTTGATGAACAGGGAGAAAATCATTTGAGATCACTCTATTAATGATTAATTGTTTTTAGAAAAAATGAAAAATCCAAAATTTTTGAAGGTATGTCATATCAAACACGAAAAACCTTGAGAAACTTTATATCGCACCCGAAACTAAGAGGAAATCTCAGTGATAGCATGGACATTGTTGGCAGACACAATTGACTGGACATCAAAAAACAATATTTCATTCTCCACTTTGTTCCTCTTTGGACTACGCTGAGATTTGAAAAAGAAGACAGATACTTATTTTGCCATTTTGTAGAATTTGAACAGATTTCATGCACTTTTTTGTCATTTGTGTTATTCATTGACAAAAAAAACTACGAGTTGTTGGGAGCTGTTCTGCGAGCTCTGTCAGCTGGTATTGAGTTCAAATTTTATTTGCTTTTGATTGCAGTATCTTCAAAAGCCCTATTCATAATTTTTGGTGGCTTTTAGTTCCCCTGGAAATCAATTTTGAGTAGGCACGTTAAACGGAGGAACGGAAATAGGTAATCAAACGAAGGTAACTGAGGTTTCATTAAAAATTAAGCGTCAAGGAGCGGACGGCCGAAAGAAAGAGGAATCAGATTTTCGCGAGTTTTTTGTTGACTTGCCGTGCTTTGTTAGCTGCTTTTAAAGTTATCTCATTGTCGATATACAAATTCACCCAGCAGGTTACAATGCAACCAGTTTTTACATTGGTGACCAGTTTCAACTGTGTGAATCATATTTTATGGTTCCGATAACTTTTTTGACTTCAAAAACAAGTATTTTGCTAAAACTGTCGGTATTTCTTGTTTTTAGTTCTCCTATTCATATTTTCTTTGGTGGCTTGTCTGAATAGCTTTAATGATGAAAAATGAATTGGAAAGAAGCAATTTTTAGTGTAGTGCATTCAGTTTTAACTATGCTCATTGAGATTAACAGATTAGAATTAACACGTTTTTCACAGAAGTGTCTCTCAAAAATTACTTTTAAAATTTTGTTACTTTCTCTCTCTTTGCTCTGTTGTCCGTCCTGATGCTGAAAATCTTTCGAGTTTCACTTAAAGTGATTGAAGACAATTTGTTTTTCACTTGTTCCGTCTCTCTAAAGTTCTAATCAATTCAAAGTAGATTACCTATTTTAAAAAATTAACATTCTAATTCCATATTAAATGAGAAATTCTTCTGTCTGCCAAAACGAAAATCATCTAGAGATTTCAAAAAATAAAATCAACATTTCGTTCTCAATTATGTAACCCCGTCTGTCTGCCAAAACACAGTCATCTAAAAGGTCTGATTTGATCCCTAAGGAAAACTATTGCCTTTTTCTTGACTCTCCTGATATTTAGTTCATGGTTCTATCAAACTTGATATTTTTTTTGAAAATTTAAGTTTTTCAGAATTGACGCTCATATAATTATAATATGTTCTCTCTTTAAAAGTTAAAACGAAGACTACTGCTTTTTATATCTTTTGGCGACACAGAGAGCTTTTTATCTTCAAAACACAAGTAAAAATACTACTAAAAAATCTTAATAGCTCAGTCTTCTTACATTAAAAAACATCTCTCACGATGTGAATAGGAAAGTTGATCACTTTGTCAAATAAAACACATATTTTTGTGCTATTTTGTCCTGAAATAGACTACTGCTAGTTTTGAATGTTTGGATTTCATTATTTTCTGCTCTTTTTGAAAAAATAGAGAATTAACATGTTTTGGAATATGTCAAGACGTCACTTGTTTTGGAATATCAAATCATATTTGCTAATTTTTGCCAGCTCAGCAATAATTAGTAGGGGTTCATTAGGTTTTTTAATCTGTGTTTTAATTTTACTTTTGATTAAAATAAGACGACAGATTTCAAATAATAAAATCAACATTTCGTTCTCAATTATGTAACCCCGTCTGTCTGCCAAAACACAGTCATCTAAAAGGTCTGATTTGATCCCTAGTGAAAATTACTGTCTTTTTCTTGACTCGCCTGATATGTAATTCATGGTTCTCTCAAATTTGATATTATTTTTGTAAATTTAAATTTTTACAGAATTGACGCTCATATATTTATAATATATTCTCTCTTTAAAAGTTAATACGAAAACTACTGCATTTTATAAATTTTGGCGACTCAGAGTGTTTTTTAACTTCAAAACACAAGTAAAAATACTACTAAAAACTCTTAATAGTTCAATCTTGTCACATAGAAAAACATCTCTGACGAATTGAATAGGAAAATTGATCACTTCGTCAATTAAGTCCCATGTTTGTGTGCTATTTTGTCCTAAAGTAGACTACTGCTAGTTCTGACTGTTTGGATTTCATTATTTTCTGCTCTTTTTGAAAATATAGAGAATTAACATGTTTTGGAATATGTCGAGACGCCTCCTGTTTTGGAGAGTCCAATCATATTTGCTAATTTTTGACAGCTCATCAGCATTTGATAGCTTTTTAAAACTAGTTTTTTTATTCGTCAATGGTTTTTTAATCTGAATTTTAATTTGCTTTTTGAATAATTTAAGACTACAAGTTACAAATACTAAATTTAACGTTTCTTTCTCAATATTGTTACCCCATCTGCTTTACCATTAGCAGAACACTTCAGTAGTCATAAAAAATCTGTTATTCAGAGTTATATTTTTAGTGTTTTTTGGTTGAATTGTGTTCTAGAATATGTAAAGCACTTAACTCCCAATCAGAAGTCGAATCAAAACTACTTTAGAAATTTAAAAAGAACCTGCAATTTCTCAAAAAATGTATACAAAAACTGATGAAGCTCAATAAAAACTAAGTAATGAAAACGAAATCAAACTTCAGTTGCTTGTGCTTAGTTACAACACGTTTTTAGGAAATGTCCTTTGATTACACTTTTAATAATTTAAGTTTAACTAAGTATTTCGCAATTGAAGATTATTTACACTGGATTTGTGGTTCCATGAAAATTGAAGTATGTTTTTCTGTTTTTTGTTTCCATATAGTATTAGAATTTCGTCTGTCTGCCAAAAACACAGACAATTAAGGTGTTTAAATTGCTCTCTATTAAGATTTATTGTCTTTCTCTTGACCCTTCTTTTATATTGATCTCTATCAAATGGTTCTATCAAATTTGTAATTAATTTCGAGAATTTCAGTTTCTCAGATTTGCCGATTATATATTATTAATATGATTTTTCTACAAAATTCAATACCAAAACTACCGGTTTTCGTTTTCTATGGTGACTCAGAGAATTTTTTTACTTCAGAGCACAGGTAAAAAGGCTACCAAAGTATCCTTATAATTCATTCGTGTCACATAGAAAAACATCTCTCATGATGTGAGTAGGAAAATTGAGCTCTTTGTCAATTAATGCGTATATTTTTCTGCTATTTTGTACTAAAATAGACTACTGCTAAATTCAAAAGTTTTAATTTCATTACTTCCTGTTCTTTTTGAAACTCAGAGAATTAACAAGTTTTGGAACATGTCGAGACCGCACCTGTTTTGGATAGTCAAATCACATTTGCTAATTTTTGCCAGCTCAGCAGCAATTAGTAGGGGTTCATTAGGTTTTTTAATCTGTGTTTTAATTTTACTTTTGATTAAAATAAGACGACAGATTTCCAATAATAAAATCAACATTTCGTTCTCAATTATGTAACCCCGTCTGTCTGCCAAAACACAGTCATCTAAAAGGTCTGATTTGATCCCTAAGGAAAACTATTGCCTTTTTCTTGACTCTCCTGATATTTAGTTCATGGTTCTATCAAACTTGATATTTTTTTTGAAAATTTAAGTTTTTCAGAATTGACGCTCATATAATTATAATATGTTCTCTCTTTAAAAGTTAAAACGAAGACTACTGCTTTTTATATCTTTTGGCGACACAGAGAGCTTTTTATCTTCAAAACACAAGTAAAAATACTACTAAAAAATCTTAATAGCTCAGTCTTCTTACATAAAAAAACATCTCTCACGATGTGAATAGCAAAGTTGATCACTTTGTCAAATAAAGCACATATTTTTGTGCTATTTTGTCCTGAAATAGACTACTGCTAGTTTTGAATGTTTGGATTTCATTATTTTCAGCTCTTTTTGGAAATATAGAGAATTAACATGTTTTGGAATATGTCAAGACGTCACTTGTTTTGGAATATCAAATCATATTTGCTAATTTTTGACAGCTCATCAGCATTTGATGGTTTTTAAAAACTAGTTTTTTATTCGTCAATGGTTTTTTAATCTGTTTTTTAATTTGCTTTTTGAATAATTTAAGACTACAAGTTTCAAATACTAAATTTAACGTTTCTTTCTCAAAACTGTTACCCCATCTGCTTTACCATTAGCAGAACACTTCAGTAGTCATAAAAAAATTCTGATATTCAGAGTTTCACTTTTGGTGTTTATTGCTTGAATTGTATTCTAGAGCATGTAAAGCTTTTAACTTCCAATCAGAAGTCGAATCAATTCGACTGTAGAGAGTAAAAAAATCTGCCATTTCTCAAAAAGTATATACAAAAACTGATGAAGCTCAATCAAAACTATGTTTAATGAAAACGAAATCAAACTTCAGTTGCTTGTGCTTAGTTACAACACGTTTTTAGGTAAAGCCCTTTGACTACACTATTAATAATTTAAGTTTAACTAAGTATTTAGCAATTGAAGATTATTTACCCTGGACTTTGGTTCCATGAAAATTTAATTTCGTTTTTCCTGCTTTTGTTTACATATTGATTTAGAAATTCGTCCGACAGCCAAAAACACAAACAACTAAGATGTTAGAATTGCTCTCTAGTGAGATGTGTTGTCTTTCTCTTGACTCTTCTTAGATATTGATCTCTATCAAAAGGCTCTATCAAATTTGAAATTTTTTTTGAGAATTTCATTTTCTCAGACTTGCCGTTTTGATATTATTAATATGATTTCTACAAAAGTTAAAACCAGAACTACCGGTGTTTGTATTTTATGGTAACTAAGAGAGTTTTTTTTACTTCAGAACACAGATAAAAACTCTATCAAAGTATCTTAATAATTCAGTCGTGTCACATGGAAAAACATCTCTCAGGATATGAATAGGAGAATTGAGCTCTTTGTCAATTAAAGTGCATCTTTTTGTGCTATTTTGTCCATAAAAGACTACTGCTAAATTCAAAATTTTTCATTACGCTCTATTCTTTTTTAAACATAGAGAATAAACATGTTTTAGGGAATATGTCTAGACCGCACCTGTTTTGTATAATCGAATAACATTTGCTAATTTTTGCCAGCTCAACAGCATTTAGAAGGGGTTCTTCATTAGGTTTTTTAATCTTCATTTTAATTTGATTTTTGAATAGAAAAGACAACAGATTTCAAATAATAAATTCAACATTCCGTTCTCAATTATGTAACCCCGTCTGTCTTCCGAAAACACAGTTTTCTAAAAGGTCTGATTTGATCCCTAGTGAAAATTATTATCTTTTTCTTGACTCTCCTGATGTTTAGTTTTTGGTTCTATCAAAATTGATATTATTTTTAAAAATTTAAATTTTTCAGAATTGACGCTCATATATTTATGATATATTTTCTCTTTAAAATTTAATAAGAAATCTACTGCTTCTTATATCTTTTGGCGACTCAGAGAGTTTTTTTAACTTCAAAACACAAGTAAAAATACTACTAAAAACTTTTAATAGTTCAGTCTTGTCACATAGAAAAACATCTCTCACGATGTGAATAGGAAAACTGATCACTTTGTCAATTAAGGCCCATATTTGTGTGCTATTTTGTCATAAAATAGACTACTGCTAGTTCTGAATGTTTGGATTTCATTATTTTCTGCTCTTTTTGAAAGTATAGAGAATTAACATGTTTTGGAATATGTCGAGACGCCTCATGTTTTGGAGATTCCAATCATATTTGCTAATTTTTGACAGCTCATCAGCATTTGATAGCTTTTAAAAACTAGTTTTTTTTCGTCAATGGGTTTTTAATCTGAGTTTTAATTTGCTTTTTGAATAATTTAAGACTACAAGTTTCAAATAATAAATTTAACGTTTCTTTCTCAATACTGTTACCCCATCTGCTTTACCATTAGCAGAACACTTCAGTAGCCATAAAAAAATTCTGATATTCAGAGTTTCACTTTTGGTGTTTATTGCTTGAATTGTGTTCTAGAGCATTTAAAGCTTTTAACTTCCAATGAGAAGTCGAATCAATTCAACTTTAGAGGGAAAAAAACCTGCAATTTTTCAAAATGTATATAGAAAAACTGATGAAGCTCAAAAAAAACTATGTGTAATGAAAACGAAATTAAACTTCAGTTGCTTGTGCTTAGTTACAACACGTTTTTAGGTAAAGTCCTTTGACTACACTTTTAATAATTAAAGTTTAACTAAGTATTTCGCAATTGAAGATTTTTACCCTGGACTTTGGTTCCATAAAAATTTAATTACGTTTTTCCTGTTTTTTGTTTACATATTGAATCTATCTGCCAAAAAACAGACAACAAAGATGTTTGAAGTGCTCTCTAGTAAGATGTAATGTCTTTCTCTTGACTCTTCTTATATAATGATCTCTATTAAATGGCTTTATCAAAATTGTAATTGTTTTCGAGAATTTCAATTTCTCAGCTTTGCCACTTACATATTAATATTATGATTTCCCTACAAAATTTAATACTAATACTACCAGTTTTTTATTTTTTGGTTACTGAGAGAGCTTTTTACTTCGGAGCACAGGTAAAAACGCTACCAAAGTATGTTAATAATTCAATCGTGTCTCTTATAGAACAATTCTCACGATGTTAATACAAAAATTGAACTCTTCCTCAGTTAATTTGCATCTTTTTTTGCTATTTTCTCCTAAAATAGACTACTGCTAAATTCGAAAATTTTCATCTCATTATTTTTTGTTCTTTTTGGAACATAGAAAATTAACATGTTTTGGAATATGTCGAGACGGTACCTCTTTTGGATAGTTAATTCACATTTGCTAATTTTTGCCAGATCAACAGCATTTGATAGTTTTTTTTTAAACTGGTTTTCTTTTTTAGTGTGGGTTCTTCAATATGTTTTTTAACCTGTGTTTTAATTTGATTTTTTATTAAATTAAGACAACAATTTTCCAACAGTAAAATTGACGTCTTGATCTCAATTGTTTATCCCCGTCTGCTTTACCATTAGCAGAACACTTCAGTAGTCATAAAATTAATCTGTTTCTCAGAATTACATTTTTGGTGTCATTTTGCTGGAAAGTTTTTCAGAGAAATGCAGAGAGCATTTAAAGCACTTATTTTGCGATCGGAAGTCGAATCAATTCGACTTTAGAATGTAAAAAACCTGTAATTTCTCAAAGACGTATGAACAGATAGCGATGACGCTCAATCAAAAGTGTGTGTAATGAAAACGAAATGAAAGTTCGATTTTTCGTGTTTAGTTATGTTTTTTAGGAAAACATCTTTGACTACACTTTTAATAAATTAAGTTCAACTAATTGTTTCAATATTGAAGAGTGCTTGCCTTGAGTTTTAGTTCCAAGAAAATTAAAATATTTTTTTCCTGATTTTTGTTTCCATGTTGTATTAGAAATTCCTCTGTCTGCCAAAAACACAGACAATTAATACGTTTGAATTGATCTCTAGTGAGGTTTATTGTCTTTCTCTTGACCCTTCTTATAAGTTGATCTCTATCAAAAGGCTCTATCAAATTTGAAATTTTTTTTGAGAATTTCATTTTCTCAGACTTGCCGTTTTGATATTAATAATATGAATTCTCTTTAAATGTTAACACCAAAAATACCTTTATTTAAATTTTATGGTGACTAAAAGAGTTTTTTTAATTCAGAGCAAAAGGTAAAAACGCTACCAAAGTATCCTAATAATTCAGTCGTGTCACATAGAAAAACAGCTTTCGCGATGTGAATAGGAAAATTGAGCTCTTTGTCAAATAATGCGCTTTTTTTGTGCTATTTTTTCTTAAAATAGAACACTTCTAATTTTGAAAGTTGTGATTTTATTTCTTTCTGTTCTTTTTGAAAATATAGAGAATTAACATGTTTTGGAAAATGTCGAGACCGCACTTGTTTTGGATAGTCAAATTATATTTGCAAATTTTTGCCAGCTCATCAGCCTGGGATAGTTTTTCAAACTAGTTTTTTATTTAGTTTGGGTTTGTCACTAGATTTTTTAACTTTTGTTTTAACTTGATTTTTGAAAATTTTAGAAATACAAATTGCAAATAGTAAATTCAACGCTTTTTTCTAAATTGTATTACCCCGTCTGCTTTACCATTAGCAGAACACTTTAATAGTCATAAAATTATTCTGTTATTCAGAGTCAGAGTTTCATTTTTGGTTGTTTTTTGCTTGAATTGTGTTGCTGAAATGTCCTGCTATTCTTTTGATTTTCTCATTTCGGTTGATTGATTTTTGAATAAATTAAGACGACAAGTTTCGAATAGTAAAATCCATGTTTTGTTCTCAATTGTTTATCCCCGTCTGCTTTACCACTAGCAAAAACTAATTATGACCTTCATTTTAAAAAATGTTCCAGTCCCCAGTATTCTGCTAATCTGAAGCGTCTAAGATAAGTGTTACGGTTAGCAATAGCTGGAAGACAGATGGGCTCATCTACATAGAAGTGATGTTTAGCTGCTGTTTCTTTGACAATTTTTTGGATTTGTTTTTGATCTCCTAGATAATACCTGAAAACATTATTGTTGTATTAATACTATTAAAACTCATAACGCAACATTTACCAATGTTTTTGACCAAAACGCTCTGGCTGAGAAACATAGAGAGTATTTAAAGCACTTAAATTCGAATCAGACGTCAAATCAATTCATATTTAGAATGCAAAAATGATTTTCAGGTTCTCATGATTTATCTACAAAAACTGATGAAGCTCAATCAAAACTGTGTATATTGAAAACGAATTCCTACTTCGACTCTTCGTGTTTAGTTACTACACGTTATAGGAAAACTCCTTTGATTATATTTTTAATAAATTAAGGTTAACTAAGTATTTCGCAATTGAAGGCTACTCACCCAGGTTTTTTGGTTCGATGAAAATTTAAAAATTTTTAAAACACGCACGTTCAAGTTAAACAATGCCGAAAGTCGCGAGTGCCAGAATTTAAAATGCAACAAATTCCTATATATTTAGCCAGAAGTTGAAATGCCAGAAGTTCCTATACACTTAGCCAGAAGTTGAACTTTTTAAAAATTGACTCCAAAAAATCTAAAAGGCGTTTTTCAAAAAAATTAATTGTACAATTATTAAATACAGCTCCAAATGAAAACGTACTTTGTACGGAAACCATAAAAATTGTTGTCCTCCATTAGGTTCATTGTGTTAATGACACGTTCGTTGATATATATTTGAATCATCATTGCAATGTTGTAGAGAGTGCTTGGGTGATATTCTTCCCCTTTAATTGTTCGAATTTCCTGAAAACGTTTTTTTTTCCATTTTTTTACCACTGTTTGTCGGTGCATATAATTCTTTCCCCTAACAGGATTTGGATTTTGGACTTTTCATTATGTAATGTTAATTGTGCTGTTACTGGTTTACAGGAGGATGAGAGTTTGGATGGGTGGGATGTGGGGCGGGGGGTATTGCAAAAACGGAAAAAGTTTCCGGGGGATGGAGAAACGGAAAAAGTCCCTTCTATGAATTGACAAAGGTATTGGTAGGCTAGGTCAAGACTCCTTGCAAAAATCATATCCCTAGAAGTCCTAAAATTTCTGGCTCTTCCCTTTCTTAACTTGAATCAATCGTTTCCACAGATTCTCCAACCATCGAATCTTGTCAAATGTTGTTTTTGCAAGAATGGAATCTTCATGGGTCGTTCTTATTCAGGGACAATTGGCTCTTTTTTTATTTCAAACAGGAAAAAAAGTACAACGAAATTGGGAAATTGCTTTGTTCTTATAGTGCGTTGGAAAAAAGAGCCATTTGTCTGCGAACGTGATTCTCCTCTTCTTCAATCGGAATAAAACTCATATTTTAAATGTTAAATCGGTTATAATCACTCCCAACTGAACTTCCGACTGAACTTGCACAGTGCTTGTTTTAAAATGGTTACGTGACTCTGCAGAAGTCACTTCGAAATTCTGACATTATAACTCGAACCGCTTCACGGTTCTGGATAAACGCCAGAAGTTCTCAGTGACTTCAAGCAGAGTCACGTAACCATTTCTTCCTGTTTGTCTGTTTCAAACTTCAGCTAACATAACTTTTTCGTTGCAGCTTGAATGAAACAATATTTGGAGCTAAAACAAACTTTTCTGAAATGTCATTTTTGATATAATGATTTGATATATAGCTTGCTTTCAAGTGCGAATGTGGGAACATTCTGTGCCACGCACAGAACAAGCGAGCCTTCTGGTTAGTAAATTTTTGACAGCAACATTAAATACCATCCCGGGTCGAGAAAAAATGCAAAAATATGTAAGATAAGCGGTGAAAAGTTAGTTTGTTCACCGCAAATTTCGTACGTAATTTTGCGGTGAAATGCGGTGAATGCGGTGAAATTATGTAAGTTCACCGCTGGACTAAGTGGTGATCTTACAAAAATTCACCACAATTCACCGCTCAAATATGTAATTTCACCTCCCTTACAAGGGTCCGAACCTCTCACCTCCTGCATGTCATCCACTTTCACTGCGCCATCTCTCACTAAATTCTATTATTTTTTGTTTGAATATAAATCGAATTCACTCTACTTTCTGCAAAACATGCGCGGTGAATTTTTATAAGATTTGCAATTTTTAGCGGTGAAATTAAATATTTTAGCGGTGAAATGTGGTGAATTTTTGTAAGTTCACCGCTTAGAAGAAAGTGTCAAAAAGATGTAAGATTAAGGGGTAGTTTTAGTGGGAAGGCAAATGTAACAATTCCTTTCACACTCACCATTAATTTCACCGCATTCTTTGCTGATCTCAAACATCTTTAACAATTTTTACTAAGCAGTGAATTTATGTAATTTCACCGCATTCGCCGCTTATCTTACATAAATCGTACACTTTTTTCGAAGCGGTGAATTTATGTAAATTCACCGCTAAATTCAGCGGTGAAATTATGTAATTTCAGCGCTACCAGGCGATAAAGTTTTTTTTTTCACCGCATTCACCGCCTGATTTATGTAATTTCACCGCTTATCTTACAAAAATTTCCGCATTAACCGCTGATCTTACATAATTTTGCGTTGAATGGCGGTGATACCTCGTCCCGGGATTGTGAAGAGTGCTATGGGTCATTGCGAAAAACCTACTATTGTTTTCTTAACTGGCATAGGTATTGAGAGGAAAATATCTGAAAATGGTCATCATTTAGGTTGTTTCATTTCGAAAATTACATAAATACTGTATCCGTGAGAAAAGCAAAATTTTGAAGCAAACTTGATTTAAATTCTTTCATGCTTACTACTTTAATCTTAAAACATGTGACAAAATCTATTTTGTAAAGATTTGCCAAATAGTGTCCGTTTAGTTTCAGGTTCACTAAAACTAAGACATATGGCAGCATATTCGAACATCATCTTTATCTTTGCAGCATATTTAACCATCATTTTTAAAAACCATTTATGATCAGAGTATTTGTCATTCAATTTTTACCGTAACCAGACAGACTAAACCAAAAGTAACCTTACCTATGTTGAGATCCGAGCGAAATCAACTATGTCCAGAGCTTATATGAGCGCATGCTGTGGGCGCCTTCATGTAACGCAGTCAGGATACATTGAAAAACGATCGAAATCTGAACATGAACGCACAACAATCTGGTGAACGTACGCAAAAATTAATGAACCTATCGGTATCTAAATTCAAACGGACGCAAGTCTGGATTTGGGAGCACTAAAGTCTGGTGGACGCAAAAATTGGTTGAATTTTCAAGGTCTGAGCATGAACACACGAGAGTCTGTTGAACACACAAAAATATGGTGAACGCACTAAAGTCTAACAATGAACGCACAACAATCTGTAAATCAGCAACCAGAAGTCTGAAGAATGCACGGAAATCTTGACATAAACACATGAAGTTCTGGACATGGGCCCGTTCCCTTCTGGGTCGTTCTTGCAACACCTGATATCAGTCTAGCACGCTTGCTTGGGTAGTTAAAAAAATTGTAAAGTCGAAATTTTGCATGTATAATTTTACTTCGTTTCATATATTCTAATTTAAAACCATTGCGATTAAGGATGGTGACCTTAAATGGAAAATACTTAACATTCGATCAAAAATTTTAGGCTCATATAAGATTTCTAGTATTGAGCTTATCACAACACATGATCTTGCTTCAAAATCGGACAAACTGTCAAATAGCTTTGAGGAATTATAATGAAGCGTTCTGAATGAAAGTTATCTCAAATGATGATAAACTTATAATCGAAACGGCAGCAATTTTTCTGATTTTGACCAAAGTTATCGAGCGAAAATTTTCCTCGGCTAAAATTAACTTCTATCTTGAACAAAATGAGTATCTTTATTTGAGATAGAGAAGTTTCAGATTAAGCCTCCTAAACTATGATTATGCCACTCAAGGCTCTTAAATCGAGCTTAATCTTTGGCTGTAAACTCCGGCACTTACTCTAAAATTGGAATTTTGAAACCAAAACGAATTTACTGTTATCAAACAATCCAGTCAGAGCCAAGAAAATGTTAATAGCTTTTTTCGAAGTGCTTTCAAGAATTTTACAGCCGCCATATACACTAACGTGGCCTAGAATGACTTTAAGTTTTGTTTAGCTTCATTATGTAATTATTTTTACATTCGAAAATCATTCTTATCTACGCTGTTTTGTTTTGCACATATGGTTTGAAATAATTATGATGGAAAAAAATCAACCAAACTGTTTGTATCGAACTGCTTTTTCATAATTTTATTTGTTTAATCAGAAACTACAAGATTCTGCCAAAAATTAGTCAAATTATGACGTGGGTTTAACTGATCAGTCCTTGATGGCAGCAAGAATTCATGACCGAAACCAATTATATTTGTGGACAAGGTAAGCCTACAAAAGAACAACAATTCCTTACCCTAATGGTTCATTGGAGATGATGAATTTACAACTGCTGAATAAATAGTGCCTTAGAGTACATTCTTTCGCAACTATTTTGAAGATCAAAGTCTCACCAGTAAAATCAGATTAGAATCTCTCGGCCGAATTTCGCTTGTAATTATACAATCAATCTCAGAAAACCTACGTTGTTTTTCGAAGCGTGAAAAGTTACACAGCCTCTTCACAAACTCTACAATCAGGTTTTTATGGGCTTTTTCTTGTTTAGTTGGTAAGAACTGCTAAACTGATCCCAGGTTTATACCTCGACTTATGAAGAAACTTTATAATTCTAGTAGGAGGTCCAATAGTGACTAAAAATACACAGTCCAGCTTCTAGTTAAAGTCGCGGTAAAGTCTTTTCATGGGTCCAGATAAGGTCTTTTCATAACAAATTAAGGTCGAGCATGGTCTTTTCAATAGTCGAGGATTGCATTTTGGGGGAATTAATAATAGTTAACTTTTCATTACTTCTTTTTGTAGATGTGTAACATCTACCAGGAACACCAAACTAGCGTTGCAACAGACAGTCAACCTTCGAAAGACACGTGGAATTTTGCGAAAAACCTTAAGAAATATTGAATTACTTTTAAAAAGTAGCCTATATAGCGAATTTGTTTGGCCCAATTTAATCAACTAACAAAACTCTGATAATCAACTTTTAATGAATTTATTGTGTTATCAATTAGTCGATTTGATTCTAAAATTCGTTTTTTTAATATATTCTTTAATATAATTGTTTTCCAATAACATAACAGAAACTTTGAAAAATTTGAACGGTCAAACCCGATGAGTATGTTATAAGCCAATTTTCAGCGTGAATGTAAAGTTTTTTGGGTCCAACGTGAACTTAAGCGAGACACTTTAGCTGAAGACCTTCAATTAAGAAAGAATACTTGATTACTCGTATATTGAAGAAAAGTATTATCATAAGAGATATCCTCAAAAGTTTTTTTTATTAAACTAATAACGAATTAGGATTCTTTGTTCTTGATTTAAAGACGTTTAGGTTCCCTCAATTCTTGTCTACATTTTATTGAAACATTAATGGTTTTAAAGAATTCTGAGGCCGAATTCATGGCTTGAAAATTCAAGTGTTTGGAAAAATCAAGTGTTTAGAGAAATTTATCTCAGTAAGAACGTTTTGGCAAAAACCTCTTCAAAAGTGGATGTAGAAGTTACATTCAATTACGCAATATTATGATGTTTTCATCTCTTATCAAAATCATTAATCATTGAAAAAGATCTGAAAATACTGTCAAAGAAGCATCGGATTCACGTTACATGTATTCATTGAATCCCTCCTAATTTCATTTTCTTCGTAGCAATGAAATTATGTGTCAAAAATGCACTACACTTAAAACTGAAGCAATTATTTAGAAATAATTCAATCATATGGCTTGTTCTTTATAGGAAAATGTAAAATTCGCCCTTTTCTGAACTTTTTTCCGGCAACGTCAATTTTAATGTGATGCTAAAAAAGAAGTAATTAAAAAACATGAAGAGGAAATTTTAAATCCCAGTCAGATACAAGACCACTTCAAAAGCAGATTTGAATCAATTGGTTTAAGAATTCGAGACAAGACAGAAAAATTTCCATAAAATAATTAGACAAAAAATTGCCACACTGTTTTTATTAACTATTTTTTTCATAATAAAAATTGCTAAGTCAAAAACAATTAGCATCTGTCAGAAATGGTCAAATTTGTGCAATTAGATGTTTCAACCTGTTAGATCGAAAAGCATTCCAGAAGGAGGGAAAAATCATTTTGTACTAGAAACTGAGAAACAAAGCAGATAGTTCCCATAAAACAAATTGAGAAAAAAATAAAAACGAAAATCTGAAAACTCTTTTGAATTAAATAATACTGATTTGTTTTGCTATCTGTAATTCCAACTGATTATAAAAAGATTTGGTCTGATACAAAAAGGGTCTGATACAAAAAAAAATTCGAACCTCTTGAGGCATCAAAGTTATTGAAATACAAGTTGAGGTTTGAATAAAATTAAAACATTAAGGGACGTACTCGCCAAACTGTATTAAAAAACATTTACAAAAAATGAGAAACATATTGAGGCAAAAAAGAGAAAACTCAATTACACAAAAGAGAACAAATAAAATTTGGAAAAACTTTCAAAAAAATTGAAAAACTAAGAAGCTTAAGATAATCAAAAATGGGTATGGGACATGTTTCTGACAAAAAAGATCAACCGCTTTCTTCTCATCTTGAGGGATGTTTTTGATGACCTTGTGACCACACTGATTAACTGGTGCTCGTTCAAGCTACTAAGCTACTAAGCTACTAAGCAAATGAGACCTGTCTTTAGTCTATATAAATGATTTAGTTTTCTAAATATGGTTGGAAAATTTGTTTCCTGAAACAACGACGTAATAAGTTTTATAATACACAAGTAGACAGATCAATTGAAGTCTGAAATGTTTGAAATTGATGTCAAAATATGGAAATCGCTAAATAGAGAGAAAACAAATCTCTGTTTTTTCTAGAACTTCCAATGTCAATTTACCAGCAGATCTCAAATGATTATCTCCCTGTTTTTCATTACTGTAGCAAATTTTTAGTTGAAATGAACGTTGGACAAAACTTACCATAAAAATAAACAAAAGTGCGTGAAAATTTATGAAACTAGCTACAAAATTGCTTGAAATTTGTCTCAAAATTTTTTCACAAATAGATTTTTGCAATTTTGTTTTGAATGGAGGCATTGACAAAACATTAAAATGTTCATTTTCTTTATAACTACAAAAAAAACTACTGGTTGTTTGATTTGATTAGTTTTAAATATTGACCAGGAAGAAAACGAAAATTTCATAAATATTTTCTTGTAGTGAAATTTTAGACAAAGAGTTGTAAATTGATTCCACATAAGTTTGTCTAGGGAACCAAAGAAGTCAAAAATTGTCCGATGAGTAAGTGAAGCTAGCGCAAAGCTCTCCGTTTTTTCACAACTTGTGTGAACAATTATGAAAATGTTTACGTTTAATAAAATTTCATTGATATGTTTTTTATGGATCTCATTTCTCACATTTTTTTGGGTTGCAGAATATCTTACAAGGGGGTTGGGTGGGGGTTGAGGGTGTTGAATCAAATCAATATCAATTCTGAAACAAATAGGAAATTATATTCCAAGTAAAAATAGCTTTCATTTGCTGGTTTTAGCTGCTTCTGTAAAGGTAAAACGTTAATTGCAACGTTTAGCTCTAAATATCTCTTGGATAGATTTTAAGATGCAGATTTTTTTTTGAAATTTCTATGTGGACAACTAAGATATTGTAATGAGTTATCAGCTATTCTTTTTGTGATGACAGAGACATAAATATGATGAAGCTGTTTGTTTAGAGTTACATCACTGACCCCAGTTACCAAAGACAAAAAAGTGAACACGGTTGAAATCGAGATATTGATGGCCGTCAGATTTAAGCTAGATTCTTTGGTGCCTTATCTTCTCTTGGTTTACTTCGCCTCCTTTGATGTTAATGGGTGGACCAACTCTACGAATAGTGGAATTTGTAACCAAACTAAACTCATTGACGGAAATTGTTCCCACAATATTCAAAGGTAAGTTTCCAGACATTGAGTGGATAAAAAATTGTAACCGAATGATCATTCTTCCTCAAACTACTGTGTTATGGTTAAAGATATGTTATCAAATAAACGATGCCATAATTTCACTTTGGCCAATACTTTTGTGAATTCACGCTAAAGTATTAAAAAAGGAGTAACCTAACCAAAGACCCACTCCCCTCCCCCGGGGGTTCACAAACGGAAAAGATCCCTAAATTTCTGACCTCACAAAATTAACTCGTTTGGGGAACGTTCGAAATAATTGCTGTGACCCTGTTTGCGATGTTTTGCTTCAAATGGATTATAATTGTTTCCCAGTTTGCGGTCCAGACCCAAATTGAGCTATAAGCAAAACCACTCGAACGCACACCCGAGTGTTCCTAGACCGAAATTACAAGATCTGAATAGAAGTCCGAGTGCAAAATAGTCTGGGCCAAGGTCTGCTATGGTCTGATCACGTAAATTTGGTCTGGTAGGTCTGATCAGAGGTCACTTCGGCCTGGAAGGTCTGATCAGAGGTCACTTCGGCCTGGAAGGTCTGATCAAGGGTCACTTTGGTATGAAAAATCTGATCAGAGGCCATGTCGTGCTCACTTGAGACTGAGTATTTTTTGCAATTTTTTTCCAATGAGTAGATGCTTATGGCTCTGCCACGAGCCGAAGAAAAAGATATCTGTTCTGACCAGAATCATTTGCAGTCCCTTGCCTCCAACCAGAACGATGAGGGCAAAAGAGTCCAACCACTAGCCAGTGGTCGGTCGCTTTATAACAATGAATAGCAACTGGAGATTCAGACGTTTCTTATAAATAACTGTCTAACTTCATCTATGGTGCCGACAAACTTAAGCAATGGCATGCAAAGCCTTCAATTTAGAAAAAATCTTTAAATCTTTTTTTTACAAAAACACTTTCGATTTTGAATTAACTTCATTGAATTTTCTGCTGGAGACATTGGTTTTTATGAAATGCATATAATTTACTGATGCTCAAAGTCTCGTGCGTGTGTAAGTATATTCTCTGAAAAGAAGTCACTTTGGTCTGGAAAGTCTGATCAGAGGTCAGCTCGTTCTGAAAGGTCCAATCATATTCTGTTTATAGTCTGGACAATGGTCTGAATTTGAGTCTGATCATAAGCGCACTATATTCGGGACCATAGCCTGGGTACCGTCTGATCAGAAGTTATCTTGGTCTGGAAAGTCTGATCAGAGGTCATTTTGTCTGGAACGTCTGATCAGAGGTGATTTTGGTCTGGAAATTCTGATTAGAGGTCATTTCAGTCTGGATAGTCTGATCATAGCTAAATTGGGGTCCTGGACTTCAACCTGGGTTCCAAATATCGTAGACTGATCAGACTGTTGGGTAATAGAATAAATATTTCATCAATGATTTATTGAACTTACATTTAAAAAACACAACAAGTTCAGGGCGATTGAACAATGAAATTTCGCAGGACATATTCTATTGGCTTAGTTTGCCCTGTTTAATGTTTCTTTAGTGTTTTTATGACGCAAGAATTAAAAGTGACTTTGGTTTTAAATTTCATTTTGGAATCATTTGATGATGTTGGGCACTAAAATTGGTGGACAGTTTTGTTATATATATGGAGATCAAAAATAACTCATGTGGTTTAATCAGTTTTAGCCAGAGTGATTTTGAAATTTTATCCCGTTAGGTCTGATCAATTCCTAATCAGTTACCCCACCAGCAAAAAATAAATTTTGGATTTTGATTCATGATCTCTCATGAAAAAAAAAATTGCGTCAGAAATTTTTTAATTGTTTAAAATATGATTAGACCTATGAAATCGAAAAAAGTCTTCGAAGTCAAAACATTATAGGCAGTACCTAGCGGCACCCCGCAGAAGCCTATGGAGAAATTTTTTTTCAATATAAAAGATCGGAATAAGTATATCTTCGTATGTTATGCGTTCAATAGGCTGTTAGAAATGAAATTCACTGGTGGTCATAGTAGTAATAGGGTGAGCAAGTCTCCCGGGGGGGGGGGGGTGTAGACCCCATGTATTAAGATAGGGTATAGGAGTAATTTTTGAGAGAGGGTCTACACTAATGTATTAAGATAGTGTATAGGCGGCGTACATGTATTAAGATTAGTAATAGCGGCCGCCACGTATTAAGATTAGCGGCCGCCACGTATTAAGATTAGGAATATCCTCCGCAATGTATTAAGATTGGGGATAAATCTAGGGGTGTTCCAGGGGGTGAGTAGTAAGGTGGGAGCAGATCAGGGTGATTTTTCGGAGCCACTTGTCACATGATTTTAGAGGTCATTTAGGGATTACATGCAGCGCGCAGGGAATTGCACAGTCAGCGCGTACGTACAGGCGGGGAATTGTACAGGCAGCGCGCATTAACGGATAATTTCCCTCGCAGTAAACTTCAACATTTTTTGGTTTAACCACAGCAATGTATTAAGATTAGGTATAGCCGCCGCAATCTATTAAGATTAGGTATAGCCGCCGCAATGTATTAAGATTAGGTATAGCCGCCGCAATGTATTAAGATTAGGAATAGCCGCCGCAAAGTATCAAGATTAGGTATAGCCGCCGCAATGTATTAAGATTAGGTATAGCCGCCACAATGTATTAAGGTCAGTTATATCCACTTAAATTGAGAAAATTGAAAATTTTTATAAGAATGAATTATGAAGGTACAAAAAGACAGACACAGTATTAATCAAGTACATTATAAGTAATTTTAAACACAACAGAGAGCGCTCACAATACAAAAATTGATTCAATAAATTACAGGTTCAGGGGTACAGTATGAATTCCATCAGATAACACTTTTCGTTTAGGATAAAAATATGAGAGTCCTTTCTTTGTTTGTTCATAGGTAGCGACGCAGTGGTTGATTGTCCGAAATCCTCTATTTGTAGATGTTAAATTGATGATTTTTTCCATCACTCGCCGATATTTTTCCAATGGTCCATCTCCGGTCTCTTCCAATGTTCGTTTGTTCAGTCCTTTGCTGCTGAATTTGTACTTATCCGATTTGGCATCGTAGCAACAATATGTTTTGCTACAGAGACAAATCATTTCAGTACATCTAAATTCTTCCTTGAACAGACCTGGTTCACGCTTATCGTGCTTTTTATGTTTATCACAACAAGTTCTAGGGAAGAAATTTTGTACAGCATCAGCTTTGAAAGAATCATCACAATCGTGTTCCCTCAGAGTTTCCCAATCTGCTCTTTTAGATGGACGAATGCAATCGTACAAATTATCGTGCGCTAGAGCTAATTATAAGGAGTCAGTGTCCATTTCTAACTCTTCGAACGTGTCGACATCGCAAAATTTATCAAAAAAATTGTAATAAAGCTCCAACATACGTAATTTTGCGTACTGAAGTATAAAAAAGCCGACTATTATCGGTTCACGGTGCTCAATTTTTGATTTTACAAGTTCAACTTCGTATAGTTCTTTTGACACACTGTTAAGTCTCTTAAACAATTTCCCGTTGATAGCTTTGTGTGTCTTTTCATCGTTCAAGTATTTTGTCTCTGTATGTCTGCTTCTGTCCATGATTTGGTAACCATAGGAACTATTCCCTAACAATTTCATTGTTTCTGCTACAACGCTTGATTCAGGATTTTCAGCTCCAATTCTTCTAGCATCAACAACCGATTGGACAAAATTGTTGAAGCATTTTTTGGGTGTGTACTGAACGAAGCGATAAATTTTGGTGCATTTTAGCCCAAGACTAAGGTAAAAATTGAGTAATGGTGTTATGACTGTTCCATTCTCCAACTTGAAGCTTGAAATTAACATGCGTTGCGGTTGCTTGAGTAAATCGTTATCAATTGTATAATCCCTCATATAATCACCAATATCTGCCCGACTAACATTAAAGTTTTTAAAGATTGGTGGAAAGTTCGAGAACTTGTATTTCAACCCATCTGGAACTTCGAGATCACACTGAACGTAACCAAATAGTTTATCTTCTCTTATCTTTGTAAGTAGAGATTCTTGAGTCAGAGGTAGCTCGAATGGGAAATTGTTTCTCACGTGAATTTTTACAGATTCATCACCTTTGACAGTTTCCCACCAGTTACATTCCCATATCTCAACAACTTTATATCCTTTGTTTCGCAAATAGTCTCGTCTTAGTTCATCGTACTCCCGTTTCTTTAATCCCTTCTGAGTCTCTTCCTCTGACATGCTTGCTCTTGCTTCCTGACATGCACAAAAGTGAAAGTAACAACCCATTGCTTCAAAAATAGTTTTACAGTGAGCGCAAAATCCGTCTACATTAAAACAGTCAATCTTTTTCTGAGTTCCAGTTGTGTAGTAGCTTTCAATAGTGCAGTTAGGACGTTGAGATTGTAGGTACGACATAACCATGTTCTCAAATTTCCTCGATTTATTTTGTCTAGCTTTAAACTTCTGAGAGTCTGAATCAAACTCCCATCTAGTGTGAAGCCCAGTGGGCATTTCTTGACACACTGAGAAGGGGTAAAGTTGACTGGCGTCTATATCCACAATTGATTTGCAAATGTTTTCTGTGTTTCGAATGTAGGTTTGATCCACAATTGCTTTTCTAGTAAACACAATAGAGGGAACACCGGTCATATCTTCGCGTATTTTATCATGTAAATCTTTGTCTGCTTCAACGAAAGGATAGAATTTACTATTAGTTGATTTGTGTAGACAAATATTTGCTAAATTAGGTAGTGTGCAACCCAGTTTTAACATATCAATCCCTTTGTTATGACAGAAATCCATCATTTTCTGCATCGCTTCTAGTGTCGGGACAACATCTTTGTTTTTATACCACCTGACAAAGTCTTGAAAAGTTGTCATTTGTTCGTGCTCCCACACACTTTCCAGGTAAATGTAGTTGTCGAATCCCGAGGGGGGCACTACCTTCAACCTAAGTTTTTTCAGAGCCTCCTGTTGGGAAAGTCCACTATTCAACAATTTTGTGAAATCCGTAAATTCTTTTTCCAAGGGATTGTGATCTCTCAACTTACTAAAGAAACATTCGTAAGGGAGTAGGAAAGTTACATCCAATTTGTTTGGTGAGTCGAACCATTCATAAGGGAAAAACCCTTTGGTCTCATTTGTCTTGTAAGCTTTGAGGAACGAATCTAGTGATGTTGCTCCACCAAGAAAGTTTAGAATATCCAGAAACTGAACATCGCCAAATTTAAAGGATACAAAATGATTAGCTTTTTTAATAACCGTTGGTTGAATATCAAACTCGTGAATGAGGTAGGGTAGTAAATAAGACTTGATAAGATTCAGATCATATTTCCCGCTGTTGAATCCAAATACAGGTAAAAGCCGACTATTATCGGTTCACGGTGCTCAATTTTTGATTTTACAAGTTCAACTTCGTATAGTTCTTTTGACACACTGTTAAGTCTCTTAAACAATTTCCCGTTGATAGCTTTGTGTGTCTTTTCATCGTTCAAGTATTTTGTCTCTGTATGTCTGCTTCTGTCCATGATTTGGTAACCATAGGAACTATTCCCTAACAATTTCATTGTTTCTGCTACAACGCTTGATTCAGGATTTTCAGCTCCAATTCTTCTAGCATCAACAACCGATTGGACAAAATTGTTGAAGCATTTTTTGGGTGTGTACTGAACGAAGCGATAAATTTTGGTGCATTTTAGCCCAAGACTAAGGTAAAAATTGAGTAATGGTGTTATGACTGTTCCATTCTCCAACTTGAAGCTTGAAATTAACATGCGTTGCGGTTGCTTGAGTAAATCGTTATCAATTGTATAATCCCTCATATAATCACCAATATCTGCCCGACTAACATTAAAGTTTTTAAAGATTGGTGGAAAGTTCGAGAACTTGTATTTCAACCCATCTGGAACTTCGAGATCACACTGAACGTAACCAAATAGTTTATCTTCTCTTATCTTTGTAAGTAGAGATTCTTGAGTCAGAGGTAGCTCGAATGGGAAATTGTTTCTCACGTGAATTTTTACAGATTCATCACCTTTGACAGTTTCCCACCAGTTACATTCCCATATCTCAACAACTTTATATCCTTTGTTTCGCAAATAGTCTCGTCTTAGTTCATCGTACTCCCGTTTCTTTAATCCCTTCTGAGTCTCTTCCTCTGACATGCTTGCTCTTGCTTCCTGACATGCACAAAAGTGAAAGTAACAACCCATTGCTTCAAAAATAGTTTTACAGTGAGCGCAAAATCCGTCTACATTAAAACAGTCAATCTTTTTCTGAGTTCCAGTTGTGTAGTAGCTTTCAATAGTGCAGTTAGGACGTTGAGATTGTAGGTACGACATAACCATGTTCTCAAATTTCCTCGATTTATTTTGTCTAGCTTTAAACTTCTGAGAGTCTGAATCAAACTCCCATCTAGTGTGAAGCCCAGTGGGCATTTCTTGACACATTGAGAAGGGGTAAAGTTGACTGGCGTCTATATCCACAATTGATTTGCAAATGTTTTCTGTGTTTCGAATGTAGGTTTGATCCACAATTGCTTTTCTAGTAAACACAATAGAGGGAACACCGGTCATATCTTCGCGTATTTTATCATGTAAATCTTTGTCTGCTTCAACGAAAGGATAGAATTTACTATTAGTTGATTTGTGTAGACAAATATTTGCTAAATTAGGTAGTGTGCAACCCAGTTTTAACATATCAATCCCTTTGTTATGATAGAATTCCATCATTTTCTGCATCGCTTCTAGTGTCGGGACAACATCTTTGTTTTTATACCACCTGACAAAGTCTTGAAAAGTTGTCATTTGTTCGTGCTCCCACACACTTTCCAGGTAAATGTAGTTGTCGAATCCCGAGGGGGGCACTACCTTCAACCTAAGTTTTTTCAGAGCCTCCTGTTGGGAAAGTCCACTATTCAACAATTTTGTGAAATCCGTAAATTCTTTTTCCAAGGGATTGTGATCTCTCAACTTACTAAAGAAACATTCGTAAGGGAGTAGGAAAGTTACATCCAATTTGTTTGGTGAGTCGAACCATTCATAAGGGAAAAACCCTTTGGTCTCATTTGTCTTGTAAGCTTTGAGGAACGAATCTAGTGATGTTGCTCCACCAAGAAAGTTTAGAATATCCAGAAACTGAACATCGCCAAATTTAAAGGATACAAAATGATTAGCTTTTTTAATAACCGTTGGTTGAATATCAAACTCGTGAATGAGGTAGGGTAGTAAATAAGACTTGATAAGATTCAGATCATATTTCCCGCTGTTGAATCCAAATACAGGTAAAATGCTGACATAACGTTCAAAATGTTGTTGTAGTTCGAGAAGTTGATTTTTCTGAATTTGGAGGAATGGAGTCGACATATCAATTTCTTCTTCTTCGATATATTGAAATTCAAACATTGGAGTACTCTCATCTTTCCTTCCATTTAGCTTCTCGAAAATAGAACTTACTCTGTTTTTAATTGCATTTTCAATTGAGGAAAATTTTTGCAACATTTCTGCTTTACTTCTGCTAGCTAGTTCTTCTAATGCTTCAACAAAAGATACAATCAGTGTCTTGGGGTCTCTGTTGCGAAGGAACATAGGTTCTTGTAATAAATTAGAGGAAATTGACACAGATATTGGTTCATGTTTTCCTATCCAAGTAGTTGTATTGGTATTTTTTAGTTCATTAGATGGAACGCAGATTGATTCGAAGCCAAATACAGCCAAGTTTTTGAACAGTTTTTGTTCTTCCTCATATCCAATTCCAAAACCGTCAAGTTTATCGAACAAAGTTTCTCTCAAAGTGTAAACACTCTTCGGATAAATGTGCTGTATCCTATCTTTACAAGATTTCACGTGACGGTGGAAATTACCAGCACGCTTAATAAAGGTATCACAATTAGGACAGCGGAACCGTTTGAAAAACGTGTTGATATCATCAACATAGCAAATGTGGTTGTTGTAGCGCAGTAGATTAATGTTGTTCTCGTACATCTCAATACTTCTTCTGGCAAGTTCACCTACAAAATCCCCGTCCTCAATGTCAATGTCATAAATGAAAATGTTGTGTTTTATAGCATTTTCAACAAACACAAGGTGATCCAATGACACTCCTCTAAAGTTAATTGCGTCATGACCAGACTCGTGGAGAAAGTCACTGAACAACTTAGCTGCGTTTGTTTCCAGCTCAGCTGATCCATACAAGTGAACAGCCACAGCTCTAAACAAGCAAAGGTAGTCCTTGTAGGTTTCTCCGTATCCATTCGTAACAAGACAATTTACATCGTTTCTCCTCAACAACTGTTCAGGTATAACAGCATCTAAACATCCCATTGGGATATTGTTGAGAAGAGCACAGAAAACTGTTACATTCGTAGTTAGTGCATACCGCCATTTTGTGTTTGCCCTTTCTTGAGCACAAGTCTCAATCAAATCCAATTTCTCTACTCTTTCCTGAAGTGGGACTAAGTCTCCCTTAGAACAAAGTAAATGAGACTTCTCAAAGAAGGTGTCGTTCTCATGAGCATAAAAGTATCGGTATTCGTCTGTGTCAACATTTCGTAAAATAAATCCCAGGGATAAACTTATTTTTGCAGCACAGTTAAGCTTTTCAAACACTTCCTTCAGTTTTTCATTAATTTCGCTGGGATCAAGTCTCGACAATTTAAAATTGAATACTCTATGTCTCCCATTCTCCATCTCAGTATTGTCAAAGAAGTGTTGACAGGCACTAAGTTCCTGCTGGAACTGTTCGTTGTTCCTATCCAATTCTTCCGATTCTAGTACTTCTTTCAAGTTTTCGCTGGATTTGGTTCCAACTTTGGTCGATGTTCCGTGTTTCCGTCTCTTATGTTGTTGAAGAGAATAAAAACTTGGAAATTCCTCCAAGCATATAGTGCACACTGTACTAAGCTTCTTTTCTTGAGGAGCGTGATGCTTAGCAAGGTGGTAGTTCAAGTCCTCTTTCCTCTTTGTGTAGAAATGTGGACACTTGGGACATTTTAAAGTCCCACTATCACACGATTTTTTGTGTCGAGCCATTTGCTGCTTGACAACCATTTTCTCGCACTTTGAGCATTTGACAGGTAGATTTCTATCAAGAGAAGGCATTGTATTGTTGTGATCCAAAATGAATTGAATAAATTTTAAGTAAATTGCCGAGCAACTGAATCTGATAACAAAGTGAGAATGAATACAATTTTTGGTTTTTTAGTTAGAATAACTTTTATGACTAATTATTTCCATATAAGGAAATGACGTAATTTCTATTTTTAGTAACATTACGCAATACGAAAGTTCAAGAACTTCCTACGAAGCAGTCACAGTGTTACATTATACATTGTATTTAAATCCAGAAAATATCAAAAATGTGTAACCTTATTCCTTGGAGGAAAATCGGAAATCTTAAGTTATATTTATTTGTCATATTGCTGATTTGTGTTACTTTTTTACAAAACAAAACTATTCATCCCAAAACAGACTTCTTAACAAAATCTATCTGTCAGATGCTTGCTCACTTAGAGAATACAAATATTATTGTAAACAAACTAATTTTGTAAATTCATCGATAAAACACTAAATGTGTTTTTACAATAATATTAAAACATTAGAGAAGAAAACTCCTACTTTAATTGAAGATAACTTATATACAATTGACGTTAACGTGATTATATTACAAACTACAAACCATTCAAATTTTAGTATTAAGAAACTTGTTGTAAAAGTTAATGATATCGTTTTGCTTATCTCATTCTCTCTTTTAACATTTTTTTATTTTAATAGATTAATACGTGAAATTTTACTCATTTGTGAAACATGTTGATCAAAAACCACTTACAAATATTGGAGAAGATTTACAAGAGAAAAGAAGGTATACCTGATTCATACAAAATTGACGAAATTGATGTAGATTCATACTTTTTTTACAATTTTTTGGACATTTTCACAAAATCGAACAGAATAATCCGATTTAGTAAAGGACTTGAGTATGCAACGTTCTCTATTAAAAAATTTGAATATGAGGAGTTTATTGCGAAACAGTCTTTCGATTTATCCTCAGAATTGCATGTAAGCAAATACGAATTGTTGTTCATTTTGAACTCCGTCCCCGATATATTGGAACAGTACAGAAATATTTCACAAACAAACTATGTTCCTCTCCCAGAACCAATAACAATAACTTCTTCACTACAGAGTGCTTTGTACTTCCATTATTACAACGACTACAATGCAGTGGGAGTACTGATCAGGTTCGGAATTCGTTTACCTAACGTATATATCCAGAAATTTGATTCCAAAAATGGAACATTTTCCGAGATTGATCTGAAATTTGACGAATTGGAAAAAATTTATCAAAGCTTGACTTTTTTGGTAAATTATGTCACTTCATTTCAACTTAAATAGACCATTTTAGGTAAAAGCATAGTCGGAAACCTGTATTTATACTTCACTTCCTACCTTGTTAGAAAATTTTACCCAAATTTGGATTTGTATTTATGTTCGTCCAGAAATTTCAAGCTAAACGTCACTTTTTCTCATAAAATCTTCCATCTTTGGTTACTGTTGTCTGATTGGACAGAGCACACTATATATAGAGGTTGTTGATTTTGACATTATCATTTGATCCAACTTCTCTGAAAACATCATCACTACTTTCTCACATTATACTAACTACTCCTCAACATTTTATCCTGCTATCGAGCTCCAACATTCACTTTCTTTTTGTTTAAAAAAACTTACTTTAGTTCTAACTTTTGTTTAAATCTAATTTATATATCCTGTTCCCTCCCTAAAAAGAAAATTTGCTGCTTTATAACTTTCTCTCCACTGATTGCTTTTATCACGTTCTCGACACGAATCTTTTCATCCATTCACATCACTTTCTAACAAAAATCTCTTCTATCATTTATTCAAAAATGGAGTTCACCGTTCAAAATAATAACCTTCTGTACTCATTTTCTTTTACTGAGGATATTGCTCGGATAGGAGTTCGAGATTTATCAAACGGACTGTATGAGTCTCTGATCACTTTACCCATTACTGTGTGGCACATTATTGAGCACCAGCGACAACAGTTTGATACATATCATCAGGGACAGGTCCCAATCACAGAGAATCAACTCGGAACTCACGCGATGGGACACGAAGTTGCTGTTGTCAGTGGACACCACTATCCTCACGTTAATGGATCTGATTTTCCTGCCAACTATGTAGCTGGAAATATTCAGTACACATTTCCTTGGGAGGAAGGGCAAATTCCAAACAGTTGGTTCACTACACCGGATGTAGGTGAGGTATCAGGCCCGGAGGTGGAAAATAATTTTCTCCAAATAGCTTCAAGAGCTCATAGAAGAGAACATAGCGAGTTGAGTATTGATACTAGTACCACCACCTCATTTAACGATCTGGAAAACTTTTATCCAGCGCAGTACTATGGATCTACTGACATGTCAACTACACCCTCAATGACAACCCCATCGATTGAGGAAGGAACAGCTCACAACCCTATCTTTTTGAGTGATGTACCTAATACCCCAGTCACTGTTCAACCAACTCAACTACCTGGTAGAATTGAGCGACAAAGAGGTTTCGGTAATGAAATTCAGAACTTACCAGAATATGTTATTGAAACTCTTTTTGAATGATTTCTATGTTCAATTTTGTAAACTATTTTGTATTTGTTCGTAAAAATAACAAAGTTTCTGAATACCTTTTGGGTGTTTCGTATTAAATTTACATTTTCAATTCTATAATTTTTTTATAGTTTTCCAGAATAAAAGATTAACACGAAAGGTTACTTGATAATTTAGGTACTTGGTTATTATTGAAAATTTGTTTTTCGACAATTAAGAAAAATACCGAATTTAATTTTGATATTTAAGAAAATTGTCGAATTTATTTTCGATTTTTAACAAAAAATGTCGAGAAAAAATTCGATTTTTAAGAAAAAATTACTGTTACAAATCCGATTCAAAACTTGTCATTTTAAAAATTATTAAAATTTATGTTTTTTGCTTAAAATCATACCGTAAAACTAAGAAAAATGAGAAAAAATTGCACATTTTGCACGCACAGTTTGGTAACATTTTTGGTTTTTAATGAAAAATCTCAGGTTCTATTTTTGACTTTTAACAAAAAATGTTGTGTGAAAATTCGACATTTAACAAACAATTCGACTTCAAATTTCGACTTTTAGAATATACACTAATAATAAAACATTTTAGTACAAACACTTTATTACTTTCTAACTTCAAAGTACAACATGGGGTTATCAATTATTCCATGACCATCTAGTAAACAATCAACAATTTTTATTAATTCACTCTCATACTTTGAGTTCTTAAGAGACTGAATTCGGTCGAAGAAGGATGATCTCAATGTTTGTGTGCTTGCATTTCTTTGCTCAGCTCTCAGTAGATGTCTCTTGAACTTTTTTCTACTCAATCTCTTCTTAGACACGCTGGGTAGTTTTTCAACAAATTTGTTTTCCGAATTATGTTGTACCGCTCTCTTCAATTGGGTGAAAACAAGTCCTGCTTCTTCGTTTGTGTGACCAAAAAACTGATGTTTATATAAGGTGTATAAGCAGTCCACTGTCTGATATTGAAAAGATAAATCATCCAGTTTTTGGAGTAATTCATTAATGGAAGATGAAATGAGAATTATGTGATAAGAACAATTTTTCAGAGGACAAAAAGTGTAATTGTGAGACGCAACAGAGTATTCACTAGTAAGCAAGTAAGGTTTATAATCCTTAACTGATACGCAAATGAACAAGGATTTCTCACAAAATTTTTTATAAAAGTCAGGTAAAACTTGACACATAACTGCTGCTATTCTGTAACCAAAGTGATTTTGGAGTGATTCTTTTAAACTACCGTATAAGGAAATAACGCAATTCAGTTCAAACGCAGCGAAAATTTCATTTGAAAAATGACACAGTTCAAGAGACAGCAACTCAGAAAAATCCGTTGTTTTGCTTGTTCTAAATATTTCAAACACTATTACTCGCTAATGCAACACAGACGTGCTAAACATCAAGATAATTATGCTGCTCTAGTTCAAATGTTTGCTCAACTTAAACTTTCTGACTAAGTTTCCTTATAAGGAATTTTTGCAAAATGACGCAATTGAACTTTCCATATTTGGAAATGAAAGAAAGATAATGACATCATTACCAAATAGAGGTGATCGGAAACAATAGAGGAAGTAAAATTGCAAGTCAAATCATTCAATTAATTTCTCTCTGTCACATTAAGTTGATAAAATGTCTCTCTCTCAAGTCTCTCCGTTTTACTCGAGTGCTCCATCTATGTTTACCGATTCTCAACCTAAAACTGGAACTGATTCGGTTCCATTTTATATAGACTTTGGTTCTAACCCAAAAAGATTTGGGAGATTTACTGTGTCCCAGATTTTTAAAAACGGACAAAATTATTCCGAACCAACTTTCCAAGTCTTCAAAAAAGATAATTCTGGAACATTTGAGAAGTACCAACAACTTCGAATAGGAGATTACGAATTCAAGAAATTCTGTTTCCTCAAGAACAATATCCTGGATGGGGAGTTGGAACTGAGTGAGCACCCGACTCAATTTGATAAGAACCCATGTATGGAGGATGTGCTGCAACGATGTCACAAAGTCAGAGAGGTCAGCATAGGACGAAATCGACGAATATATGTGACTTTCATTCAATACGTTCAGGAGAATTCAGCCTCCATTTATGTGCAGATTCGGCTCTTTTGCCGCAAGGAAAACAATGAGTTCAAGCAGTTGACTTATGTCAGCTACACTTTGGACGAGTTTAAGGAACTGATTCAAAATTTGAATGACTTTTCTAACATTGAACAATGTACATTTCAATAATAATTGTTGTGTGATTTTGTAATATGTCTTTGTCTTCTCTACAATAAATTTTTCATTTTAAAAATCTTTGATCTGAGAATGAGTTGGGATATTGGCTGCTCAAGAAACATTTTTTTGAGTCTCAGAGACAAGTCAAAGGTTTTTCACATTAGACTTCATTACGAACTTAAAAGATTTTCCTATACTGTTCTTGAAGCTCAAAACTTTCCCAAATTAGAAAAAAATTGAACATAGAGTCCCAAATTTCAGAATTTAAGTGGGTTATTCACAACGGATTACGCAGAACAAGTCTTATATATCGTTCAGATAAACAACAAGTTACCATTTCACAACATCGTTGGAACGGATATCAGTGGAGTTTTCTGACAAATATTGAATTAAAAAAAGAAGAGTACGAGAACTTACTAGAGCATCTCCCTACACTTTTATCTTATATTGAAAAGTTTAAGAAAACTTGCATTGACATGGATGAAGGAACGCAAAGTTGATGGATATTGTCATTCTTGTCAACATATTCAATTGCTACGGAAGCATCCTTTCAATGTTTCCCGAAAATGAAAAACGCAAAAACTGTTTTTTAGCTGCCTGTAAAATTTGGGACGAGAATATAAATTTGGAGGAAATTAACCAAAAATTTCCTCATGGAGGACTTATTGGTTATGGAAATTCCTTTTTAGATTTTTTCTTTGCTAGATTGAAAGTTTTTCGATTACATGCTATACTACACGATTCTGCTGGAGCGGTTAAAGCAACTACAAACAAGGGACCAGGATACTGTTACATGTTACCAAATTTTCCAAGCTCATGTTTCTTGGGACATTTAACTGGGTTAATCTTTTGTGTCTTTATTAAATTTTATCATCCTCAAATTTTCAAAATGCTAGACTGCTAATCATTTTTGTAATAATTCAACCTAGAAAAAAGAATGTCTCTCGTTGTGTTTGATATTGAGTGCTTGGAAGTGAAAATTGTCAAGGAGTTGGGTGTTTTCATGGATGGAATTGTATTGGGATACAGTTTCCTCCCACCCAAAGACTATAAACCTACTTTTCAAGCAAAATGGAACACTAAAAATTTACATGGGATTAATTGGAACAATGGAAAACTGGAATACACTGAGTTGTCATCAATCATTCACCAACATTGTTCACCTACAACAGAATACTTTGCAAAAGGGTTAGAGAAGTGTAATCTTCTCTCAAATTACTTGTGTAAAGATGTGGAGAATCTAGATGATCTTGGTTGTCCAAAAGTTTCCAAACTTCTCAATAACTCGGATCCTGACTGGGATTGTAGCAATTATCCGTATCGACACAAAAAGACATTTCACTGTGCAGAGAAGAAAGCTTATGCTTACGGAACTTGGACTCTGGATTTTTTTGATAACGTATAATATTTGTAATTTCTATTTGTAATTTCTATTTGTATTTGTGATCGTTTTGTAATTTATTATTTTTATTTTACTACTTTTGAAATCAGAGAGAAGTTGCATTCCCAGTTCAAAAAATTGATTTTCCCTTAAAAATAAGGTATAAATGACCGAGCATACAGATAACGGTTTAAATTTAGGTAATTTTGTCTTTGATGATAATAACCAGGAACGACAATCGTGGAAATGTTTTGGACAGACTTGTAATAGATCTCTGGTGGTTTTTTTGTCCCAATTTTTTGTTATTTTGTTAATATTAGCGTGCTGTATAGTAAGAATAACTCTTGCCAAAACCTGTGAAGAAACAACAGTTTGGATTGCTATCTTATCTAGTACAGTCGGTTATATTTTACCTTCTCCTAAACTATGAACAAAATAATCTCTACTAAGGAACGCATTTTTATTTCATTGGCGGGACCAAGCGGGTCTGGAAAATCTCATCTTATCCATGATTGGCTAATTATTGGAACTTTTCAACCCGATTTTGATAAAATTTTCTATTTTTTTCAACATTATCAATCACTTTACGGTCTAATGTCCAAAAACATTAAAAACATTCAATTTATTCAAGGAGTTGACTTTGAGTTCATTCAGAGTCTACCCAATAATGGAACAAAGTATTTGCTGATTTTTGATGATTCTTGTGAAGAAATCTCAAGCTCGAAAGAATTTGTTAAAATCGCGACAGCTGGAAGACACAAAGGTCTTAGTACAATATATATAAAGCATAATCTTTTTCATCAGAGTAGGTTGGGAAGAGATATTGAGTTACAAAATACTCATATAGTTTTATTCAAGTCTCCTAGAGATGTTCTCCAGATTAACACTCTTAGTCAACAGCTCGGGTTAGGATCACAATTAAAAGATTGGTATACCAAAGCTACTTCAATCCCGTATGGTCACTTACTCATTGATCTAACTCCGAAAACAGTCGACTCTCTTAGATTTTGCAGAAACAGTGGTTCTATTCCCACTATTTTTTTTCTCCCTAAAACGAAACAAGAGATTACTTTTTTGAACGATGAACACACAACATCTCTCTACGCTGATAACGTTCCAAACGTATTCCCAGAACTTCAAGAAATCGTTCCTAAGAAATTGTCCAAAAGATTTCATTCAGTTTCTAAACGAATGCATAGTAAACCTTCTCGGGGGACAACTACAGGAAATACAAAAACAAGACGTAATAAAGTACAGAGACGAAATTCATCAACTCGTGCTAAAAAGAACCGGAATAAATAAAAGAAGAGCAATTTTAAGTTCACGAAAAGGAATAGAGCTCATATCAATTTTGACACCATCTATCATTAATCGATTGTCTTGAAATGGAACAGTTTGTTTTGATTCCTCAACACCTTTACGAACAAAAATTCAAATTAGAAGTTAAAAAGTTGAGCAGAAACCAGTTTCTGTCCCAACACATTTGAACCCTAATTACAAAGAAATCAGCAACAAAACCAGATCTTTAAAGAACGAATCAATTGTAGATCAAATTTTGAATTCACCGCTAGTCAAGCTATCTCTCAACGACACAATTTTATTAGATGGAAGAGATACAGAAGTAGCTTTTGCAGATTTTATTTTTGCATTAAAAAGAAAGAACGTTGATTTTCCCGACATATATTACACAATACTTGATGCTACCGGAATAAATCCGCAAAAAGTAATAAACAAAGATGCCAAAAGGAAAGACAGAGGGAGCTGGATTCCTTTCAAAATCTGAAAAAGCCATGCTACAAAGGCTGTATAGAGATGGAAAAGCCGCATATGGATCAATTAAAAATCTACAAAAGGCAAGTGGGTTATCCAAAAAGAAAGTTGCCTACTTTCTACACAGTAAAGATTCCTACACAAAGTATCGTCATGCAACACGACATTTCAAAAGAATACCAGCATTTGCTAAGCGAATCAATGAGATCTGGTGTCTCGATCTAGCTTTTATGGATAAATTATCGGATACTAATAATGGAGTGAAGTATTTATTAGTATGTGTTGACGTCTTTTCTCGCTTTGTTCGTGTGCAACCAATGAAGTCAAAGTACTCTACCGATGCAGTTGTAGCTTTCAAAAAAATGTTGCGTAAAAAAAGTATGCCCGCGAAAGTATGGGTTGACCAGGGAACAGAGTTTAGTGGTGAGTTTCGAAAGTTTTGTATGGACAAGAAAATTAAAATTTACTCTACTAGAAGTGAAACGAAAGCTGCTGTAGCAGAACGAGCCATTAAATCCCTGAAAAACATTATTTATCGCTATATGGAAGAAAATGGTGACAAATACATGAGAAAAATGGATTCCTTTGTCAAAACTATGAACACAAGAGTTAATCGCTCAACAGGTAAAGCTCCAAAAAATGTAACAAACAAAGACTTTTTGTCAATTTTTTACAGAAACCCAATTAACCAATATAAACGACCACGTTTTAAAGTTGGTGAAAATGTTCGTATATCAAAAAAAGATATTCCATTCAGAAAAGGTTATAAATCACAGTTCACAAATGAAATATTCAAAATTGTTAAAGTTGCTACTTTTAAACCGCCAACCTATAACCTTTGTGGAGAACAAGGTGATGAAATTCTAGGTAAATTTTATGAACAAGAGCTTTCAAAGTGTATCATTTAATGATGAGTTCTTTCACTGTTGAGTTGGTTTCCAATGCGTCGTTTGATTGTTACCCAAACAATACACTAAGTTCTTTCACGAATTTTCTACCTGAACAAATTAATCTTGATGGAGAATGGGAGGTAGCGATAACAGAACTGTCGTATCCTTCCTTGTACCAACACATAACAGAGGGTAAATTCTTCTATCTAGATGAAGCAACACCAAATACAAAACCATCGGATTATTACACACTTGATCCAGGTCCATACCCCTCGATCTCTGATATTGTCAATGAAATGAATAGAAAAATTCAGGAACGTGAAAAATTTGAAAAAACACCCATCAAGTTACACGTTAACAAAATTACGCAGCGAATTTCTTTGAGTCTTCCAAATCAGAACTCTTTACTTGTCATTTTTAGTGCCGATCTTTGTCATGTCTTTGGATGCGAAGAAGCTGTTTATGGTATGGGTGTTTTCATGAGTGGTGGTGGTCCACATTTTCCCAAGTTTCCTTATGACATTGTACGAATACACACCTTAATGATATATAGTGATATTGTTGAATACAATATTGTGGGTGATACAAAAGCTGCTCTTTTACGATGCATTCCGTTTATATCAAAAGTTAAGAATGGAGTTATCATCTCAACGGGACAATACATGAATTATCAAAATTTTCCAAACTTACAATTTAAAAAAATTCTAAAAAACTCATTGCACAGCATAAAACTCGAGCTCCGGGACTCTTATGGTGAAAAAGTTCCTTTCAACTCTGTTGGTGTGACAAGAGCGGTACTAATGTTTAGAAAAACTTCTGACAATCATTTTTAGATTTAAAGTTGTAGAAAATGGTTGCTGATAGTGATTTACCGTATTTTCGTGGTTATTCAAGACAGAGGGGAAGAGGATTCGGAGCGTTAGCACAAACAATTGGGAGGACAGCTATTCCATTCTTGGGGAGATATGTTGTCCCAGCAGCAAAAAGAGTTGGTGCTGATTTGCTTGATATAGCTGCACCAGAAATTGGAAATGTTCTAACTGGAAAGAAAAAATTCAAATCTGTGGCTGCAGATGTTGGAAAGAAAACATTACGTAAACAGCTAGGTGGTGGAAAAATTAGGAAACGGCGCATAATTCGAAGAATTACCCCAAAAACCAGTCGACGTCGTCGAACTAGAAGAGATATTTTTTCTAAGCTAAAATGAATACTAGATCAACAAACGATAGCAACTTTCGTTATGGTCACTTTACGAACTCTTGCTTGGAGATTTTTGACAAAATTCCTGTTTTGGAACCAATTGAATCTTCTCACGTTCAAGAAGTTTATCCCAGTACTTCATTGGATGAAAGCAGAATTGAGTTCGAGTTTGAAACAGATAGAAGCATATATCTTGATATGAGAGATATCCACCTTCAAATCAAAGTTGGATTACAAAAGGGAAGATTGTTTGATGACTTTATGAAAAAAGACGAGCATGGAAAAGCAGATATGGGAATGTCTTTCACAGATGATGATTTACATTATCTAACTCACGTCAACAATTTTTTGCACTCGCTCTTTTCCAACTGTGAGGTGTATCTGAACAATCAACAGGTTTACAACTCAAATGGTCTCTATGGACACAAAGCTATAATTTCCAATGAATTTAACGCTTCCACAAGAAATAATGAAGGTATTTTGGCTTGTCATGGATATGAACTTGAAAAAGAACCCAGCGATTTTGAGAAAAGCCCTTTTATAGATCGAGAGGAAGAACTTTTGCTGAAAAATGGAACTACTTATTACGGTAAATTAGCAATTGATTTGTTCCAATGTGAAAAGTTACTGCTTCCAAATACAAAAGTTAGACTGAAATTGATTCGTGCAAGACCCAATTTTTACATGATCTCCTACAATCCTCACGTCTCCCTTAAAGTTCTTGACTGTTCCCTGTTTACAAGACGTGTTGTTGTTAACGAAGTGTATCACCAGACTATCAAATATCAATTAACTCTTCAACCTGCTTGTTACAACTTTATGGAAACAATTGCACGCACATTTATTATTCCTTCAGGACAGAACCAGTTTATTCAGGAAAATGTTTTTAACAATGCTCCAATCAGAAGAGTAGCTATTGCGATGAACACAAATTCAGCATTCACAGGACATTTTCAAGAAAATCCTTTCCATTATCAGAAATTTGGTTTACGAGAACTAAGAATTGTTCGAGGAGTTAGAGCTATAGTATCAGTTGATACAACCAATGACTGTAGGGCATATGTAACAACAATGAAAGCAATGAATTTTAACGAAGAGATTCCCGCGTTACCACATAATCTATTTCAGAACCATTACGTGCTTGTATTTGATCTCACTTCACTTCAAGATGCTGGAGAAAGTATTCATTATCCTGAGCTCAGCGGTGAAAGTATCCGATTAGAAATGTTTTTCGACCGCCCGCTAAGAAGCGTGACAGAACTAATTGTTCTAGGAGAAAGGATGTCCACTGTTAAAATTGATCAGTTCGGAACGGTTGCTAAAAATGTCTGAAGATTTTTGCGTTAACGAAAATTTTTTCATATTTTTTTGCAGTTTTTTATGGGTTTGATATCATTGCTTTCTGCATTGGAACATTTTTGGGTTATATATTATCGTCACCCAGTTGCCATTCTCTTCACCAAATAATTTCTTAAAATGGACGTTAACTGGGGGCGAACTAATTCAAACTTTTTTCTTTACGTTCCTCTCCTAATTTTTCTGGTACTTCTTTTTATAATTATTTTATTCTACCCCAAATCCCATAACAATTCTGTTGACAAAATTAAAAAGTCAAGCAACCTTTTATTAGAGCAAGAAAAAAAGTCCAATGATTGTTGCTTTTATGAAGAGAATGAGTCTTTTCAGCTTGACTGTACAGTTAGAAATCCGTGTGTTAATGGTACTTGCGAAATAAAGCAGAGAAAAATTGTTTGTCATGGATAACACTTCCCTGATACAGATTATTGAACGAATCCCAGAACCCAAATACCGCTATATTGGATCGTTTCCAGCAGATTGTGTTCCAAGGCTACCCACATTCAGTTTTGCTATCATCAACACTTCTCCGAGCAGTGAAGGTGGAGAGCATTGGATAATGATTGCTCGACTCAATCGAACTTATTACTATGCTGATTCTTTGGCTCGTCCAATCACAAAATACAAATTTTTGAATAAAAAAGTATCAGAAAATGATACAACAACCAGTTCAGAGAAACTGATAATTTGTGTGGATTTTACACAATATTTGCAGCATTTCAACTATTTAAATTTTTTCAAACAAAACTGAACAAGGTTCATGACGTTCATGTTTTAAACTTTATAAGTTAATCTATGTGAATTAGATAAAATTAATTTAAAATAAGTCGAAGCGTAATAAAGTCGACAGTAATTTTTTTCTAAATTCCTTAATTCTTCGTTAGTTACTCAAATTTTTGTTGTCGACTTTATTAACTACTCGGCTAAATGTACTTTAATACTCTTTTCTTTTGTACTATCATCATGTAAACGTTTGATGAAATTTGAATTTGCATGTGCTTAATTTGCACTGTGTCTGTTATTTTGTACTTATTAATTCAATTTTTTTCTTTTATTTAACTTTTTTCCATGTTATGAGCGCGTAAGAGTCCACTAGTACTGTGACAATGCCAGATCAGCAAGAGGTAGTTTCGATCTACCGACCTCTGGGTTATGAGCCCAGCACGCTTCCGCTGCGCCATCTTGCTATTTAGGGTCGGCTATACCTAATCTTAATACATTGCGGCGGCTATACCTAATCTTAATACATTGCGGCGGCTATACCTAATCTTAATACATTGCGGCGGCTATACCTAATCTTAATACATTGCGGCGGCTATACCTAATCTTAATACATTGCGGCGGCTATACCTAATCTTAATACATTGCGGCGGCTATACCTAATCTTAATACATTGCTGTGATTAAACCAAAAAATGTTGAAGTTTACTGCGAGGGAAATTATCCGTTAATGCGCGCTGTCTGTACAATTCTCCGCCTGTACGTACGCGCTGACTGTACAATTCCCTGCGCGCTGCATGTATAATTCCCCGCCTGTACGTACGCGCTGACTGTGCAATTCCCTGCGCGCTGCATGTATATTTCCCTGCTAATCCCTAAATGACCTCTAAAATCACGTGATAAGTGGCTCCGAAAAATCACCCTGATCTGCTCCCACCTTACTACTCACTCCCTGGAACACCCCTAGATTTATCCCCAATCTTAATACATTGCGGAGGATATTCCTAATCTTAATACGTGGCGGCCGCTAATCTTAATACGTGGCGGCCGCTATTACTAATCTTAATACATGTACGCTGCCTATACCCTATCTTAATACATTAGTGTAGACCCTCTCTCAAAAATTACTCCTATACCCTATCTTAATACATGGGGTCTACACCCCCCCCCCCCCCCCCCCCCCCCGGGGAGACTTGCTCACCCTATTACTACTGGTCATTCTCAAGGTATTTCAACGCATTGATTGGTCGTGTGCTGATTTTCTACAAAATCTATAAATTTTTACGTCATTTCCGTTGTTGTTCTGTCAATGGAACGGCCTCTGTTGCAAAGAGTTCAACAAAAAAATTGTCTTAATTTTTACAGCTTTTTATAGTGATTTCTCATTTATAAATCTGTCAACATTTTTGCAGATTGTTCCAGTAAATCTTTTTAAAATCATTCAGGTCCCCAAAGTGATCTAAAGACCTATGCTGTCGTAAATTGTAAATTAGGGATATTGAAATATTATCAAGAATTGATAAAAAATTTGCACTATCAGATTTTGCACAAGGACCATTTCGAAAAGACGTTCTTAAGATCTTTCGGAATAAAAGTTATGCCATCTGAATGGAATTGTGTTAATCTCACAAATAATACCAAGAAAAAATTGCGTAAGATCAAATATAAAAGCAACGCTAAATATCATGAAACTAGGTTCATTATCTTTTCGTTCATTATCATTTTTTTTCTTTTAATTATCACTTTGCAAATATAATAAATCAAGCTCGAATATTGTTGCTAAAAATGCTTTAGAAATACGATTTCATTGTAACGGTTTCTTACATGTCATTTTAAAGTTCTATTTAAAATAGTTCTAATAGAAATTCTTGTAATAATTCGAAATCATGCAAAATCAGATTCAATATCTCATTCTCAATTTCTCAGATCTCCGGCGTTGCCTGACTTATGCCCCCCACCCCCAGAGATCCAATTATGTGGCCAGTCTCCAAAAATTGGGTATATACTCGGTGTTTTCTTGTATTGCACCACCCATGTTTTAAAGATTTGAGTATTAGAAACTAGTTCTAGTTCCACTATGCGAATTTAGTTCAAATTTGACTGAAAATTGGTTATATGTAAGCTCACTTATCACGAAGCGTGTTTTTTGCGCTAGCGTGAAAACAGACAATGTCCCAATTTTTCTGGACAATGACTACGTAACCCAGGTTTAGGCTCAGACCCAAATTGAGCTATGATCAGACTATGCAGACGGAAATGACCTCTGATCAGACTTTCTAGACCGAAGTTACCTCTGATCAGACCTTCCAGACCAAAATGATCTCTGATCAGACTTTCCAGACCAAAATGTCCTCTGATCAGACCGAACCCAGATCACTGTCCAGACTATAGTGCGCTTATGATCAGACCCAAATTCAGACCATTGTCCAGACTATAAACAGACTATGATCAGACCATCTTCAGACCATGGTCCAAACTCAATTTCAGACCATTGCCCAGACCCTAATCAGACTATGATCAGACTCATGTGCGCTCAAAATAGTCTGATCAGAGAAAGATTTTAATTTTGAACAAATCTCTTAATTTTGCTATAATATATTCATTTCATAAAAACTGGTGTTGGCAGTATTAAAATCATCTAAGGAAAAGCCAATTCTGAAAATATTGCTAATGAAAACGAAACCTAACTGTTGAGAAAAAATTTTATTTACCATACCCCTTAGTTCATATTTCTGACTCAATGGATGAACTTAGACAGCTTTCCACAAGAAACGTCGTGGTTTTCAGTTAATCAAAATTTCCTCTTGAGAAGACCGGCATTTGCTAACAGCTGGACTCCTTGTTTCTGATCAGAGTCATTGGACTTTAAGATGAGTCTCTGATCGGAACGCTGCTTTGTTGTTGCCTCTTGGCAGAGCCAACATTCCTCAATAAAGCCAGCATTACTCACTATGGTCAGACCTTCCAGACCGAATTGACCTCTGAGCAGACCGAACCCAGACCATGGTCCAGACTATAAAGACTATGATCAGACCGTCCAGACCGAATTGACCTCTGATCAGACCGAAATCAGACCATTGTCCAGACTATTGTGCGCTCGAACCGCTTTCCAGACCCTGTAATTTCGGTCTGGGAACACAGGGGTGTGCGCTCGATTGGGTCTGATCATAGCTCAATTTGGGTCTGGACCAAAACCTGGGAATGTTCAAGTTTTTGGGAAAATAATTTTACGGCCTGAGCTGCACGTGACTTTTTTGTCACAGGGATTTTTAAGAAGGATCGACAACCAATAGATCAAAAAATCCTTACTAACAATTCGTGAAAAAATTACTTTGAAATACTGACCTGATGATCGACATTTTCTGAAATCCTCGTGTACAGTTTTATCGAATAAAATTACTGGAAAATGTCTCTTGCTTTAAGATTCAAGTTTTTGAGCGTGTGTAAGCAACTGTGGCAGAAAAACGAAGTTGGTGTTTTGTAAGCTTTTTCTTTTCAGCACTGATAAAACATCAGATGAGGACGCAGCAATCGTATTTTCTGCAATTGCCATCACAGTCATCTTTACGGCATTCATTCTCATATTGATCTGCTGCTGCAAACGACGTGAGTTCTTTTTTAAACTGATTTTTAAATGCAAAAACTACTTCTCAAAAATTTAATTCTCCATTTAATGATTGAAATACTTCACTGCTTCAAAAAATGTGTGTAAGATGAAAATTTTGTTAGAAATCCGATGATAATTGGAAATTATATAAGAGTGGTGCTGATTGTGTTGGCTGCTCAGTTCTAAGTGCTGAATCTGCCAAATAAAATATTTTCAGCGCTTCCGATGCATAGAATCAACCTTTCGAGAAGTCTCTGATTCAGTGCGTTCGGTGCATTCCATGCATAATTTCCGCGCGTTTGTTGCAAAAACTTTCTTATTTTTCAGTTTTTTAAAACAGGTGCTGAAAATTTGGAAAATTTGTAAGAAGTGCTGAAGCAAGGAAAATGATCAGAATAGGTGCTACCTGGAGAAAAAAAATGTTTTACAAAAATGCCGAAATGGTTGCCACTTTTCATATCAATTCATTATTTAAAAATTTACAAAACTTAAATTGATAAATTAATAAAACAAGGAAGCTCGTTAATGTGCGTTCGCACATGATGTTTCGACCCGCGCTCATCTACGTTTTTGACTGAATTGTCTTTTGACATTTTTCTGAGCATTTTTGTCATTTTTGCATTTTTGACAAAGAGAGAATCAAAAACAAATGTTTGAGTTTAAAAAACCGTTACACAACCAAACTAATAATTGAATTAAATAATGCCATGCCTCACTACAACGGGACCTGCCATTAAAATGATTACAAGGAAAAAAACAAAAAAAGCAAAAACAAAAATTTCACGGCAAAAACTCATATCTAAATTTAAAAGCACCTAGTAACAACGTCAAATCACAATCAGACAAAACCCTAAATACACAAACTTACTTTGTCCTAACTACACAACAGATGGGATTTTTTCGTAATGAGACTATGTAACAAGGCGAAGAAAAGCAAAAACTATGAGGCGGTATACAAAAATCAATCAAAATTTTTTCAACCAAATAATTTCAAAAGTCTTAAAAAACATTAGTTTTAACAACATATTTAACAACATTTAACAACTCACTAAAAAGCCAGAACCAATAGCTCATAGCCGAAACCAATTGGACCTCTCTTTGGTTAGACTAAGCAATAAGAACGAACTAAAGATGCAGAAAAAGTAAAAAAAAAAAGAATCATGAACAACAAATTACAAACATTGCGAAAACACAAATCATTGAAGCCATTGAAATAATTAGCTATTATCTGAAAATTATGTATTTTTATTTCCGTTTCCCTTTAATATAATTCACCTAAAATATATTGAATGAAAAAATAAGTTCAATTCGGCCAGATTTGAAAATCATTGGGATCTGTTATTAAGCGATTGTGTTTTACGCGAAATACACCCCACACATAACTTTTTGTGAAAACGAATTTTATACAACAATCAAACATCAGTTACGTCAAAAAATCAATAAACATGTTAGTTTTGAAAGACAAGTCTTTATTTTAGTCCTCTCAATGATGATAATAAGTAACAAGTTAACGAAAAGAACAACAAAAACTGAAAAAAATGAAAAATCCTTAAAAATCTTAAAAATGTATAAAAACATAATTTTTGAGACTAGTCGCTAAAAACTGACTGCTTCGGGCTAAACTGACTAATCGCTAAAAGCTCTAATTCGATCCTCAATTTCAAGCTTATGAGAACGGTCTGTGGTCAGCATTTTCCGGCTACCTAAAGATTCATGCAAAAACAGGCCATTTCAAAAAAATTTTGAGCGAGAAAAGTGTCGCAAAAGCTGTCAATAGAAGCCAATAAATACGCTAAGTTATAATTTGATGAGACGTCAAGGACTTTTGTCATTCATTAGTGATGTATAAGATTTTACAATAAGTCGTTGACTATGAAAACAACAACAATTACAGGCAAAATCTAAAAATTAAGTAGAAAAGTGCGAGAAGAAAATTTCGAAGCCATTTAAATCATAAGGTTTTTTCTGAAAACTGAATATAAGATCCAATGAACGTCTTCTTGAATCCAAGGTAAATTAAAATATTAAGATAATGTGTTAAGATTCCAAAAGGAACAAAAATACGAACAACAAATAACCAAAAACTTAAAAAAAAATATGAAAACTTATGCATCGAAGGCATAACACCAATAGTTACAAGATAAAACAAGTAAACAGAATATATTTGGCTGGAGAAGAAAAAAGTGATTCAGTCAAAATTGACCCTGACTTACAGTTCACCTAAACAATCAGTTTAAGATCGATTAATTTTAAAAAAAAACCATCTCGAAGAACCATTTTTAAATGCATAGCAGCCATTAATTTCAATAGCTTTCAACGGAAGTCAATAAATACGCTCAGTTATGTCTCGATTGGAAGAAAAGGATAATTGTTGTGCATAGGTAATCAATAAGTCAGGATAAATTTTATGACTGTGGAAACAACAACAAATACAGGCGAAAACCAAAAACTCTGTAAAAACGTGCGGGAAGAAAGTGTTGAAGCCATTTAAACCGTAAGTTTTTCTCTGAAAACTCTATCCATGATGAATTGAATGTCTCTTCTATGCCAATGGGAGAGATCAATATCAGGATAATGTGATAAGATTTCGAGAATCAATAATATGAAATTATCCAAAAAGATTTTTAAAAAATTTTGAAATCTTCTGGCATTGAAGTCATAAAAGAATTAGATATAAGATAAAACCGCTAACCAATTTACTTTTGGCTGCAGTAGAACGAAAGGGGTCCTGTCATTTTGAGACTGTCTAACAACTCACTAAAATAAGTTTTTTTTAGTTAATGTTAAAAAAATTCTCGAAAAACCTATTTAAAGTCTAAACAGCAAATTATCTAACCACTCAAAGCTCTAGATAAGTTCGCCTAAGGATATGATCATCACGAAAACTATTGCACTTTTAGTCAAGTTTTCTACGCCATAGGACACCAAAACTTTAATGAAACATCAAAACAAACATTAAAATTTCACTTAAAATCACGAAAACTCAGAGTCAACCAAAAAAAAACGAGCGGTTCCTTGAAAATAAATTTTTGTATATTGGGCTTAATAAGACTGTAAACTAGGTTTGTCAATAACGGAACCTCGATTTGAAAACTGAATAGTCTCTTGGGGAAAATAGAACAAAAGTTGACAGTTTTCCAAAAAAAAGCTCTCAGATAAAATTTAAATTTTTGATAGCAAACTTCTCCATGAGACCAGAACAAGTCTTTTTTATCGCCTTTCGTCTATTAGGAACTCAAAATTGATTCGTTTTGTGGCGTGAAATGTAATTATCAATTAATATTTTCTATTAATTTTATACTTGAAGAAAAATTACACTAAAAGTGAACAAAATCCTGCCAAATGTACTGTGTTCCCACAAAACTTCAATCCTCAATAACTCCTCGAAAAACGCGAAACTCAAAAAAGTCTTTTTCGTTTTATCAGCCATTAAATTGAAGAGATTTCAACGGAAGTCAATACATACGTTCAATTGGAGCCTATATCTCCATTGGAGGACAATGAATTTTTTCATGCACAGGTAATCAATAAGACATCAGAATGAGTCTAATGACTATGGAAACAACAACAAATACAGGCAAAAAGAAACAATTCGTAAGAAAAGTGCGAGAAGAACGTGTCGAAGCCATTTAAACTATGAACTTTTTTATGAAAATTTTGTCCATGATCCATTGAATTTGTTCCAAAAGCCAATGGGGAGATATCAATATGAGGATAGCGTGATAAAATCTCAAGAGGAACCAATAATAAGAAAAACTTAAAAAAATTTTTAAAAATGTTTGTGGCTTACAAGTCATATAAGAAATGGTTAGAAGATAAAAAGGCTAACCAAATCATTCCTAGTTGCAGTAGAAAGGACGGTGATCTTGTTATTACCGATATTGACTCACAGCTCACGAAAATTAATTTAAGATTGGTTAATTTTTAAAAAATTACATTCGAAAAATTGTTTTTAAAGTCTTATCAGACATTAAATTCAAGAGCTTTTAGCGGAAGCCAATAAATACGTTCAATTGGAGCTTATATCTCGATTGGAGGTCAAAGATATTTTTCATGCATAGGAAATCAGTAAGACGTCACAATAGGTCTCATGACTAAGGAAACAACAACAGAAACAGGCAAAAACAAAAATTTCAGAAGAAAAGTGCGAGAAGAAATTGTCGAAGCCATTTAAACCATTAACTTTTCTCTGGACACATTGTCCATGGTACACTGAAAGTCTTCTATAAGCAAATGGGAGATATCTTTATCAGGATAACGTGATAAGGTTTCAAGAGGAACCAATAATAAGAAAATATCCGAAAAGTTTTTTTTTTAATTTTTGTGGCTTACAAGTCATATAACAATTGGTTAGAAGATAAAACCACCAACCAAATCAATTTTGGTTGCATTAGAAAGGAAGGTGATCCTTTTTATTACTGAGACTGGCTTAAAATTCACGAAAAAAAGTTTATGATCGGTTTAATGTTAAAAAAATTTCTAGAAGAATCATTTTATAAGTCTCAACAGCCATTAGCTGTCCACTGAAAGGTCTAGATAGGCTCACCCCAATGCTCACCAGGATAGCAATTGTTTTTTTAGTCAATGAGACTATGCGATAGGACTGCAAAATTTAGTAAAACTACATAGCGAAAATCAAAATTTCATTTGAATTACAAAACCTCAGAATCGAAGGCAAAAAAAAACACGAGCTATGCCTTGAAAACATTTTTTTTGTTCATTGGGCTTCATTTGACTTTAAATCAAGTTTTTCATTAACGGAACCTAGGTATGAAAAGTGACTAGTCTCTAGGTGACTCAAGAAAACAGTAAAAATATGAAAAATTTCTAAAAAACTTCTAGAGCTCTCAAATAGAATTCGATTTTTTTTGATAGCAAGCTTCCCTATGAGACCAGAACTAGTTTTTTTATTGCCTTTCGTCTATTGAGATCTCAAAATTGTTTCTTATTATGGGGAGAAATGTAATTTTGAATTGGTATTTTAATTTAAAAAATCTTAATTCGAATAAAAATTACACTAAAAGTGAACAAAATCATGCCAAATATGCCGTGGTCACTCAAACCTTCAATACACAATAACTCCTCGAAAAAAAACGAAATTAAAAAAATCTTTTGAGTTTCGAATTCTACGCTGGACGAGTTTTTTCATGATACCACTCACATTTCTCTACGATGAATATATCGATCGGCCAAAATTGTCAGAACAAAAAAAATCCATTTGAGTATATAGTTCCTCCACCAAGTGGAGTCGGAACAATAGTTGATGTCCAACAATTTTGGTTTTAAAAAAGGGGATAGCATTCACATCGATCATTACTTGGCGCCTCCCAACTATTTCCTTTTGAACATGTTTTTTGTGTTACAAACCGAACCTAAATCTGAGGTCAATGTAGCTTGGAACCTCGTTGCAACAACATTAGCCACGTTCTTGAAAAATCAAGAAATTTTTCTTTTGGCCTAATTCTCAGAAAAAAGCTGATTTGAAAATTTTGGAAACTTGTTTCACATTATTTAAGTAGGGTGTGGGGGTACCGTTAACAACAAAAAAGATTCGATGTTTCTTGTTTTTGATTAAATAAACAAAATTGAAATTTTTTAGCTAACAAAACAAATTTCAGACGTTTCAATCCTAGTCTTCTTGTTTCTGTTTAAAAAAAAGAAATTTAACAAAGAGGAATTATACTTTGTTTCTGTTTTCAAATATCAAAATAGTAATATATCTAAAAAAAATTATACCACAACCACCCCCCCCCCCCCCCAACCCCACCAGAACGCATAATTCTTAATTGTGTTAATCAGTTATGCACAAATGCACATCTGTGATTGGATAGTTTCAACGGTGTCAGATGATCATGTTTTGCAGCACAATCGTTTTAGCATTAATAATCAGATTAAGCTTCACTTGCATAAGCTATTGAAAATTGAAAGAGTTATCGTCACGTCCGGTGCAACAAAAATTATTAGTCAGCATTACCAAAAAAACTGATTATTTTTAAAGCGAAATGTTCGACTTCATCGAAAAACATAAAATTTAAACTAAATCAAAAAAAATTTCAGGCTGTCCCGATTTTAAAAAGCTGTATCAAACATCTGTAACAGCAGAAAACTGATAGCACAGTCTCTTAAACAGCATTTGATTTTTGAAAAAAAAGAAGCAAAAACTGAAAAACCTATATCCCAAGTTTATCTAAGTTTTATTTAAGCGATAGCAAAACCCATTGAAATTATCCGATTCCTTGGATGAAAACTTCAGTTTAATCTTAGAACTGACGAAACATTTAACACCGTTCACCACAACATTTATCTTTTACTGAAATGAGAAAGGTATGGATTGAGAGGTTGTGTTTATCATCTCTGGAAATCTTATTTATCTCATCGTAAACAATTCGTCTAAATAGGCGATAAACATCTGCTATTTTGGATGTCAAATATGGTGTCGCACAGGAATCCTTTTTAGAACCAATTTTTTTCAGCTGTACATTAATTATTGAGAAAGTTTGCCAATCAAGCGTCAAACTTTTCGCAAATAATACAAATACCACATCTTCCGAAAAGCTTAAGGGAGATTACTAGCTATGCGACGTTCGTAAATTGTTCGATTGGTTTGACAGAAAAAAACAAGAAAACAAGAAGCAGCCCCAAAAAACAACCTATTGTTTCCACCAATACAAAGGTAGATTCTTCAGCGATCGTTTGATAAAATTGTACGAAACCTATATGCAATCACTTCAGCGATATAGTGTCTTAATTTGTGGCTGAGCAAATAAAACAGATTTTAAACAACTTAACTGATTAGAAAACCACATAATCAGGAAAATTTTTTGACTTAAAACTTTTAATAGCGTCCGGGAGACCAAAGAGAAATATAAAGTACTGACACCTATGAGTTTACATCGGTGCGAGTTGTCAAATTTGATTAGTAAGAGCTGAAGACGATGTTTTGACCATCGTTTTGGATCTGAACTCATCAGCGATGAAGAAAACCACAACATTTATTCTGATGAGAAAAGACTAGAAACCGATAAAACGTGCCAACAAAAACTCTTTCACGTCCCGATCAAAACACTGTTTAATATTTCGGTTGCTCTAGACAATATCATTGTAAAGAATAATTCTAGTTGCAAACGACTCTAGTGTAGTAAATATCCGTTTTAACATAAGAGACATTTACATACAAGTACAAAAAAAAGTAAAGGGGAGAGATCCGCTAATTTCATCAGTGCCGTAAGGTAACTTCTTTATTCTGCACAAGCTTAATAGAGGCACCTCACTATGGACAGGCTGAGGTTTTTTGTTGACGTTTCGAGTGTGTCGTGTATCTATTTACTAGTGGGAAAAAAGTTTTATTAGTTGCCATAATTCTTAGTGAATGGTAAAACTTGACAATCGCTTACTAATCTTTTTTACTATGTCTTATAGTTTTTTTCAAGAGTCAGTCTCAACTCCCGGCAATTTTGATAAAAGAGACAGCTGATTTTAAAACAATTCTACCATTGTTGTAGGCGTGGCTTCTTTTTATCAAATGTCTTGAGTTCTGTGAGAATATGTTACTTTTATGAGCAACTTGCGGGTTTCTGCACTCAGAGCAAAAAGTGTTTTGCATGGCTGTTTCTGAAGTCAGAATTAATTCACGAACGTTCCAGTTTTTATTTTTTTTTGTTGAATACCAATGTATTGTCAGTAGTAGTAAGACCAAATACACGCTTTGTCACGGGGGTACGTCCCCCCGTGACGATCCATGTTCACTCTTTGTAACGGTTGGGAACGTCCCCACCCGTGACGATCCGTGAGGTATATTTTTGAGGTGGAAAAATTTTGTCCCTCATATTTGTCGGAGGGACAGAAACTTGTAAAATTTTCTCAAATTTGTGGGGGACAAATACTTGTAAAATTTTTGTCAATTTTGCAGTGAGAAAAACTTGTGATATTTACGTCAAATTTGTTTGGTGGGCAAAACTTGTGATTTTTTCACTTATTTTGAGCGGGAGTTAAAAACTATAAAATTTTACAGTATTGTGGAATTATTGAAAAACTTGAAAAATTTTTGCAAATTTAGGGGTTCCATAGAGTTAATTTTAAATTTTAAAAATTCTTAAATTTTTTTAGTCAAAAAGACTATTCATGCGTTTTTGAAAAATATTTTAACGACGCAGTCAGGTAGAGGCAAATTTGACCGAGTTGAAATGTCTGGATTTTCCAGGCTGGTTGTAATCCGCCAAAAACTATCGATATTTTCTAGGTCCCTCCAGTAGCCCCTCCTGATTTTCGTATCGAGGAATCTCTTTGATATCAAAGTCATTAAGAATTTTCCTAACATTTTCATCTATCGTCTCTGATTTGAACACAAATTCTCTTACGTAGCCGGTAAAATGATCGATCGTGTACTGTGCTCCTTTCATCAGCGCCTTTTCAAATCTGAATGATTGGATGTAGTCAAAAATTACAATTGGTAGTGCCATGTGATTAATTGTAATCCACTCTTCGTCCCGCAACTCTTGTTTAACAATAACGAATTTTTCCTTTTTGTGAGTTTCGTATGCTATTGTTTTCAAATCGGGATTGGTCTCTTCTTTGAGACAAATTGCCACCGGAGACATGTTCAAACGTTGAAGACAATGTTGCAGTTAATGAATTGTGGTGGTAGTTTATCAGGTCGTGAAAATTTTTGATCAGCTTTTCTATATAAACAAATAATTTGTTCCAAAACTTCAATCTATATAAACTATGCTATAATAGTTTTTTGAAGTCACGTTTTGAGAATAATTAGATTATCAACAATAGTAAAGAAAGAGAAAAAGAAATGAGGAAAGACTGTGAAAAGAGTTCGCAAACAATTTTAAATTTGTTGTTGAGCAAAGATTTAGATTTTTTGAGCAACCAAACAGTATGCAAGAATTGAAACAGAATGATTAATTGCGTTGAAATGTTTTTTCTACATGTTTAGGCGTGTTGCTTCTAAGAATAGCTCAAAAGTATACTTGTCACCTAGAGCATAATAGTTCGATATATTTTTTTTTCTTAGCCAATCAGAAAACGGCAAATTATGAATGTTAACCTTATGTCTAGTAAAGCGAAAAGAAAGTTACTACAGACAGTATAAAAATGCGTTGTTCTATGTCTCATCATGAGCAATTGGAGAATTTGTGAACAAACAAAAACAACATGCAGTTGACATTGCGGTTATTGGTTTTCAGTGGTTAAAATTATAAAATTCAATACTCGATAAGTTAGTCTCTCGCTATTATTAGAATGACAAAATCTTATTCAATCGTTATTTAAAGATTATGAATAATATATGGCTTAGACTCTTCAGAGAAAAGCATTTAAACTTTTGTCAGGTTGAAGTTTGGTAAGTGAAAAAAAAGGACTTGGCATGGGTTTTGATCAAGCAGTTGTTTGTAGAAACTGTTTCGAAAACATTCACGAGAAATACTTATCCATTTCCACATGTTATCCTGAAAAATCAGTAAACATTTTTCTGGCAGCAAGTGAATACTTTGGTGAGTTGGGCTGCTTTGATCTAGATATTGCTCTAAAGTTGCGTCCATATGGAGGTCTAATTGGCATTGACGATTCATCTTTCGACGAGTATCTAAAGGTATCAAAAACTCTACGTTTGCATGCTCTTTTACACGACGCAGGTGGTATCATTTAAGAAATATATAACCAAGGACCTGGTTTTTTTATATGCTTCCTTGGAAAAGCAGCAATTGTTTTAGCGGCATTTGTCGGGAATATTTTTTGCTTATATATAAAGATTTTTTTATCCGTCAATTTTTCACTTATTGGAATGCTGAGCAGCAAAACGGTTGTGTTAGACGTTGAAGAATTTCGTAACAGAAAAGAAAAACTTATTGTTAAAGAGTTTGGAATTTGTTCTGTAGACTACCTTGACTGCGTGTCATTTTTAGCACCAACAAGTTAACAACTCTACAAAAGCAATCTTTCAGTTGGTTGAGTAGAAATTTGCCCGGTATCGATTGGGACATAGAAAAATATCTCTATATCTATCTTACACAAACAATTCAAAGCGTTTGCTTGAGGAATCCTGATGCAATATTCTACGCTAAGAGAGCGGAGAAAGTAAATTGTTTGTCAGATTTGCTTGATTGCCCTGTTATTGATCTGATTTCACTTGAGTGTCCTTCGATATCTGTGAACTATTTACACAAAATTTTCAAAATCAATCAAATGGCAAAAACATTTTCAACAAACATTGTGCAAAAGAAAAAGCCATATTCTATTTCAGTTGGTTAAGAAATGAGAGAGGAATTGAGGAAAATGGAAGCACCCTTGTCACCGAGTTCAACAATTTGAGCCTTGATTATGGGGACGGGAATCTGAGCTTTTCAATTTCCAAAGACGAAACCATAAAACTCGGAATTCGGTTTTTATAGAGAAAAGTTAAATTGTTGCTGACTGAGGACGAAATTCGCTCATTTCCTCGTTTAGTATAATATATTGAACCTTTTCTTCAGTAGAGAAAGCAAATTGTCAAAAACTCAACCCGGGGCCTTTTGTTCCGAGAATCTTACTGATGTCGAAGCACCCGGTTGGTGAAGAAATTGACAAGAACCATCCTTCACTGCTAAAAGAGATTCAACACTTGGTGAAGGAAGAAAGAGTGCACAAATTTGTTCATTATGACAAAATTGAGAGACATATGAAAGACTTTCTAACTGAGTTCAATTGCTATGAATTTTTTTATGTAGAATGACTTTTTCTCAATACAATTTTTTAAAGAATTTATGTTGTCTCGAGATGGAGGTAGTAATAGTTGATCAAGTTGACGCTGTTGTAGAAGAAAGTTTTTTTGAAGAAGAAAATAGCAGCAAATCTTCATAGAAAAATTGTAATCAAACAACGTTACCACGGTCAGAAGTTGTATCTTTCGTTCAAATGTTTGTTATATTACTGCTAATTTTACTTTGCATTGTTAAATTAACCGTTTTAAAACCAAATTGTGAAGAAACGTCAGTTTGGATATCAATATTGTCAAGCTTAGTTGGATACATTTTACCAAACCTAAAACTATGAATAAGATAATATTTACGCAATATAGGGTCTTCATGGCCGTTGTAGGGCCTTCAGGTTGTGGTTAAACAGAGTTAATTTTCAAAATGCTGAGTGGGAACATATTTTATCCAAAATTTAACAACATTAAATTTTAAAACAAAGAAATGCATCAGATATACATAAAAATAGAGAAAACATTGGTGTTACGTTTAAAAGGTACGCCAATTTAGAATTTCTGAACAGCCTTGCAAACTGTCTTCTGATAATAGACGACCCGTGCGAAGAAATTAAGAATGACAATGAGTTTGTTGAATTGGCCACTGCAGGACGTCACAAAAACATTAATGCTGTTTATATAAAGCACAACCTTTATCAACAGAGCAAGTGGTCTCGTACAATAGACTTGAACACAACACACATCGTTTTTTTCAAATCAGCTCGCGACATTCAAAAAGTCAATTTTTTAGGCAAACAGTTGAACCTTGTTAAAATTTTTAAACACTGCTATCAGTTGGCAACGAAAGAGTCATTTGGGCGTTTTCTTATCGACCTTGATCCAAAAACTTCTGATTGCTTACGATACGGTTCCAATATTACTGAGCCAGGTCCTACAGTTTTCTATCTTCCATCTGATACAGCAGAATTAACTCCTCTAAACAATGAAAGAGAAAAAATTATCTATACTGAAGCAAATGGTGCATTTGCAGCCAAAACAGTTGAGGAAACATTTTTGTAGTTGTGATAGTGATGTTATACTGGTTTCGTGTGAATGTCTTCACAATGTTTTACTGGGCCATGTTACATTAAAAGTAAGAGACTAAGAAATTTAGAGAAACACATTTGAAGGCGTTCTCAAGAAAAATTCATCAACGGTTAAACGACGAGCATTTTTACTAACAAAACGGGTTTTGAACTGATTCAAACCTCAAATGAAGACAGATCTCAACAAGAGGAGAAGGACTGGGAGTCTTTAGACAAATGAGAAAAATTTTCTTGAGTTGAAATATACGAAAGGTCCAGCAGCATACGGAAGCTGGAAAAATCTACAAAAAAGCACAAACTTGAAAACAAGTAAAGTTAAATTGTTTCTAGAGGGCAAAAATGCCCACACAAAGCTTAAAGAAAATAGAAAAAATTTTCCAAAACTGAAAGTTATTGCTCACGAAATAAACGAAATTTGGTCGCTAGACTTGGCTTATGTGGATAAAATAGCAAAAGAGAAGAAAGATGTAAAGTATTTGTTGGTTGCGGAGGACTGTCTCTCACGTCATCTACGAGTCAAACCCTTAAAATCAAAGTACGCAACAAAAACAGCGGAAGCTTTTAGCAAATTAATAAAGAACAAGCGACCTAAAAAAGTGTGGGTAGATGCTGGTACCGCATTTAAGGGCTCCTTCAGCACTCTTTGTCAGAAAAATGAAATTGAACTTTATAAAACTTTCAGCGAGAAAAAAATCAGCATTTGCGGAAAGAAATATACGATCGCTCAAGAATTTGATATACGAGTATTTAGAGGACAAGTGGCCATATTCATATATTAATCAGTTGCAGAGCTTCGTACAAACAATTAACCCTGGAGTCAACAGGGTAACGAAATTGGAGCCGAATAAAGTGACAAAAAAAGACGTTCCATACTTGATATTATTGATTTTTGATGCGTCAAAGAAAACTAGCTCGTCGACCAGAATTTTACGTTGGGGACTTTGTGTGAATATCAAAAGCGGATCTTCCGTTTAGAAAAGGATACAAGCAAACATTTACCAACGAAGTTTTCGAGATTTATGATATACCTACAACAGATTCCCCTACTTATAGTCTCATTGACGGATCCCAAGAGCCAGTCAATTTAACATTTTATGGGTTAGAGTTGGTCAAAGTTAGAGACAATAGTAGTGAAATAACAAAACATGAATGAATTCACGGTTCACTTAGTTTCCTCATGAATAAGTTTCCCCAAAACACCTTGTCCTCATTCAAAAATTATTTCAATGAAGAAACTAATTTGGAGAGGGTTTCGCGAGTTGCACTCAGTGAAACTATCTTCCCGACAAAAATAAATCAAGTGCACAAAAGTGATTTGAAGATATTTTCTTTTGACGGCCTTAAATTTTATGAGAAAAATATTCCATTTGATGCTGTTTCCAGACCATAAGGAGGAGAAAAAGCTATCATTAGAAGTGGTTCCTATGAAAACCGTGACTATCTTTTGAGATCCTTAAAAACAGCTACCGGATTGCCTCATTTTGACTATCAGTATAACAAAATCAAGGGAGTTTTATTTCCCTTTTTTTGTAATAACGAAGATTTTACTTTTCATGATTGGTCTGGTTATCATATTGGGCACAAGATGTTGGACACTTTTGAAACTTTGACCATGGCAGATGACAAAGAAAAAATTTGCTGGTGATTATCCATTTGATTTGTCTGCAGGGAAGCAATTGATTTTTATATATGTTAACATAATTAAATATCAATACGTAGGTGATACTGAAACTCCTCTTATTCGATCCATTGATTCAAAACAACGCCAAAAAAACGGTAGCCTCTGCGAAATAGACCCAACACATAGAATTGTTTTCAGCAACTTGGAATACAAAAAGTTATTATCAAAAAATTTTCAGTCTATCGAATTTCAATTGCGGACAGAAACCAGACAATTAGTTCCATTCGCTGGAACAGGAAAAGTTATTTTGACTTTGAATTTTAAAAAATTCGACTAGATGGAAGCCTACTATCAACAGCAACTGGTGTCACCATATTTTTCAGGACACTATCGCCAACGAAGAAGTGGTTTTTGGGGCTTTCGCAGTAAGTAATGGCAGAGCCGCATTGCCAACTGCAAGAAAATTTCTATGGCCTGTATCCAAAAAGATTGGACGTGAATTAGTTGTTCAGGCAGCTCCTGAGCTGTTAGATGTTATTACAGAGAAAATCTCTCCAAAACAAGCAATTAAGACTACTGTGGAAAAAACTGTAAGAAAACAAGTGGGCGGATCAAAAACAGGAAGAAAGCGTAAATTGAAAACCAACGGTTAAAAGCCAAAACAAGGCATTCGTAAGAAAATTCCTTTCACGAGAAGTCGGTCAAATTTCTTTTCTAAAGTTCAAAATAATTACTAATTTACTGCCCGCAGAGGCAACACATACCACACTTGATTTGTTTGAAAAACAGCCTCTGCTTATTACTTTTGACAATGCTTTTACTCAAAAAAACGGACCATCATATTCCATGGACGGTCCAAAGCTCGAGTTTGAAATTTTGGGTGATAGGAACAACTTCATAGATATACAAAAACTTCTCCCTGAAATTACATGCAAAATCTCTTGGAACAATGGCGGCAATTTACGGACAGGAACTGATGACAGACGAAAATTACAGACGTGCCATACTTTAGCAACAACGCATTACATTCTTTATTTTCAGATTGCACTGTATCTACTAACGGTGTCAAATTATCCAACACCAACGGAAACTATGCGCAGAAATCCTTCATTGAAACGAAATTTTCTTCAGGAAAATCTGCAAAAAACACATGGCTAGTTTGCCAGGGATATTATTACGAGGATGAGCCAGCTAAAATTGGTGGCACCGATGGTAGCGCGGACGATGTAGCGGCCAGAAAAGCTCTTGTTTCTTGTTGCTATTTCTCAGGAAAACTGTTTTATTGGAAAGCCGGCGAGTGATGTTTTAACTTGTGATAAACACCTTCTTAGTGGTGTTACTCTGCGATTTTCATTAAGAAGGTCTACAAAAGATTTTGCTGTAATTTCAGAATCAAACAAACATTACAAAGTTAAATTAATTGAAGCTAATCTCTACGTTAGAAAAATGACAATATCGGATCATGTATTGATGGCCATTGAGAAAACTCTATTAAAAACACCTGCCGTGTATCGCTATACAGAAGTATTGCCACAAACTTTTTTAGCTATAATTGAAATAAGAAGTTGAAGCCATGAGGATATTTTCTCGAAAGAACCAGTACGACCTATGATAATTGCAATGGCAACAAATCAATCATACCTCGGAACTAACCGCACTAATCCTTTTCACTACCAGAAATTCAATTTGAGCCAAATGGTTGTTTATAGAATGGTCAACCTATTGTTGGAACTCCGGTCTCAACAACTTTTAACCACCGCATTTAATTCAATACTCTGGAAGCCCTGGATTTTCTTGACAAAGGTGCGCATGGCATAACTCTGGACAATTATCGCAATCACTTTATTCTGGCTTTTGAATTAACTTCAGCGCAAGAGGCTTCTCATGATTTCATTCAACCAGAACTTTCAAATTGCTCAATTTCGGTTCAATTTAGAATTGACTGAGCATTGCCGGCCAACGTAGAAATTTTACTTCTTGGTGAAAGAAGCTCAACGTTTTGTGTTAATTCGGAACGAAAGGTGACAAATAATTCAATCATCACCTACCCCACCGATGGATAGTGACAAAAAACGCTATTAGTTGGGAAAATGTATTCATTTGAAATATTATTTTTATGGAGTTCTTGCAGCGGACAATTTCCCAAAACTAACAAGAGAAGGATTGAATAAAGTCAGTGCTTCACCAGCGCAATATGAAGGAAGTCATTGGATGGTTATTTTGTTTCACGAAAACAAAGTTTATTTGGCAGATCCGTTTGGATTCCTGATACAAAGCTACCAATTATTGTCTTGCCGACTGGTAAAAATTTAAAATGAAGTAATTCAAATACTCAAACGTAAGCCAATTCAAAATCAAAAATCAAAACTCTGACTTTTTTGCAATTGTATTGCGCATGTGATGTTTGGTTATGGATATCCTTTGATGTTGAATATGATCGGTAATCATTTGCTACTCTTTGCTAATCAAATGCTCTAACATTTTTTTAACTAATTTTTTTTGCTCAATTCTTTCTTCAAAGACAAAAAAACAAGACAATTGTTAATTAAAAGATTTTGATTCCAGATTAAAGTTTATCAAAATCAAGCTGTTATCAACATGCAAATAACCATAGTCAATATTTAAAATATGAAGTATTTTTGAAAAATCACCGTATATACCACCATTAAAAATACTATAAAACCTTTCAATCGTACAAGTAGGCAAAAAGTCAGTTTGCGTCTGAACATCCTTTGTCTTTATGATATTGACATTTGGTAATTTTTTAATAGAAATTAAAACAATTAGATTGTGCTGGTCGTTGTAACTGACTGCCTCTTTAAGTTTTTTCGTCACTTCGGCATAATGCACTATGTGAGAAGAACCCCGAATGAGCAGTTAAAAACAAGTGAAGAAACATGGTACTGTATATGTTTCAGAAGAAGTATCCTTAAAGGACTGCGGTAATTGATCAACAGCAGCAAGGACATGGTAATGAAATTGTTGTATTTTGCAATGATCTTCATTTTTGTGCTGGATGTATGCGAAGTTTTTTAGTAAGATTAGAATCAAATTGAGGCTCACTATTGCAAATAAAATATCGCAACGATTTTTGTAATTGTCGAAAATTTTCAGGTGTAAGTTCAAACATTGCTTCAACCATTTTGCTATTTAATTTTCTTTATCACTCTCTGAGGCTTTTTTGATTTTTTGAAAGTGCAGCTACGACTTTGACCATTCGTTTCTAAACTGGAACCAGGCTGTAACTTCTTATTGCAAGAACTGCTCTGCTCGTTCGCAAACTTTGAGAGAGTTATTCTTCTGATAGCATCAATATTTTCTCCCAATTGCTTCAATTCCTGCATAGAGAAAGTGTTAGATTTTGGTTGAAACGAAATTTGTTGTCTCCGTTTTCTTTTTTGAAAAGTTTCAACGATATATAAGTTCCAGTTTTATCATATGTATTTACACAGGCAACTACATATCGCTTTTTAGAACGCGCTATATCGGGATAAAAATCAAAGTAATCTTGAGACGACGACATACTACTTTCTTTTTAAACACAAGCTCAAACTTGTGACCACACCTTGTCTTTGATAATAAAACAACACTTGTTCAAACATGTGCAAGATGGTTAAAAAAAAACTTTAATTCGACTGATCAATCAGAGGGTCGGAGACGACCACACTGAATTGTTTATGATAATAAAAGAGACCACACCTTGTCTTTGATATTAAAACAACACGTGTTCAAATATGTGCAAGACGGTAATAAAGCTTAAACTCGACTGACCAATCAGAGAAGCTGAGACGACCACACTGAATTGCTTATGGAAATGAAAGACACATGTTGTCACATGTAGTAGACATAATATTTTCTAAAACTCGGCTAACCAATCACAAACTCTGAGACCAAAACTTGCGAAACAAATGAACCGAAAACTTATTTTATCATATGCGCAAGTTTAAAATTAATATTCAGTCAGCTTTCAACAAATCAGAGGTCGGCAAAATAAGTCCAGATTGAATAAAAATAGATGAACTTTATAGATATACGGCTATAGTTGTTGTTAGTGCTATGAAACCTTTAGGAGAACAAAAACAGAACAGGAAAACTGTTTATTAAAGAAAGAAAAAAAGAAGAATTTCCTTCAAAAAAAAACTTCCTTCACAACAAGAGAAGTTAGTTTTTTTAAGTATATAAGGGAAATAGCCTGCTCATTCTGTCACTTTAACTAAGTTAAGCAGTAAGGTTCAGTCGGACATTAGTTTTTCCCGCTAAAATTTCGTCATTTTTTATAATTTTCCCCAAGTTTTACACTATTTTACGTGATCACATTCGCATTATACCTCCAACACCTTGTGTTACACAATTTAATGGTCTGCACTTGTTGTCAATCACAATGCAAAACAATTTGTGCATAATGCAAAACCGCTTTTTGTGGAAGTATTTTGCATAAAATTGTCCAAAAAACAACAATATTTATTCTAAAAATACACAATTTTTTTCTCGATTTCTAACTCTCCCGTCATTTAAACGTGGTAGATGAATTGCTTTACCGCACAATTTCAAATGCTTTTTCAGTACTTTTTTGGAACATTTCACATAGTATTGAGAATTTATTTTGTCCATTTCATACGTTTATTTCTTCCTTATTCTCTGCAAAATTGCATTCTCTTCACCTCTGACGTGCAAATTTAAGACACAAATGTACAAGACACAATAATTCTCAATTTAGAGCCCTGGCACTTAATTTTGATTCGTTTACTAATCTGCCCACACTCCCTTATCTGGGATAACATATGGTCAATTAAACTATCAAATTAAAACCAGATGTTGGATCAAAACCAACAAAATTGGACTCCATTTTGTTTTAAATGTTGATATATTACATAAAACTTATCAAGAGATTGAAATAAAGAAAAGTTAAGTCTGTCATATGTTGTTCAAAAACCCATGAATTGTCTTTTTGACTAAAAAAGTGTTTAAGAAATTATAAAAATTAAAATCAACTGTATGGAGTCCGTAAAATTGCAAAATTTTTACAAGTTTTTCAATAATTCCATAAAACTGTGAAATTTTAACAGGTTTCTATCCCCCGCACAAAATAGCTGAAAATATCATAAGTTTTGCCCTCCAAACAAATCTGACAAAAATTTCACAAGTTTTTCTCACCGCACAAAATTGACAAAAATTTTACAAAGTTTTTACAAGTTTTTGTCCTCCACAAATTTGAGAAAAGTTTGCAAATTTTCGTCTCTCCGACAAATATGAGAGACAAAATTTTTCCACCTCAAAATTGTACTTCACGGATCGTCGCGGGTGGGGACGTCCCCACCCGTTACAAAGCGTGTACACGGATCGTCACGGGGGGACGTCCACCCCGTGACAAAGCGTGTATTTGGTCTTACTACTGTCAGTGCTCTATCATGGTGAAAAATGCCTCTGAAATCGACAAACCCTTTATTGACGACAATAATTTATAATTATGTTTATACAGCACGTTCCTTTGAGTAGTTTAAATACTCGGCCATTCTAAATTGGAGGAAACAAACAGACACCGAAAAAAGGATCACTACGCAGGGACTCGGATGAATCTGTGTTGAACAAAATATAGAAAACAATTAGCTATTTTGACGCGGACAACTTAAATTTGCGTGAAAATCTCTTCTACCAATTGTCGCTTTTTTTAAATCATTTACTCGAATTTTGTGGGCAAAATTTTTCTTAATGAGAAGTTCAATTTAATTACTTTAGGCGGAGCAACCCGGGGTGAAATCTTTGCGGCCGACTTGCTTTTAAATGCAGCCGAAGTTGCAGATGATGTTATAGACGACGATGTAATTTCTTCGTGCTCCTGTGATGGCGACTGTTGCAATGACCTTGACTTTGACTGTCTTGACTGAATTTATATAAATAGATAATAAAAAGTCAAATATCTTTTGGTGCTCACTTGACCTACAGCTAAACCTGTTCTTAAAATCATCGTCCTCACATTATTCATAGGACACGACAAAATTAGATATGACACTTGTGTTACGCAGAAGTTTTATTGTTATTCCAATAGTTTAAATTTTATTGTTTTATAAAATTTGTCACGCCGAAGATCATAATTTGGGATAAAGAGTATCCCGTAATCACACCGTAATATGGTGCTCCTAGCGTCTTCGAATGCAAACTCAAGTGAGGTTTTTACTGCGGCTAAGTGATAGAGCCATGCCTATTTCTCGACCCGAAGTAAACTCCCGCATTTGAAACAGCCCAAAAGACATATTTTTAGCCCAGAAGATGGATTTCAAACCCAATAGATGGATTTAAAGCCCAAATCATAATTTTTCTTCCCCAAAGATGGATTTTCAGCCCAGAAGATGGATTTTTAGCACAGCCGATGGATTTTTAGCCCATTAGATAGATTTTTAGCCCAAATCATAAATTTTCAGCCGAGATGATAGATTTTCAGCCCAATAGGTGGACTTTGAGCCCAAATCTTGAATTTTCTGCCCAGAAGATGGATTTTATTGATGATTATCATCCGCAAAGGTGTAGTCAACAAAATCGGTTAACAAATGCACTTTAGGCTGCTCTAATTTTCAACTAAAATCTAGTTTTCGGTACAATCAAATATCCCTCAAAGTGCTTTAAAATCCATTATTGCGGTTTTTTTATATTGAAAAGGCATAAAAAAATTTTCCGGGCAAATTGATGTTCTTATCTGTATTTTGATTTAACAATGCATTGGCTTATTCAAAATAATTTACAGCTGTGGAATAACAAAATGATATTTTACAGTAGAATTTAGAGATTTACAGGAGAGATCTGATTATTAGATCAAGATGGTGATTTGAATTTGGGGATGAAAAAGGACTCAAAAATCAGCTGTATATATACCCATTATCAGTGTGAAAAAGTCAAGATACAAAACTAATCTTTGCACCATGATTTATAGTGGGGGTCGCACGGGTTACCCAATATGGTTTGCTTCTGCAAATCAGTCGCAAAGGGAACCATTCATTCACACTTCCGGAGATATCATCATCATTTAATACATGCTGGGAAGATTTTACATCAATTAATCTAACTCTAATAATAGTTATCTAGATTCACCAATTTGAACCGAATATTGATTCTCAGCACCATTTCTTGACGATTCATTTATATAATTTCTTTGATCAAAATCAAATTGCTTGTCTTTCTAATCTGGTAAGTCAAACTTTCTTTCTAATTCTCACTAAGTTTAAGACTATAGTTTGATCGAAATTCTAACACCCCCACTCAGACTTGAGCTGATTGCAGAGAGTCTGTTCCCATCAAAACTGCTCTGAATGTTTCCACTTTCGAAACGGGTAAGGACTTTGTGAAGATGTCCGCTGCCATTTTGTCTGTAGGAACGTAATGAATTGAAATAGTCCCATCCTCTGTTTTGTCCCGGATGAAGTGAAACTTTGTTTCGATGTGCTTGCTCCTTTTGTGCATGACTGGGTTTTGGCAGAGTCTGATACAACTTTGGTTGTCTTCTCCAATTGCTATTGGACGTTTCTGTTGGATGCCAAAATCCTCTAGAAGTTGTTTCAGGTAGAGTGCTTCCTGAACTGCTGCTGCCATGCCCTGATATTCTGCTTCTGATGAAGAAAGAGCAACTGTGGCCTGCTTCTTGACACCCCAGCTGAGTGCTGCGCCACGTCCGTTGAGCCTGAAGTAATAGCCCGTTGTTGATTTTCTGTCGTTCACGTCTCCAAACCAGTCTGCATCACTTTCCCCCACTAAATCATAACTAGCCTCTTTTGTGTAAGTAAGTTTTAAACCTATTGAACCTTGAAGATATCGCAGAAGTCGTTTTCCGCACATCCAGTGTTGATTGGTAGTTGCATTCATGTGTCTGGACAGAATGTTGACTGTGAACATGATGTCTGGCCTCGTCTGTTTGGCCAGATACAGAAGTGATCCAACCAAGCTTCTGTAGATCCTCTGGTCCACTTCTTCGTCTCCGTTCTGTGCTGTCTGAAGTTTCAAATTCAAATCAGCTGGAGTTCTTGAGGGTTTGCATTGATCCATTTGAAACCGCTCAAGCATTGTTTCTATGTAGCGTTCTTGGTCGACTGTGACTTTGCCCTCTTCTCGGCTGATTCTTAGACCCAGAAACCAGTGTAGTCTCCCTATGTCTTCCATGTGAAAGGTTGCTTCTAGTGCCTTCTTGACATCAGAGACCACTGTCATACTTCTTGATGCTACTATGATGTCGTCAACCCAGACCAAGATGAAGGTGTGATCCTCTGCTTCTGATCTTGCGAACAAGCAGTGATCGTTCCTGCTTCTGGTGAACCCCTGTCTCAGTAGCAAGTTTGCCAGCTCTTTGTACCAGTTGTTAGCAGCCTGTTTCAAACCATAAATTGATTTATTTAGTCGACATACTAACTTCTCCCCATCTGATCCGCGTTTTACAAACTCCTGTGGCTGTTCCAGATACACTTCTTCCTCGATTGGTGAGTGCAGGAAAGCAGTCTTGACATCAAATTGGTGCATTACATGGCCTTGCTTCGCTGATAGCTGAAGTAGAATCCTGAATGTCTCTGGCTCACAGGTAGGCGCAAAAGTCTCAAAGTAGTCCAGTCCTTCCACTTGCTTGAAGCCTTTCGCCACATAGCGCGCTTTGTATTTGTCCACTTGACCACTGGGTCCCAATTTCACTTTGTATACCCATTTGCCCGGTATGACGTCCCTGTCTGTGGGTGGTCTCACTAGGTTCCAAGTCTCGTTGTCTTGGAGTGCCTTGACCTCGTCCTTCATTGCCCGGTGCCACTGGTCCCAATCGTCACCTTGCTTGGCTTCGTAGACTGTTTTGGGTTCCACAAAGTCGCCCTCAGTCACAGCAAGATGGATCCTGACTTCTCCAAAAAATTGCGGAACATTCCTTGCTCGTGTCCCTCGTCTGGACTCCGCTCTGTCCGCGTGTTCCAGTGCATCTTCATTGAAGCCAACTGTCTCTAACTGTGAGAAGTCTTCTGTGTCACTGTCTTCTAGTGACTCTGAGTCTCTGTGACTCCCTCTTGTTGCATTAGATCCTTCATCTAGTGCTGTTTCTCCAACATCCGAGGCCTCTTGTCTCAGTGTTGTTTCTTGAGTATTCACGCTCCCTGCGTAATGCCACTCCTCCTTTATTGCAGTAGATGTGTCCTGTCTGTCTCTGTTGTCATCGTCCTGATGACCATCATCTGGGTGCCAGATTCCCAGTTCCGAACCATCATCTAGTAGGTCCGCCGTTTCTTTGTTGTCAGGGATTGAGCCCACTTCAGACTCCTTGATGATCACATCTCGAACTGCCATCACCTTGCGTCTGTTGGGTATGTACACCAGGTATCCGTTTTCTCCTTCAGTGTAACCCACAAACTTTCCTTCCAGTGCCTTGGGTTCAAGTTTGCTGACTTCTCTGTCCCTCTTCCTCATGAAGACTGTGCAACCAAAAATAGATAATTTACTAATTGAAAGCTTAGGTTTTATACCTCTCATCAGCTCTGCTGGGCATTTTTCTTCTCCTCGTCTCACAACCAAGTTTCTGATCCTTGCTGCGTGAAGAATTGCTGCTCCCCACATCATCTTGGGAAGTCCTGAGTCAATGAGCAAACATCTTGCCATCTCCAGCAGTGTCCTGTTGCACATCTCAGCTAACCCATTCTGTTGTGGCGTTTCTGGTATGGTCTTCTCCTGTAGAATGCCTGCATCTAAGCAGTACGTCTTGAACTGCTCTGAGAGAAGCTCCTTCGCATTGTCTTGCCTCAGCTTCTTGGGCGTCCCCACACTGAGAACAAATTTCTTCAGGCTGGCCAGTGCTTCACTCTTTGCCTTAAGCAAGTCCACAAACACAAACTTCTTGTATTGGTCTGCAGACACTATGCAGAACCAGAACCCTGACAGTGACTCTACTCTGAAAGGTCCCATCACGTCTGTGAACACCCTCTCCAGCTTCTCTTCTGCTTTGGTCTCTGCCACTCTTGGTACTGGAGTCTTTGTGATCTTGGCCAATGCACACACATTGCATACATCATCGAGTTCCCCCACTGTCTCTGGTGCATTCCTGACCACATCCGCTTGATTCAAATGACCCAACCGTCTGTGCCACTTCCTTGCACTGTCAAGTTTCACGCTGTTGGAACTCATCTTGAATTCTAGAACGCTGCAGGGTAAGTAAAACAAATTATTTTCTTGTGTTAGTTTTACCCGAGTTCCCTTGTGAAGTTTCATGCAGCTGTTTCCTCTCTCGAAAGTGAAGCTATGTCCCCACTCCGTGCATCTTGAGACTGATAGGAGGTTTGAAGAATAGTCCGGCACACACAGAACATTTTTGAGTTCGCATTGGAATTCCCCTTTGTTTGAGGGTATGCTGATCCTCACACAGCCTCTGCCCATCACTCTGGAAGCCTCTCCGTTGGGATTTCTGACCACTGATTGAATGGGAACAAAGTCCAGAAACGCATCGATGTTCGTCACTATGTGATCTGTACAACCACTGTCCACTAGCATGCCTGCTGTCTTCCACTGGGTAAGAGCTGCCCAGCATTCCTCGTCTGGTGTAGCCAATGTTGGACCCATTGCCACTGACTCATGTTTGCCTCCATCTCTTTGTCTCTTGCATGCCCTGTCTAGGTGACCCTTCTCGCCACACTTGCTGCATTGTGCTGTCTCCTTCTTCCTGCAGTCCTTGGCAAAGTGTCCAGGGATTCCACACACAAATCAGTTTCCTTTCTTGGGTCCCTTCTTGAAGTCACGCTTCACTGCCAGTGCCACTGAACCACTTTGTCCCTTGTGTCTCTGCACCGTGCTCTCATGAAAGTTCTGCAGCCTTTTTCTCAACTCTGTGAAGTTCGTTGCCGGGTTGAAGCTTTCCTGTATTACAAAACTTTCATACCTCATTGGCAGACCATTGAGGACCAAGGCGTTCAAGAGGGTCTCTGAGACTGCTTCCCCTGCTTCTTGTAGCCTTGTGAGCAACTCCTGTCCTCTGATGAAGAAGCTGTCCAAATCCTCAGAATCCTCGAGCTGCATTCGAGCAAGCTGTGCCCTTAAAGTCACCACTGTCGGCGTCTCCACACTCTGAAATCTCTCTTGCGAAAGCTTCCAAGCCTTTGCTCCATCTCCAATGCCATCATCTCCCACACAGTCATGTCTCATCAGCATGAGGGTTGTTGCATCTAGAGTCAGTGCCAGATGGCACCACACATTCTTCCGTTTCTCCTTGATGTCTGCAACTTCCTTCTCATATGCATCCTTCAGCACCTTGTGGTTCTTCTTCTCATCATTGGTTGCCCCATTGGCCAGTGGCGCAGGCTCATTGGGTTGCTCCTCTGTCCCCAGTAGTGATTTGTAGAGTCCCTTCGTCTGCATCATCGCCACAAATCTTGTGCTCCAGATTGGAAAGTCCTGTGCCTTTCCTGTGTAGGTCAGCAGCTTCACTGTCTGTTGATCCATTGAAGTTTGAGCAGGCAAAACAGTTGTGAAAAGAAAAGGTACTAAGCAGAAAAGAATTATGACTGTCAACAACAAATTAGTTTTGTTTTGGAAATTAATTTTATGACTTAAAAAATTGCTGGGCCCATAACCTGTTGGGTTATGGACTTTCGCAAGCGGAATAAAAAGCGTTTTTAACTAAGTAAAAGAAATAATTTCTCAAAAATGAGAGAATAACAAAATGATATTTTACAGTAGAATTTAGAGATTTACAGGAGAGATCTGATTATTAGATCAAGATGGTGATTTGAATTTGGGGATGAAAAAGGACTCAAAAATCAGCTGTATATATACCCATTATCAGTGTGAAAAAGTCAAGATACAAAACTAATCTTAGCACGGTGATTTATAGTGGGGGTCGCAAGGGTTACCCAATATGGTTTGCTTCTGCAAATCAGTCGCAAACGGAACCATTCATTCACACTTCCAGAGATATCATCATCATTTAATACATGCTGGGAAGATTTTACATCAATTAATCTAACTCTAATAATAGTTATCTAGATTCACCAATTTGAACCGAATATTGATTCTCAGCACCATTTCTTGACGATTCATTTATATAATTTCTTTGATCAAAATCAAATTGCTTGTCTTTCTAATCTGGTAAGTCAAACTTTCTTTCTAATTCTCACTAAGTTTAAGACTATAGTTTGATCGAAATTCTAACATCATTTAAGTGCTTAACTTGGTATTCACCACATCAGCAATGATATCCACAAAACATCATCTCAAAGTTTTTGTTTAATAGCTAGAAAAAATCTTTTTGCCTAATTGAGTTTGTGACTAATATGATTATGATTTCTTAAATGAAGCTTAAGCGTAACTATTTCTATCAGCCTACCACTATTGAACTGAGGACTCGAGCAAAATAAGTAGTGTCGAATTTCTGTTTCTACTAAACGGTTCGTTTTTGTATACCAGAGAATGAATGAATATTCAGTGCAAAATGTTCGTGATCAAAATAAAGGAGAATACAATGTTGATCGGGCTATTTATTTTACAATAAGGAAAAGTTCTATCTCTGATCCTTCAATTTACATAAAAGCAGATAAAACTTACAATTTTGCGCAAAAAAAGCCTTTAATTTTTTTTCAGTTAATACAAATAAATTATTGACTATCCTCTTTCAACAGAAAACGTTCGTTATACAAAATTTAGAAACCATTTCAGGCTGAAAAATTGTACTTTTTTCTCTATGATTACTCTTGGCGACGCTTCTCCACGAACACGAACCAGTTGATTAACGTGGAAACACTCAAAAATAGAAATTTTATCGTGCCAGTTCTTATCTGAAGAATTTCAAGTGTCCAAGATCTGACAATGGACTCGTCAGTTCTTTCTAACGAAACGCATAATCTTAGAAGATCTTAAAGACAAGTTTTTTAAAAAAAATGTCCGAATCTTGCACAAAAAAACTCCATAATAACTGGGGTTGTTTTTTAGCACAACAAACGGTCTTTTCTCTGGTCTCTTTTTTAATGCTGAAACCATGTTTTTTTAGCAGATGTTCATTTTTCTCATCAAACAAGATTATTTGTTGGTCTAATTGTCATTAAGAAAATCTGGATTTAGTATGTGGCCAAAGATGAACAGAGCAAAACTAAACACCGCAAGACTCATGAAAACTGTAGAAAGCCATGCGAGTACTCATTCTATTACATCATTCTTAACGCTTTGATAGCTTTTCACGAATTGATTTGAATCGAATAGAAAAAGTTTGATGACGTAGCACTTTGACAATTCTACAACAATTGATTTAAGAAAACTGAACGTGCTGAATTTACACAGAGCAGTAGCATATCGGTTTATGAAGGTATCATTATCAACTTACAATACGGATCATATTTTGTGGAGTTTGTTTTCACCACAGTGGACTTCGAATGTTTATCCTGAGAGTTCTTGCGAGACAGTACATCGCCCTGTAATATTTTCTTACAATACTTTGCAAGATCTTGAGAAAGTCATTGTCTTTCAAGATCTTACAACATAAAGATTTTTGCCGGAATCTTGCATGATTTTGCGAGATAAGCATTAGGTCTCGCTGGGGAGTACCAATGGGTTTCTTTGCCGACTCGCGTTCTTCGGCTGGGCCTTCAAGAACGTTGACAGAAGTCCAAATACATACAGAAAGTGACTTACCGCCCTCTTCCAATTATTGCACGAATTCTCTCACACTTCGTCTAACCGGCACTTATCAGACGTCTGCGAGGAACTGCCTTCTTTTTCACTCATCGTTTTTTTATACAGTATACAAGGCATAATATATCCCGGCTGTAGACTTTGACTTATAAAAAGGAAGGTCGAGTCATTTCCGGACGGTCGATAACCCATGTAAAAAAGTCCAGTAAAAAAGACTTTCCCCTACCTATCGTTTCAAAATAGCTCAACCCAATTTTTGTTAACCAGTTTTTTTGCTAAACTTTTTGTTAAAATTAGTTGATGGAGCAATAATTCTTTCGTCACTTGGCGAAGTTAAATCGAGCGAAGTCAGCATGGCGAAAGTTGAATCGATGAGCTTAAGTCAATTAATAGGCCAATGTTGAACGCCTTCTCCTCACCTTACTTTTAGATCTAAGATTTTTTCATATGTCGATGCTGGTGACTTGTAAGAGAGGCGAAGTTAAAAGAGCCGATTGAAAGAGAGCCGAAAAAAATTGGAATCTTTTCCGTTTGTGCCCCCTAGTACGTTATGCCAGTTACAGAGCACGTGCCATTGCATAGTAAATCATTATGTAAAAATATATCACGTGCGTCTGGGGTGCAAAATAATATGCACCCACTGAGCTGGGGGAGGGGCACAAACGGAAAAGATCCTGATTTTGAAACTTTTAGTCGATTAGTTGAGCCAAATTTTGCAGCCAATTAAAATGCCTTCAGGAATGGGACTACAAAATTCTCGACCAGTCATAACCGAGTATTTGAAAAATGAAATTTTAATAATTTATAGTAATAGAAACTGAAAGCGAATTAAGAAATAAATAACTTGGGACTATCGCGGGCCATGACCATGCCTCAGCGGTTTAGGGGATTTGATATGAAACCACCACAACGGAACATGATACCAATTAAATACTTTCCTTGGTAATCAACTAAACATTTAGGGCGAAAATAGTCAAATTTTTGCTTTCCGCTCCTCTAAAACAAAGCCTGTTTTCGGCATTTTCTAACGTCGGCTCTTTATGACGTCGGCTCTCTTGCACGTAACCATCGGTGTCCACGGTTGCGATGTGAAAAGCGAATATTAGCTTAACATAGGACACTACTTTTTCTATAGCTAGCTAAAATTTAAATTTACTGTGTAAATAATGATGAAAATCAACATTTTAATGCTTACTGAATGGTTTTTCCATTCGGCCTCAATGAGCGTACTAAACTATCTAAATTTCCAAACCATATGTTGGTTTGCAAAGTTTAGGTCGCAATTTTGGCTTTTGAAGGATCGGAAAAAAACTTTATATATACAAACAAAATATAAACAAAATTTATATTCTGCTCCTAGATACCAAAGGGTTTAAACAAAAAGAAGGAGTAGATTTGTTCGTATCTTGCTTTTGCAGTCTAATTACATCCATTGTAAATCATTAAATAGAAAAAAAATAGTATTTAGCTGGCAAAATTAAAGTGTGTATTCTAGAAACACCTTTTTTCATTTGTTGTCATCTCAATTATAGTTAAAGTTACAAGGTTTGGGAAAGCCACATAAAAGAAACTATTTAAAAAAATTCCTTGTTGGAAATTTGTTTTGTTTCACAAGTCTCAAATTAATTCAAGAATTTAGAAATATACTTTGATTCTGAATTAAACAAGTTTTACTTTGCATATCTAAATAGCAAAGGCTTTCCATAAAAAATAGATGGAAGTACATATTATAAAAATTAAACTATTAAGTTTTTGTCCAGCAATCTTTAAGCAAAACTCGGGAACTTATTATAAGTAGTTTACAATTAACAAAACAGCCAATTCCTAATATGAAAAGTAAATCAAATTTCCGATTAAGATAAATTAGATCACATTTCTAAGCAGAGACATTTCACATGATTAAACAGTGGTTAAAGGAAACATTTTTGAGCAGCATCAGATAGAGTTAAAACAGGAAAAAATGTTACTCTTTTAAAATTCAAGATTAGGAGGAGAAATGAAAGTAACAGAATAATATTTTTTCCTGCTTTTACTCTAACAGATGCTGCTCAAAAATGTCTCCGCCTGAAATGTCTCTGCTTAAAAATGTGATCTTATTTATCTTACTAGGAGAATTGATTTAGTTCCCAAAATTGGAAATGACTTTTTAAAGAAAATAGTTGGATAATTGCTCTCACAGCAACCTTTGCCATAGCAAACAAATTCATAGTCCATAGGCTGTGACTTTGTTTGCTATGGCGAAGGTTGCTGTGACATCAATTACCTAACTATTTTCGTATTCAGATTTTTTCTGATTCTGCCTTCATGCGTCTACTTGCAACCTCACCTATACATTTTACAGCATATTGTTTGCATTTCATGCACTTACATATAGAATTATGCGCAAACAGCATTTACAATTTAATGATGCAGCGAAGTTTTATAATTAACAAACTTAAAGTAATTCAACTTTGCTTATAATATAGGCAGACAGAGAATGCGTATTTTTCTATTCTCGCGCATTTTTTCATAGGATTGAAAACCGGAAACAAAAATCATTCCAATCGTCTACCGATAATTTATGTGAATAAACTGAAGGATCTCTGAGGATGAAAAAATTATTTGGGGAGTGCAAACAGATTGGTTATATAGGACTGGGCTGGGGGGGGGGGCGAACAAAAAACCTCCTTTTAATTTCTAAAGATGTAACAACGTCCAAATCGATGGGAATCTGTCAAAAAAATAAAGAAATTTAGTCACAATTTGAAAATAATTGTTCACTTTATTTAAAAATAGTCAGCACGTTGTATCGTCTTTTGGTTTAAATTTTTTCTCTACAAACCTCAGCTTTTTACATTTTGATTCAAAATGAGTAGAAATTTATTCTTTCTCAAGGTAAACACTCAGAGCAACCTCAAACCTCTTACGAAAATTAAATGGTTCCAATTGTACTATTTTTCAAAATTGTATCAAAACACTATCCAAAACTAATTTGCCGTGGAGCATCTAAAATCAGATGTCGAAGAATGCGAGCCCTAGCCTACCATTTAAGTGACAGCTATCAGACACAAAACTGAATGAATTGCGGGACACTTTGTGCTTAAAGTGTTCTTTAGAAAATGTAGCAGCTGTGGGGCCCTTGATTTTTCCCAATTATCGGTTTTCACAAAAAAATAAACAAAAATATTTACCAAATTTTGAAATCTATCAGATTTTTGGGGAAAAATAACCTCATCAGTGTGACTTCAGTTTTATAGCGAGTTCCTTATTTCAGAACTCTCCATCGTATGCTCTTCTTAAGGAGCTTACAGGAAGATTCGGAGTGTCCCTAAGAGGAAAAAGAGAGTTTAAAAAAGTTGAAACTATCGTCGAAATAACATGAGAGAGATACAAAAGTATGAACAAGCGAAAAAATCATTATGATTACCAAACTAACGAACAGACAGAATCAAGGGCAAAAAATTACTTCACACACACAATGTAACCATGTAAGGACAAAAATTTTCACGTTGTAGATTAAAAGTGAAACACCTAACCGAAGGCCCGGGTTCCACCATATACCACACCCTCACTGCGTAGCATATTTTCAGAGAAATCCATCTAAATTGAACATAAATGCGCATTTAAATTATACGTTTTCAAGTTGTACTTTTTAAAGAAAAAACAAATCAGACTGTTAGGGTTTGTTTTAAATAAAATTTTTATAGAAACACCTTCATTAGTGGTGAGAAAAAAAAACATTCAAATTAATTTTTTTTACAGATTTTGAACTACAATGCAAACAGGAGATTCTTTGAACAGTGAAATCATTTGATTGAAAGTTATAAGCAGTGATGAACTGCTTCTCTGGTATATCGACAAATCCAGCGTGTGTGTTAGTGGCTGAATAGGGTTATATTAACCAAAAATATAGCTAAATAGAATATAAAAATAGGGTTCTAATATAGTTGTGCCTAATACAAATCATCAGTTTTAAGCAAACTGAAGACCAGCTACAAATCATAATCGTTTTCAACCACTCATTGATAATATTACAATATACTGCAATAATTAGAAAACGTAAACCGAAAAAAATACTATGCAATTTTGTAAACTGCCCTAGTTTTGCTAAATGAAAGTTATTCCCATAATTGGGGCGTAATTTTACAGACAACATCTATTATTTTCAAATTTCTATCATTAAAATAATTTAAATTTGCTACCTTGAACGGGTAATGTCACGATATGAAAAACTTTATGAAATTAATAGTGCAGTAATGAAAACACAACTTGACCTTGATCTACCGAGTCTGTGAGTAGCACAGAACGTTCCATCAAGCCTCTCAAGGTTGCAAAAAATTATTTTTCAATTTCTGTCAGAGCAACCGTTGGGAGTATCTAAAAGCAACCTATAATTATGCAAAGGAAAAATTACTTGTACTGTTTGGACACGAAAAGCGCCGCCTTTTTCGGCAGACAAAAACTAAAACTCTTCAAGGAATTTTTATAAATATAAAAGTAGTGCAATATACAACGCGAACACACAGAAAAACAGTACAAACACAAACAACACATCTTACACAAACAAATTACAACAAACAAATACAAAGTCCAACAACAAAAAAAACTTTTTTAATTTGTTTTTTGAAATTGGTCAATACTCTAAAACGTCAATTGTATTTGTAACTGCCATTTCGGCAACAAAATTTGGAATTTTCTTTTTTGCGGTTCAATTTCTTCATTTTAATGGTTCGCTAGCGTAATTGGAGAATGAAGTTTTCAAAAATCCCATATATGTGTCAAAACTCCGACTTAATCGCACATTTTAGTTTTTGGATTTACTCATTTGGAACTTGTGGCGCAAAATAATCATTTTTTCTCCTCGTAATTTCTGACAATTTTTGCGCTCTGCTTCTATTGGTGTCCAACATTAAGAAGATCTGAATACCTCAGCCTAATCCTCTCTCTCTCTCTCTCACACACACACACACACACACTCCCTCTCTCTCTCTCTCACTTCCTCTTTCTTTTCAAACACAGACCACACACATTTCGAACACAAAAACAATTATAAGCACCCATACAAGCACACACACACAATTAGAGAACACGACAACCGACAGTTTTTAAATTTCTCTTCTTTGGCAGCTGAACTTTACTTAAGTTTCCTCAAAAGTATCCGTAAACGCAAAAATGGCACTGAAATCCAAAAAAATTTTCAAAACGTTTTATCGTCTTTGAAGTTCAAAAGCATAATGGGACAAATAGTTCTTCAAAATCTCGCAGACATGTTATCAGCGAGATATAAGAACACACACAGTCTTGGTATTGGTAGCACTTTGTAGCAGATAAAAAATAACATTTCAAATTGTCCATGAATTTCTGATTTTTCCAACTCTGCCACTTTTTGAGACAACAATTAAACGATGGATTTAAATCAGAGTAATTTTCCTTCTCTCGATTTGTCCCATACAATAATCATACTCAATAAAAATACGCAAACACGTACATACGCTCAAAAAAGCGCACACTTACACAGAAAAACACTTGCTACCAAAAACATAAAAAACCTTTTAAACATTTCTATCTTTTTATGATCTGAAATAATCTTTTTATACTTTTGAAATAATTAGAGATATCATGAGGAAAATTGACCTATTCAATTTCTTTTAAAAATCTGGCAGATGTCTTAAAGCCCTTTTTTAAACAAAACTTTTATTTTGAATATATTCAAAACAGCAATTATTACTAATTTCTTTAAGTTAAGAAAACTTTCTGATTTTTCAATACTTCTGACATTTTTCGCTCGCTGCCTAACTCTTCATTGTGTTCATTATTTAGAGGACCTGAAAACCTCAGAATATTCCTCTCTCTCTCTCTCTCTATCTCTGTCTCTTTCCCTCTCTCTCCCTCTCTGCCTCTCTCTCCCTCTCTCTTTCTTCATAAACATATCACATACATTTCTAACACGAAAACACTTATATGCACCCATACAAGCGCGCGCGCACACACACACACACACACACACACACAAACACGAACCACTGCAACAAAAAGTTTTTTAATTTTTCAATTTGGCAGCTGAACTTTACTCAAGCTTCCTCACCCTTCATTTATGTCATATTTGTTAGGCTTGGATTTTTTGAGGCAAAAAAATCTTTAAACGTAAAAATGACAATAAAGTCTGAACTGTTCGTCAAAACATTTTCCTCTGTTGGGCTAGAATTTTTTGCGGCAAGAGTATCCTTAAACTTAAAAATCACAAAAAAAATCCAAAAATTTTTTCGCAACGTTTACCGCCTTTGAAGTTCAAAAGCATAATGGGACAAATAATTCTTCAACCTTTTGCAAACATTTTATCACCGAGATATAAAAACACGCAGTCTTAGTGGTGGACATATTGAATGGATAACTTTGTAGCAGACAAAAAAAAATTTCCCATTGTTCAGAGTTTTTCAGAATTTTCAGAGTTTTTGAACTCTGCCTATTTTTGAAACAAACAATTAAAAGATCTTTTTAAATCAGACTAATTGTCATTCTATCTTTTTCTCATAAACAAAAACCACTCTCATTAAAATAACGCAAATACAAACAAACACTCAAACAAGCGCACACTTACACACGACAATACGATTCTTACCAAAAATTAAAAAAAAAGATATTTTTAAAAATTTTTGTTTTGCCTCTGAACCCTACTCGAAGCTCGTTAATGTTCATTTATGTTCAAATTGTCTTTCTTGAGAATAAGGTGTGGTTTTTTGATGCAGTTTCATTGGTACTAATTAAATGGACACTATCTTCTGAAATGATCCTTTTAAATTTATTTGAGAATTAAACTTTCCAAGAATTATTTGAGATTTCATTGGAATGATCGGCCTAATCGTTTTCTTTTTAAAAAATATGGCACATGTGTTAAAAGTGCTGCTGTTTAAGCAAAACACTGTTTTTAATTATAACCAAAACAGCAAGTTTTACAAATTTTTTAACTTAAGAAATTTTTCTGATTTTACTAATTTTCTGACAATTTTCGCTCTCTACCTAACTCTGCATTGTGTCCATCATGTATAGGAATTGCGAAAGCTGTTCATTAAAGCATTTTTTTAGCGTTAAGGAACATTGTTTATCAGGAAACTTCCTTTTATTCATTTAGGTAAGAGTTGTTCTCAGAATTAGAGAAATTTGATGACTGTTATGTGAACTGAAGAACAAAAGAAAATTTCTTCTTTTTTCATACAAAGTTAGGTTTCTTCATAATCACTCAATGAATTGGAGAAACACATTTTCGCTCTCTACCTAACTCTGCATTGTGTCCATCATGTATAGGAATTGCGAAAGCTGTTCATTAAAACATTTTTTTTAGCGTTAAGGAACATTGTTTATCAGGAAACTTCCTTTTATTCATTTAGGTAAGAGTTGTTCTCAGAATTAGAGAAATTTGATGACTGTTATGTGAACTGAAGAACAAAAGAAAATTTCTTTTTTTTTCATACAAAGTTAGGTTTCTTCATAATCACTCAATGAATTGGAGAAACACATTTTCGCTCTCTACTTAACTCTGCATTGTGTCCATCATGTATAGGAATTGCGAAAGCTGTTCATTAAAACATTTTTTTTAGCGTTAAGGAACATTGTTTATCAGGAAACTTCCTTTTATTCATTTAGGTAAGAGTTGTTCTCAGAATTAGAGAAATTTGATGACTGTTATGTGAACTGAAGAACAAAAGAAAATTTCTTCTTTTTTCATACAAAGTTAGGTGTCTTCATAATCACTCAATGAATTGGTTTTTCTAATCACAGAAACTCCAAAGATTGAAAACATCAGTTCGAAAATCATTTTCAAAACACAGAGAAGTAAAAAAAAAATAGTTTTCTCATTTTGAAAGATAGGTATTAAATTTTTCAACCTGGCAATCAGTATGCTCTCTTTCTCTCAAAATCATGTAATTTTCCGGCACTCGAGGATTTTGTTTCAAACTTTTTGCTCTGACATTATGTTGAACTCAAATAAAAAAAAAGAAAAGATTTCTTTTTTTAAAACAGAATGTGGTAGAGTTGATGTTCATTTCATGAAAAGGGTCTTTTTACATCTCCAAGGTTTTGAAATTGTTCAAATGGTTATTTTCAGTGAAATGAGAAGAAGTTTTTGCAAACAAAACGAATCTAGAATTTAGAAAAACAAATATTTTTCTGCTTTTAGTTTTATTTTTCAAAGTTGATTTTTGTTATTTTGAGAGCTCTAAATTTCCCGTAGTCTTTGGTAATATAGTTTAAGTTGTTGATCTTTAAGCTTGAAACTGTAACAAAATGCTGAAAATCTCTTTTTAGCCTAACTAAAGTAACTACATTTTTTCCTTTTGTTTCAATCTAGAATTTCAACGCGAATCTGTCACGGCGAGATCATTCAACACAGCACTTCATCGTGCAATATCTAATATTTTGCAAGATGATCATTTGCTTTGCAAGTCCTTACAAAATAGCTTCCTTTGGGTATAAAGGTTATCTATACCATGCGCTCAAACCTATTGAAAAAAAAAGTAAATTGATGTTCTATTTTTGTTTAAGACAGAAAGTAGATACACTGATAGTCTAGAAGAAGATAAACTATACGAGACAGTTCCTATGCAAACCCACGACTGCTAAAAACTGGACATGGTGATGTATACAATGACGATTCAAAATCTTTTCAGCCCAGTGTCAGTAATTCTGATACAATTTCTTTTTGCTTTAAGTGCTATCTGCTGAAATTGGCACATGAACACAACTTAGAACAGATGGGTGAAGTTGCCAGGATGAACAAAGGAAAACTTGAGAAGTTGAGCACTATTGCATCACAAGAAGAGAAGCCACGAGAACTCGAACCGGCTCTGAATGGTATTCTATGAGAAATGTTTCCTCCTCTCAAACCACCCCCCCCCCCCCCCCCCCCTAATTAATTGATTGCACAACAATTTCAATGAATCATTGTCATCGAATGAAGTTTAAAATGCGAACCTTCTGGATATCATTATAATTTCAAATGTTTGGATGATGTTTTTGCTCACTTATGTTGGTATATTGATTTCACTAGATTTTTCCACTTAACAAACAATTATTAGTGCACAAAAACTGCTTTTTTTTAAATTAGCATGTTGAGTTCAAAACTATTGAACTAATTAAAGTTTTCAAAAGTTTGACAAGATAACAAAGATAACAGTATTTTTAAAACTAAGTTAGTATTGAGTTAATCAACTTGGTTGCTCAAGACGGACAGCTCAATCACAGAGAAAAGTGGAATAATGATAAAAAAAAAAGCTTTACTTTCTTTTTTCACATGCTCTAATGAAAACAAAGAGAAGTTCGTGGGAGATAAGGAAACAGTTCTATGTTAGGATCTGTGAGTGTCATACAGAGACCTCAAACGGCAGATGAGAGTTTACAAGAGGACAGGATCTCCAACAATGCTCTCCAAAGAACCTCCCAGTCTCCGCAAAAGAGCAAATCACGAAGAAGTCTCATTCAAAAAGTTCACACTCACGTCCCAAACTGTGTTAACGTTCCATTTAAGAAGATTTTCATTACTTTTGCTATGTTTTTGATCATTATATGCGTTGCAGTGTTCATTGTCAATCGCGTTCAGTAGTAGCTGTTATTGTTCCGACACACTATTGTGGGGGAGGAATTGTATACTCAACTGTTTTTTTTGTTCAGTGAATTTTTGCCGTTCGATATATTCATCGTACAGAATTGTGAGTGGCATCAGCAGAAACTTTGCCAAGAGTAGAATTTCAAAGCAAAAGAAATTAATTTCGCTTTTTTCGAGGAATTACGGAGGTTTAAAGATTTGTGAACGTTAGCCTAACTTCCGTTGTTTTGTACTCATTTTAGGTATTTTAGCTCAATTTCTGCTAAATAAAGGTAAAATTGTTAACAATGGACCCATTGGTTTTACGTTAAAAGATAGAAGAACGTTGGTGAATTGCTTGAATCAGTTGTTTAGGCAAAATTATATGTTAAACTTCTGAAAATTCAGCATTCTTTTTTCATTCGAAATGGCCTCAAAAATGCTTATTTGGCCCACTTTGCCCAGTTTATCAGTGACACAGACAAAAAACGCTAACTCAGTCCTCCGTTACACAGATTTGGGATAAATGTAACTCTGGTTCCAAAAAAGTTTTCTGGAAATAACAGTATGGCTGTCTTTCGGTAATTTAAACCGATATAATTTTGAAAAGCAGAGTTAATTATTGATATATTAAGATTTTCACTTGCCAAAAGCGGTATTTTGATTTTTAAAAATAAAATTGCAATCTTTAAGAGCTGCGCAGCGAAATCGATGCCAGTTCTGGACCCATCCTTGATATTTGTCTTGTAAAATGATTTTGATTGTATTTTGGGTGGGTCTTTTATAAATTTTTTCTGCCTTTCGTTATCCCAACTACAAAAAGTCTTTATCTCTCTTCAATTAAAAGGTCATATTATAAAAGTTCTTTTTTATGTTCTATTAAGATCCATCGAAACGATATAATGTTTTATGAGTAAAGCCAATGCTTTTTATGGCTCAGACAAATTGTTTTCGCAAACTTTTGATGAATTCTTGAGTTTAACCCCCTTTTGATATTTTACTAGTCTTATGACTGAGCTTAGTTAGCCAAACTTCCCAATTGGCATCTACAGAGCCTAGAGAGTTATTATACAAATTATCTGTTGCATTCAGATGAAACATTCATAAAAAAAAATTATAATAAGTATAATCCGACATGAATAGAAAATTCACCATTTTTTATATGATGGCTTTCTTGTCAATAGAGCGCTTTCGGTAACTTTTGGAACATTTCCTGTTTTATCTAGAGGAACAGTTTGAGCAAAAATCAGTTTTGGTCTAGTTTTGTGTCTTAATAGTTCCAATTTCTTTCGGATTTTAATGAGGCGCTGTATACTTATTCGAAATGTTTTTGCGTTTTTGTTCTTTATGTAAGTTACAGGTCTGAAAATTTTAGGTCAAACCTCAATTACTGAAAAAAAACTTTTAGATGCAACCTAAGGCCAACAAACATACCTCACAATATTAGCAAAAGTGTGTAGTTTTTTGGTTTCAACGCCCTTTGCGTAAACTTTTTCGTGAATATGTGAGGTCTGCTTGTATTCGGTGTTAGTATCTAGTCTTCTGACTTAGTCCCAAAGATAACATGTACAATGCGTTTTCAACTCAGATGCAAAATAAATTTAATCTATTTAGTTAAAAGCTTTCGGTTGTTATGTTTTCAAATTTTTGTAAGGTTTTCGAAAAACTAATTAAAAAGTTTTTTTTTCAAGTTTCTCCCTTTCAATCTTCTTTCTGAAAAATTTTTGCGTAGTATAAGCAAACCAAAAAATCTGCTTAATTTAATAAGTGAATAATAATGTAGTTTTTAATGCTGTTTTATTATTCAAATGAATTGGTTTTTTGGCGTTTTTGAGTTTTACTAAACTTCCTATTCATTTTTGAGCTTTTCCGCAAGCTTCTTTATTGCTATCTTGGCCGACAATACCATTATTTGAACTTCAACAACAAGTTGCATATTACATGAATGGCGTTGAGATAAGGCAAACTTGAAAGTATTCAATTTTTTTAGTAATTTTTTAGGCTTCGAAATTGTTTCCTCGCATTTGACTGTAATTGATCTTTTGTATTCGTATGACATTCTGGATAGTGACAGTTCTCGATTTTATTGTTCGAAGTAAAAACTGAGGCTGTTGAATGACAACAGCTAAAGGCTAAATGCTTTCTTAAATTTGAATTCAGTTGCTTTCAAAAAGCGGTATTGTTTTTTTTCTGATTTCGCCTTTCTGTTTTCCGTCTACATGTTAATTGTTGTCAAGGAAGACAGATCCCATATATTTTCTGGTTAACTGCAAATTGTTTGGTTTATGATACTTTCTATCTGATGATATGTTGCCTTTCCCACTAACTTATTAAAAGTCGATAGACATTGAGTTTTGGTAGTAAGTAATTCCTGTTGTATTTATTCGGTTTTAATTTTTTTTCTTGTCTTTTAGTCGCCTTAATGACAGTTATCATCTGCCCTCTAATGAGTTTCGTTCATTTTATAGTGACTAGAGCCTAAAGCGATTTTTTAAATGTATACACCAACTATTTTTTGAATATACACCAACAGGGATTTTTTGAAAATTTTCTATATATTTCTCAAAAAGGTAATTGAGCGGGGTCGGTACATTATGTGCTAACTCAAACTCACATTACTGTACTTTTTTGTATCCAATAATAAAATTTCAACAATGAGTTTTCAAGAGTTTTAAGCTGCTCCAAATCTAAAAATTACATCAGACAGCCCTGAACCAAACTTCTGTGTGTTGCGCGACATTGCAAATCAAATTCTCGTGCAACGATAGTTCAATTTTGCACTTTTCCTTTACAAATTTTAAGGCAAAGAAACACTCTTGGATCAGATTTGACGCAAGTTTAGTTCAAATTGTTGCACCTTCAATTGGCGTATTTTTTGGTATTAAATGTGTTGGGTGATCATACTATAGAAAAGATCTCCAACAATGGGTTTCTTATTGTTATTTGCTAAATGAGAATGAAAATTGTTAGCGGTTAACGTTTCTTTTTTTAGCAATTTTTAATGCAAATTAGAAGCTATTTTAATTCCAAAATACAGCATAAAATTCTGTCTTTCTTTTTACCTAGATCTAGTGAATCAAAAATTAGATTTTTTTTTTCAAACTTGATCACAAAAGTCAATTTTGATCAGATTCTATAGCGTTTACAATTAGATCTTCTCAAAAGAACCAGACATCATCTCAAGCCTGAGCACCTACAATTAGGTGTTTTTAAGATTTTACGCGGTGTGTCAGAGTAAAACAGAGAAAGTGATAATAACAATGCATTTTAAAAACACAGAGAACAAAAAAAATAGTTTTCTTGTTTTGAAATACAGGAATTAAATTTTTCAACCTGGCAATCCGAAAGCTCTCTTTCTCTCAAAATCATGTAACTTTCAGGAACTCGAGGATTTTGTTTGAAACTTTTTGCTCTGACTTTATGTTGAACACAAATAAAAAAAATAAGAAAAGAGTTCTTTTTATAAAATATAATGTGGTGGAATTGATGTTCATTTCATGAAAAGGGTCTTTTTACGTCTCCAAGGTTTTGAAATTGCTTAAATGGTTGCTTTCAATGAAATGAGAAGAAGTTTTCTTAGTACTGGACATATTGAATGCAGAACTTTGTAGCAGACAGAAAAAAAATTTCCCATTGTTCAGAGTTTTTCAGAATTTTCAGAGTTTTTGAACTCTGCCTATTTTTGAAACAAACATTTAAAAGATCTTTTTAAATCAGACTATTTGTCATTTTATCTTTTTCTCTTAACCGAAAACCACTCTCATTAAAATAAAGCAAATACAAACAAACACTCAAACAAGCGCACACTTACACACGACAATACGATTCTTACCAAAAATTAAAAAATATATATATTTTTAAAAATTTTTGTTTTGCCTCTGAACCCTACTCGAAGCTCTTTAATGTCCATTTATATTCAGATTGTCTTACTTGAGAATTAGGTGTGGTTTTTTGATGCAGTTTTATTGGTACTAATTAAACGGACACTATCTTCTGAAATGATCCTTTTAAATTTATTTGAGAATTAAACTTTCCAAGAGTTATTTGAGATTTCATTGGAATGATCGGCCTAATCGTTTTCTTTTAAAAAATCTGGCACATGTGTTAAAAGTGCTGCTGTTTAAGCAAAACACTGTTTTTGATTATAACCAAAACAGCAAGTTTTACAAATTTTTTGACTTAAGAAATTTTTCTGATTTTACTAATTTTCTGACAATTTTCGCTCTCTACCTAACTCTGCATTGTGTCCAACATGTTTAGGAATTGCGAAAGCTGTTTATTAAAGCATTTCTAGTAGCGTTAAGGAACATTGTTTATCAGGAAACTGTCGTGTTCTGTCCCTTTTATTCATTTAGGTAAGAGTTGTTCTCAGAATTAGAGAAATTTGATGACTGTTATGTGAACTGAAGAACAAGAGAAAATTTCTTCTTTTTCATAAAGAAGTAGGTTTCTTCATAATCACTCAATGAGTTGGTTTTTCTAATCACCGAAACTCCAAAGATTGAAAACATCAGTTCGAAAAGCATTTTCAAAACACGGAGAAGTAAAAAAAAATAGTTTTCTCATTTTGAAAGATAGGTATTAATTTTTGCAACCTGGCAATCAGTATGCTCTCTTTCTCTCAAAATCATGTAATTTTCAGGAACTCGAGGATTTTGTTTCAAACTTTTTGCTCTGACATTACGTTGAACACAAATAAAAAAAAATAAGAAAAGATTTCTTTTTTTAAAACAGAATGTGGTAGAATTGATGTTCATTTCATGAAAAGGGTCTTTTTACGTCTCCAAGGTTTTGAAATTGCTTAAATGGTTGTTTTCAATGAAATGAGAAGAAGTTTTTGCAAACAAAACGAATCTAGAATTTAGAAAAACATATATTTTTCTGCTTTTAGTTTTACTTTTTCAAAATTGATTTTTGATATTTTGAGAGCTCTATAGTCTTTGGTAATATAGTTTAAATTGTTGATTTTTAAGCTTGAAACTGTAATAAAGTGCTGAAAATCTCTTTTGAGCCTAACTAAAGTTACTACAAATTTTTTCGTTTGTTTCGATCTAGAATTTCAACGCGAATCTGTCACGACAAGATCATACAACACAGCACTTCATAGCGCAATATCTGATATTTTGCAAGATGATCATTTGCTTCGCAAGTCCTTACAAGATAGCTTCGCTTGGGTATAAAAGATTATCTATGCCATGCGCTCAAACCTAATGAAAAAAAATTGCTGTTCTATTTTTGTTTAAGACAGAAAGTAGATACACTGATAGTCTAGAAGAAGACAAACTATACGATACAGTTCCTATACAAACCCACGACTGGTAAAAACTGGACATGGTGATGTATACAATGACGATTCAAAATCTTTTCAGCCCCCTGTCAGTAATTCTGATACATTTTCATTTTGCTTTAAGTGCTATCTGCTGAAATTGGCACATGAACACCACTTAGAACAGATGGGTGAAATTGTCAGGAGGAACAAAGGAAAACTTGAGAAATTGAGCACTATTGCATTACAAGAAGAGAAGCCACGAGAACTTGAACCGGCTCTGAAAGGTATTCAATGAGAAATTTTTCCTCCTGTCAACCCCCCCCCCCCCCCTCCGCCCTAATTAATTGATAGCACAACAATTTCAAAGAATCATTGCCATCGAATGAAGTTTAAATTGCGAACCGTCTGGTTATCATCATAATTTCAAATGTTTGGATGATATTTTTGCTCACTTATGTTGATATATTGATTTCACTAAATTTTTCCACTTAACAAACAATTATTAGTGCACAAAAACTGCTTTTTAAAATTAGCATGCTGAGTTCAAAACTATTGAACCATTTAAAGTTTTCAAAAGTTTGTCAAAATAAAAAAGATAACAGTATTTTTAAAACTAAGTAACTATTGAATTAATCAATTTGGTTGCTCAAGATGGTCAACTCAATCAAAGAGAAAAGTGGAATAATGATAAAAAACTTTTATCATAGTCTCATCATATTTTAATAACCTTTTGTCACTTTATCAAACTTTCTTTGTTCACATGCTCTAATGGGAATAAGGAAAAATTTCTATGTTAGGATCTTTGAGTGTAATTCCAGATGAGAACTTACAACAACACAAGATCTCCAACAATGTTATGCGAAGAACCTCTCATCTTCCGATAAAGAGTAACCTTTGGAACATCTCCTTTTTTATCTAGAGGAACAGCTTGAGTAAAAACTGGTTTTGGTCTAGTTTTGAGTCTTAATAGTTCCAATTTCTTTCGGATTTTGATGAGGCGCTGTATACTTTTTCAAAATATCTTTGCGTTTGTGTTTGTTATGTTAGTTACAGACCTGATGATTTTCAGTCAAACCTTATTTACTGAAAAATAATGTTTATATGCAACGTAAGGCCAACAAACATACCTCACAATATCAGCAAAAATGTGTAGTTTTTTGGTTTAAACGCCGTTTGCGTAAATTTTTTTCGTGAAAATGTGAGGTCTGCTTCTATTCGGTGTAAGTATCTAGTCTTTTGACTTAGTCTCAAAGATAATATGTACAATGCGTTTCCAACTCAGATGCAAAATAAATTTAATCTTTTAGTTAAAAGCTTTCGGTTGTTATGTTTTTGATTTTTTTAAGGTTTTCGAAAAACTAATTAAAAGGTTTTTTCATATTTGTTCCTTTCAATCTTCTTTCTGAAAAGTTTTTGCGTAGTATCAACAAACCAAAAAAGACGCTTCATTTATTAAGTGCATTATATTGTAGTTTTCAATGCTGTTTTTTATCTAAATCAATTGGTTTTTTGGCGTTAATGAGTTTTACTAAATTTCCTATTCATTTTTTGAGCTTTTATGCAAGCTTCTTTCTGCTATCTCGGCCGACAATTACATTATTTGAACTTTAACAACAAGTTGCATATTACATAAATGGCGTTGAGATAAAGCAAATTTGACAATATTCAATATTTTTAGTAAATTTATAGGCTTCGAAATTGTTTCCTCGCAATATCTTGACATTTGACTGTAATTGATCTTTTGTATTGGTATGATTTTCTGGATAGTGGCAGTTCTCGATTTTATTGTACGAAGTAATAACTGAAGCCGTTGAATGACAAAAGCTAAAAGCTCACTGCTTTCTTAAATTTGAATTCGGTTGCTTTCAAAAAGCGGTATTGTTTTTTCTGATTTTGCTTTTCTGTTCTCCGTCTACATGTTAATTGTTGTCAAGGAAGACAGATCCGATATTTTTCTGGTTAACTGCAAATTGTTTGGTTTATGATACATTCTATCTGATGCTATGTTGACTTTCCCACTAATTTATTTAAAAAATAGATAGACATTGAGTTTTGGTTGTAAGTAATGCCTGTTGTATTTATTTGGTTTTGTTGTTTTTCTTGTCTCTTACTCGCCTTAGTGGCAGGTGTCATCTGCCCTCTAATGAGTTTTTTTTTTCATTTTAAAGTGGCTGGAGCCTAAAACGGTTTGTTTTAATGTATACACCAACTATTTTCGGCCAAAAAGTAATTTTTTGAAAATTTTCTATATATTTCTCAAAAACGTGATTGAGCGGTGTCGGTACATTATGTGCTAACTCACATTACTGTACCTCTTTGTATTCATTAAAAAAGTTTCAACAATGAGTTGTCAAGAGTTTTAAGCTGCTCCAATTCTAAAAATTCCATCAGACAGCCCGGTGCAACTCTTGTTTTAATGAGTTCATATCCTCCTTTAATCAGTCCCACCTGCACCGATTTTCACTCCAATTATACTTTAATGAAATTGGTCTCAAACTTACCCATGGCCCTGGTTCAAACTTGTGTGTGTTGCGCGAAATTGCAAATCAAATTCTCGTGCAACGATAGTTCAATTTTTGCGCTTATCGTTTACATATTTTTAGGCAAAGAAACACTCTTGGATCAGATTTGATGCAACTTTAGTTCAGATTGTTGCACCTTCAATGGTCATATTTTTCGGTATTCAATGTGTTGGGTGATCATACTCCAGAAAAGATCTCCAACAATGGGTTTCTTATTGTTATTTGCTAAATGAGAATGAAAATTGTTAGCGGTTAACGTTTCTTTTTTTAGCAATTTTTAATGCATATTAGAAGCTATTTTAATTCCAAAATACAGCATAAAATTCTGTCTTTCTTTTTTCCTAGATCTAGTGAATCAAAAATAGATTCTTTTTTTTCAAACTTGATCACTAAAGTCAATTTTGATCAGATTCTATAGCGTTTAGGATCAGATCTTCTCGAAAGAACCAGACATCATCTCAAACCCTGAGCACCTGCAATTAGGTGTTTTTCAGATATTAACGAATTTTAGCGGTGAGTCAGGGTAAAACAGAGAAAGTGATAATAACAAGAACTTAAATTTTTGTTGTGATGAGTGCGCTTGAAGGTAAGGTTTCTGATAATAAATGCTTCAAAGTTAGAGGAGTTATATATAAGTCTATATAGATCTTTTAATTAAAAGCTAATGGTTTTTATGACTTTGGAAGTTTTTTGGTATCAATGAATTCAATTTCTGAACTTTGCCTTTTTCCTGCTTTTTGTCGACTTGTTACCTAGTCCCATTTATTGACTTTGCTGCTAAGTGCTTTTAAATTTAGATATTGCCGGAGAGTTTTTGCCGTAAATGAGGTTTTCATTTTGTTTATTTTATTAATTGCATGGTCAGCGTACTCTTATTAATCCACATCTCTAATGTGTCATGGCTTTATTTAATATATTTAGTCGTTTATATTTGTGTCTTTTACTCAAACATCTTTTTTCGATCATCTCTTAGTTTGGTGATAATAACTCCAAAACATGATTGAGTGGGGTTGAAAAATTAGGTGCTAACGCACATATTCCAGCCTCCTTGTTTATTAGATACTTGTACCTGATGAATTAGCAAGGAAGGGTTTTTTTATGTAGCGATACATATTCTGTAGTTGGAGGAGCGTAACAAATTGTGGTGTCAAAACAAAAGAAATCCAATGAACATCATAAGGAATGTAACTTATTTGTACAAAGAACAATTGGCAGCCTTTCCTCCGCAGTTTGGTGACAAAAATTAAAAATAGTTTTTGTAAGGATTAGAAAACATAGCCAAAACTATCTAGCAATCTTTCATCATTTTGACTACAGTTCACTGCAATTCTTGCATAAATTCAAGGGAAAAAACAAAGATGTTATTGGTAAATCGAAAGCAATGATGGCCATTCTGATCGCAAAAATCAAGCCAGAGATTTTCTCGAGAAATTTTCAGATATTTTTTTTTGTTCGGTACACAGAGCTGCTCAAAAACAAGAATGCACAATTTATTTGTTTTGCACCTCCAGTTTGTTTTGCGGAAGTTTATTGGTGTGAAATGAAACGAGGAGGGTGCAGATTTCAGCTGGCCTGTGACAAAAATATTCACTCGCCTACGCAACAAAATATGGCTTGTACGAAAGTCGTTTTTATAAGATGCATAGTTAGTGCTTTCCCGGGATAAACCAGGTAGTCTTGGATCAAGCCTTAGCTCGATAACCATGTTGCGGATAAACTTAAAATTTTGGTTGATAAAATTTTGCCTGTGTGTGCTTGAAAACACGGCGTGAAGAAAACAAATTTGAAAAACGTTGTGTATTTGTTGTTAGAATACTTCAAGACGGGGACTGGCTAGCACCCCAAGTTCTATAGAAACTTTAAACAATCTTTTGGTGGTTCGTCTATTTGTTGAGATTGTACATTTTTCCCCAAGAAGGTTACTCTGTCGGCTGTTTAATGAACTTCCCTCCAAATATTTAACTTATTAAACAAAAATTGTAACACCAACAACTAGGAACGCTATAGTCAAAAACAGAAAAATGGATAACGTCAACAATCAATAGGACGATTTAACTCATCTGAAAAAGACCAATGGACTTAAAAAATCAATTAATTGCTCGTAACAAGTTTAGCTCCCAGTAGCTCTGCAATTAGCTAATACGTTATTACCCCCATAACCAGCAGCTCCAGTTTAGATGGCTCTGCAGTTTCACTCACTAGAATTACGCTACAATGTTTTCTACAGAGAACTAATTAATAACTACAATCTACAAATTTCTCTCACTGAGAAAAAACTGCTCCGTTCAAGAGTTCTCACTATCTCTTTCTCTCTCCCTCTCCCTCTCTCTCTCTTTCTCTTTTGTCCTCTCGAGAGTGTCCAAAAGTCTTCGCTTGCTGAAAAAAAAACGAATTGAGCTGCATCGTGGTACCTAAAAGATTTCGCTGTGTTTTCATCCTTTGTTCAAGCCACCATCGTTTCACTTTTTTGTTATTCGAGAGCTTGAACATATCTTGTTACAGGGTCGGTTGTGGAGTCACAATTTTTTAGATTCCTAATTTTTAAACAATTGAGTTCTCCGCAAAAATTTGCGTTCTTCTATTTGTTTTGTTTCAATTAGAAGCTTCTAACCAATGATTTTTTACTTTTTGTACTTATCTCAAACATTGAACATATTTCATAACTCGTTATTTCTTCAAAAAATGCCTCTGAACTATTATTGTCTTTTCAGTGTCGAATACTTTAAATGGCTATAAATTCATTGAAAATATTGATTCGGCCGAGTTCAAAGTAATGAAAACTTTATTATATTTATTTTTCCTAGCTTATGTTTCGAGTAGACACTTAAGAAATGCCAAAATTTTACCTGATATTGATCTTGACAGACGCAAATTGAACATTAGCACTCAAAAAACTATTTGCACTGTTTCTAAATTTTCATCGTATTCCTTCCGCATTCGAATAATCATTTCAAGAATTTCGTTCAAAAAAATTGTCCTAATAAATGCTTATCGAGTTTTGACTTAAAACTGTTCTACTATAATAACGGGAAAAAAACAAATTTAAAATTTAGTTTCCGTTTCTTTTTGTTTTTAATTCTTATCGCATGGTTTTCCACATTCCCGATTACTCTCCATTTCAAAATGGTCATGGCCCGTTGAATTGTTACACAGCCTTACACCACAATACCATTAGGCATTAATTATTGAAAATTTCTGCTACGACCAAATACAAAATGAAAACAATTGGTTAAACTATTTGTCCAATTACAGTATGCTTTGTTTCTGCCACTTTAAAGTTTGTCAAGAAACCTTTTGTCGCATACAGTGTTATTTCTTTTCAACGTGTTTACAAAGCAATTTTGCTTTTGTTTACGCAAACTAATTAACCAGTCAAAATCAAAAATTAACTACAGTGTTGATGGCCTCAGAGTTTAATGTAGCGCTATCAGCCAACTCCACAACATTGAATGAGCTGGGATGCAGACCTCCAACTGGCATCACTTAATCTATGTGGTCTGCGACAGTCAAAACCGTCGACAAAGTCATGCGCAGTTTCAAAACGATAATGTTTAGGAACGCGGAAAGGCAAACATAACTATCGTGGGGTCATGGAAATATGATCGACAAAAAACCACTTTCTGACCCAGTATTTGGTATCCGTAAATTATGTTTGTAAAAGACCACTGTGAAGAGAAAGTTCATAAACTAATTTTATGCTAAGATTTGAAATAAGCCTATCTAACTCATAATGCCTAAGTGTCTCAGGGTCTTATATTGAACATTAGACTGTTAGTTTTAATAGAAGTTAGAAAGTGACTTTACATTTTTGTCTGATCATATTTACACAATTTTTCACTGTCCATCCTGCGAAATCATGGTTGTTTCGACTTATTTTTTTACCTATTCACCCAGTTTTGCCTAATTTTGAAGCATGTTTGTTTTGCGCCTGGCGCGTCAAAACTTTGAATACATTCAGGTCAAAAGATCTTTTTAAAATTTCATAAACTTTTAAAGACAAACTTTACAAAAAAATTACCTAAGAGATATCTGACGCAGCCTATTTTTGCAAATCTATATAATTTATACCGCAATTATTTTACGATCATGGGTTCAAATGTCAACATTTGGGATGTTCCCAGACCTTCATCAAGAGCAGATTGCGCGCAGGTTGCTCAGATTCACATTGAAAAAAGACAAACACCTGCTTCTGCTACAAAAATCCAGGCTTCAATTTGAACGAGACCTCTTAGACAAGGGACCGTTTTTCCATTGAAAGTACACTCTTATTTAGATAAATAGATTAAAAAAAGCTGCTGCAGCTGCTCTTTTTAATTATTTTCTTTGATTCTAAATGCAGATTGTAAACTGGGGAAACATATTATTAAACCTAGCACTGTCAGGATCAGGGCCGAATCATATACAACAATTTCAGAAGTCTTGAATGATTATTCGATATAAATTATTATCAAAAATCCCTGTATCGACAGTTCTGCATTGATTAGTTGCGTCGAATAGAAGAGCAAGATTTTTTCAATCAGATGTTGACTTATTCATTGACCCTGTTGAAGACCCCAGTTGTAAAGAAAATAGTTCTGCTTCAAAACGCTACCAGTTGAAACCTGTGCATCACCACAATATAGCTCAAATGGATGAAGTGGCTCAAATTAACAAAATTTTAGACAACCAAAATTGTGAGACGCGAAATTGTAAAATCATGGTGCTAAGATTAGTTTTGAGTTTTCAATTGATTTTTGAGTTCTTTTTCACCCTTAAAATGAAATCACCATTTTCTCAAATAATCAGATCTCTCCTTTATGTCTCTTAAGTCTATTGTTAATTATCGTTTCGCTATTCTCTCATTTCTGAGAAACTCTTTCTTTTACTTAGTTAACAAGGGGGCTCGTTAATGTGCGTTCGCACATGATGTTCCGACTCGAGCTCATCTACATTTTCAACTGAATTGTCAACTAAATGAAAAGACAACAAAAATAGATGGTTTATTTTTAAAAAATTGTTAAAAAACCTAACTACTAATTGAATCACATAGTGAAACGCCTCATTACAGCGCATATGAGATCTGCCAAAAAATACGAAAAAAACAAACAACAGAACTAGAAAAAAATTAAAAACTTCACGGCAAAAACTCAATATCTGAATTTAAAAACACCTAATAACAGCGTCAAAACGCATGCAGATAAAGACATAACAACACAAATTCTTTTTTTCCTAACTATGCAGCAGATGGAAGTTTTCCTGAATGAGACTAGGTAACAACTCGTTAAAGAGAAGAAATAATGAGGAGAAATTCAAAAACCAATCAACATATTTTAACCAAATAATTGCAAACGTATTAAAAATCATTAGCTTATCATAAAATCATTCATGATCAATTTTCTGAAGAGTCATTATGAAAACAATAGGACCTGTCTTTAGTGAGATTAAGCCATGGGAATGGACTAAAGACGCTGAAAAACTCAAAAAATTACAAACAATTTGCGAAAACACAAATTTTTGAAGCGATTAAAATCATTAGCTATTATCTGAATATTTTGTACTTTTATTTCAGTTTTTATTTATACCAATTCAGCTAACATTATACTGGAAAAATAAAAAGTTCTTATGGGCCAGATTTGAAAATCAATTGGAGCTGTTATTACCCGAATGTGCAAAAAGAAGAGAAAAAGAGACAGAAGTACAGCAATTACACAACTTTAATTGAAAAGCATATCGGCCAACAAAACATCAGATTGATATAAAATCAGTAAACTTCTGAAATTCAAAGAATTGAATGGTACATCTCAATAATGAAAAAAAGTCAAAGTTGACAAAAACAACATCATTCAACCCTTAACTACAAGCTGATGAGATCTGGTACCTAAAAAATAAAAAAACAGACAAAAAAAATTAGGGGAAAAAATGAGCGAGAAAAATATCGAAGCCATTGAAAAATGAACTTTTTCAGTAAAAATTGTTCTCTCTTCAACTAATTTCCTAAAAGCATTCGGACTCTTTTTTTAGCAATACGGCTTCAAAAAATCATCAAATATAATCAATTACATTAAAATCACGAAACTTTTCAGAAAACCCGTAATACCAACGCCATTAAACTCAATACCCTTCATCGGAAGCCACTAAAAACGCAAAACTATGCCTCCAAAAACAGGCAAAATCCAGAAATTCAGTAGAACAGTGCAAGAAGAAAGTGTCGAGGTCGAAGCCCTTTCAACCATAAGCTTTTCTCTGAAAACTTTAAATTTCATCCATTGAACGTCTTCATTAAGCCAATGGGAACTATCAATATTAGGATAAGGCGATAAAATTTTTTTCAAAAATTACTAGAAAAATATCCAAAATTGAAAAAAATGGAAACGGTGCATCGAAGTCTTAAAGCCAGTAGTTAGAACATAAGACCGCTGACTAGACAACTTTTGCTTGAACTAAAAGAGAAAGAGGTCCTGTCATTACTGAGACTGACCTCCAGTTCACAAAAACAAGTTTAAGATTTGTAAATGTTCAAAAATTTTTTGAAAAAGTATTTTTAAAGTCTTAACAACTATTGAACTCAATATCTTCCGACGGATGTCAATAAATACGCTCAGTTATGCTACAATGGGACAAAAAGGATGTTTCTTGTGAACAGGTAATCAATAAGACATCACAATAAGTCTTATGACTATGAAAACAACAACAATTACAGGCAAAAACCAAAAATTAAATAGAAAACTGCGAGAAGAAATTGTGGCAACCATTTAAACCATGAGTTCTTATCAACTAAACTTAATCTATTATCCATTGAACGTTTTTTAACAAATAGTTGCTATCAAAATTAGGATAATTTGATTCTGATTAGATTTCAATAGGAACCAATAATACAGAAACATCCAGGTATTTTGAATTTTTTTGAAATCTTGTTGCTTTGAAGTCATATAACCAATAGTTAGAAAATAAAACCAGCGGCCAGATTAATTTTGGTTTATGATTAAGGAAGGTTAAAAAAAGTTTGAGAAAGTTTATTTTCAAACTCTTAACAGCCTTTAGCTGTCCACTTAAGGCACTATGTAGGTTCACTTAATGCGCATAACAAAAGCTCTTGCACATTTACTCAACGATTCCATGCAACCGGACTCCAAAAATTTATTACAGCCTCAAAAAGAAAATCGAAATTTCATTTAATATTACGAAAACTCAGAGTCGAAGCCAAAAAAACATAAATGATTCCTTGAAAACGAACTTTTTTTTCATTGGGCTTCATTTGACTGTAAATGAGGTTTGTCATTAACGGAACCTCAATTTGAAAAGTGACCTATCACTAAGAGACTTAAAAAAACAATTGTAAAATTTTCTAAAATTTGTGCTCTAAATTAGAGTTCAAAATTTTTTGATAGTAAACTTCCCTATGAGACCAGAACTAGTCATTTTATCGCATTTCGTCTATTGTAAACACAATATTGATTCATTTTGTGGCGTGAAATGTAATTTTGAATTACTTTTAACGAAAAAGATCTTGATCTGAATATAGATTACACTAAAAGTGAAAAAAAATTGTGCCAAGTGTCTCTTGTTCACAAAAAACTTCAATCCTCGATAACTCCTCGAAAATTACTAAATTAAAAAAAGTTTCGCTGGAAGAGCTTTTTAATGATACCACTCATATTTCTCTACAATAAGTATATCGATCGACTAAAATGGTCTGAACAAAAAACAACCATTTGAGTACATAGTTCCTCCCCCCAAAATAGGGGTCGGATCAAAAAGGTTTTCATTTCAACTGCGAAAGTCCTTAACCCAACATTCTGTGCTAGAACAAAAGAGTGGTATCAGTGGGACTTAAAAGGGAGAATTGCTAAATCTAATAAAGGGCATTTATTTCATCTCATACTATGTAAATGAAAAGCGTAATTTAAATCCGTTCAAATGATATGCATTTCGTTATTGTGAGTAGAACTATTTATAGAATATTCCCTGTAAAAATATATGAATGCTAGGTATTGAAAACTGACTGTAAATTGACTAGGTAAAAATCGTTGCAGTTTTTATATTGATTTCCAACTCCTTGCTTGAAGATGATTCAGATTTTCTAAACATTATATCGACTATTTTGTTTCAAATTTTTTATAATTCGACGATGAAACTATAATAGTCTTCAATCAGATTACATTACTCATTTTGTAGATATAAAATACTAGTAAAACAGGAACATTTCCTAAGATTTTGCTAAATAATTTTAGCATACGTTGCTTTTTGTAACTGAAGGTTATGATTCTGATTGTGAAAGAAACACTCTGATAGAAGCACCTTTTCTGGAAGTAAAAACAACCAGGATCAAACTTTAACTAATGAAAAGAACCAGAAACCAGTAAATGCTCTTCTTTTGTAACTCTGTAACTTTTTCTTATATTCTTTTCTCAAAAAATTTTATAAACAACCAGCAACGCAATTGGCATCGCGCAGAGGTAATTAAACTAACAATAAATTGGAAACCAAAATATTTCAGCAATTTTAACCTCTTACGACAGGTCAGTTGTTGCAACTTCCATGTACTGCCGTATTTTGTGATCCCAAAAAAGATATGCGCCGTTAAACATTTTCTTAACAGCCATAAAATAATTCTGAATTTTTTCTGTTTTGTTTGATATTTTTGGGTCGTGAATTTTCTAATTTGACCCACAATTTTGCTATGTTAGGGCTTCAAGTGGATGCAAAGTGAGTTTGTTTTTTCCTCCACTCGTTTTAGACGGATTTGTTGGCAGAATAGACTCATAAACAATTTTCGTGTGTGAAAAAAAGCTAACGAAGCAAAAATCGCCTGACTATTTTAGTTCAAACAAAAACCAATATCAACGTTTTGGGTTGAGAAAAATCCAGAGCGAATAATTTAGGTTGAGTCAACGTAAAATGGAAAAAATTTGGCTGGCACCTAATACCGGATGTTGTCCGCCTACAGTCTGCTTCCCACTTTAATATTTGTTGAGACACATTTTGTTGCATACATTGTTTTTTCTATCCATGTTGATGCTGATCACTAGTTGGCAAGTAAATATTTCCTCAATTTTTTGGATCGGTAACATCCGGAAAACGTCAACATGTATTTAAGACCACAACTTTAGTTTTTAACCTTCTTTTCTTAATTTGTTCCGTTGAAATTTCATATATAGTTGCCTCATATGTAGTCTCATACCAAATTTCTTATATAGTTGCCTGAAAACATAATTCAATCACCTTAAACGTGCCGCTTCCAATATGGAACATTAAGTCGAATTTTCAGAACGATGGGGCTTTTAGAAGTTCGTTTTTACATTTTTCATGGTGGGGGCTACAGAATCAAAACTATCCCTACTTTTTCTAAGTCCTTCATTATTTTTATCAGCTGCAATCAACTTGGGTTCTCTGTATGCAATATCTTTAATAGTTCCTTCTTAGTTTTTCTAACTTTTTAACGTGTTTGCAAAGCAAGTTTTGGTTTTGTTTTACGCAAATATGAACAAGATTTCACTCCACATTACACTGCTAAAACTCATTCTTTTTGTTTACTTAAGACACATATATTCTACTTTGACTCCAAAACTTTTCAAACTAATTAACCAGTCAAAATCAAAAACAAACTAAAGTGTTTATGGCCTCAGAGTTTCAAGTTGTGGTATCAGCCAATTCCGCAACATTGAACGAGCTGGGATGCAAATCTCAACCAGGTTTCGCTCAATCTATTTGGACTGCGACTGTCAAAAGCAGTGACAAAATCACGCTCAACTTCGAAACGATAATGCTTTAGGAAGCTTAAAGGCAAACATACCTATCTTGGGTTCTTGGAAATGTGATCAACAAAAGGCCATTTTTTGAGCAAGTATTTTGGTATCCGTAAATTATGTTTGTAAGAGACCACTGTGAAGAGAATGTTTAAAAAGTAAGTTGATGCCAAGATTTGAAATCTACCTCATCATTCCTAAGTTCCTCAAGGTCCTATTTTGAATTTTAGACTGTTAGATTTAATAGAAGTTAGAACATGACATTTGATTTTTGTCGAATCATATTTACAAAGTTTTTCACTGTCCATCCTGTGGAATCATGGTGGTCTTGACTCTTTCTCTTACCTACTCAATTTTGCCTGATTTTGAAGTATGTTTATTTTGTGCCTGCATGTTTATCTGAGCGTCATAACTTTGAATAAACTCAGAACAAAAGAACTTTTTAAAACTTCATAAACGTTTAAATACAAACTTACGAAAAAAATTTAAAAAAGATATCTGACGCAGCCAATTTTTGAACACCTAAATAATTTACCCCGCAATCATTTTACTGTCATGGGTTCATATGTCAACATTTGGGATGTTCCCAGACCTTCATCAAGAGCAGAGCGCGCACAGGTTGCTCAGATTCACATTGAAAAAAGACAAACACCTGCTTCTGCTACAAAAATCCAGGCTTCAATTTGAACGAGACCTCTTAGACAAGGGACCGTTTTTCCATTGAAAGTACACTCTTATTCATATAAATAGATTAAAAAAAGCTGCTGCACTTCTCTTTTTAACTATTTTCTTTAATTCTCAATGCACAGATTGTAAACTGGGGAAATATATTATTAAACCTAGCACTATCAGGATTAGGGTCGAATCATATACACAAGTTTTAGGATTCTTGAGTGATTATTCGATATAAATTATTATCAGAAATCCCTGTATCGACAGTTCTGCATTGATCAGTTGCGTCGAATAGAAGAGCACGATTTTTTCAATCAGAGGTTAGCTTATCCATTGACCCTGTTGAAGACCCCAGTTGTAAGGAAAATAATACTACTTCAAAAGGCTACCAATTGAAACCTGTGCATCACCACAATATAGCTCAAATGGATGAAGTGGTTCAAACTAACGAAATTTCAGAGACAACCGCAACTTTGCGACGTGAAAAGGTAAAATAATGGTGGTAAGACTAGTTTTGTATGTTGACTTTTTGCACTCGAAAAGTGTATACATACAACTCATCTTTGAGTCCTTTTCAACTGCCATTTTTTTGACCTGATACTATATAAATGAAGAGCAAACTATATATCCGTTTAACTGATCTTCAATCCGTTAACGTGAGTAGAACTATTTATGGTATATTCTATGTAGAAATAAATGGATGCTATCCATTGAAAACTGACCGTAAATTGACTAGATAAAATTTGCCTCCTCGCCTGAAGATGATTTAGTTGTTTGAACATTACACCGACTACTTTGCCCCAAATATTTTTGTTCCGACCCCACTTGTGGGGAGGATGAACTATATACTCAAATGGGTTTTTTTTGTTCAGTCGATTTTGGCCGATCGATATATTCATCGCAGAGAAATGTGAGTGGTATCATTAAAGAGCTGGTCCAGTGTAGAATTCAAAATTAGAAATATTTTTTTGAATTTCATTTTTTTCGAAGGGTTATCGAGGATTGAAGTTTTGTGTTAACACGGGAAATTTGTTCACTTTTAGTGTGATTTTTCTTCAAAATAAGACATTTTCTATAAAATAGTATTTCAAACTTAACTTTCTTGCCAAAAATGAACCAATTTCGTGTTCCTAATAGACTTAAGGCAATAAAAAAAGACTAGTTCTGATCTCATGGTGAGCTTCTATATCAAAAAAAATCGAAATCTATTTGAGAGCTCTATATTTTTTTATAAAACTTTTCCACTTTTTTTGCTTTTTTAAATCACCTAGAGATAAGTCGCTTTTCATATCGAGGTTCCGTTAATGACACATCTTCTTTACAGTCAAATGAAGCACAATGAATAAAAAAATTGTTTTCAAGGAATTGCACAAGTTCTTTTTAATTTCGACTCTGAATTTTCGTAATTTTAAATGAAACTTTGAAATTCTTTTTGAGGTTTTACTAATTTTTTGGAGTCTTATGGCATGGACCCATTGACTAACCATTCAATATGTTCCGTAATTAGATTTAAATGAGAATATTTAGTGTTTTGAGTGAGTAACAGCTAATGGCTGTTAAGACTTTAAAAATAATTTTTCGAAAATTTTTTTGAATATAAACCAGTCATAAACTTATTATAGTGAACTGTAACTCAGTCTCTGTGATGACAGCATCCTCTTCCGTCCAACTGTAATCAAACTTGATTTAGTTGGCGGTCTTATATTCTAACTTTTAGTAATATGACTTTAATGACACAAGTTTACAAAAAATTTTAAACTTTTTTCGATATTTCCGTATTATTGGTTACTTTTGAAATCTTATCACGTTATCCTAAAATTGACAGCCCCTCTTGGCTTCAAGAAAACGTTCAAGGATCACAGATAAATTTTTCAAAGTAAAGCTTTTGGTTTCAAATGGCTTCGACCTTTTCTTTTCCCACTTCTCTACTGAATTTTTGGTTTTTGCCTGATTTTGTTGTTTTTTTCATAGTCATAAGACTTGTTGTGATGTCTTATTGATCACCTATGCATGATAAATATCACCATACTCCTTTTGAATTATATTTGTGCGTATTTATTGACTTCATTTGAATTTTGTTGAATTTAGTTGCTGTTAAGAATTTTAAAGCAATTTTTTGAAAATTTTTTTGAACATTAACCAATCTTCAAATTTTTGCGAACTGTTAGTCAGTCTCAGTATTGACAGAATCCACTTGCTTTTTACTGAAACTAAAATAAATTGCATTGGCGGTTTGATCTTCTAACTGCTAATTATATGTGACTTCAACAACACAAGAATTCAACATTTTAAAAAAAACTATTGATATTTTCGTATTATTGTTTACTTTTGAACTCTTATCACATTATCCAAATATTGTACACATTATCCCAATATTATTCTAATTCCATTGTCTTGGAAAAGACCTTCAGTGGATCACAGATAAAGTTTTCAGAGAAAAGCTAATGGTTTAAATGGCTCCGAAATTTTCTTCCCGCACTTCTCTACTGAATTTTTGGCTTTTGCCTGATTTAGTTGTTGTTTCCATAGTCATAAGACTTGTTGCGATCCCTTATTGATTATCTTTGCTTGAAAAAAATATTTGTCTGCCATCGTGTTATTTCTGAGCGTAGTTATTGACCTCCGTTAAAAGCTTTTGAGTTTAATGGCTGTTAAGATTTTTAAAAAAGTTTTTCGAAAACTTTTTTGAACATTAACCGATCCTAATATTTTTTCGTGGACTGTAAGTTAGTCTTAGTACTTACAAGAACTTTTTTATTTTTAATGCAGCCAAAAATAATCTGTTTAGCGGTTTTATCTTCTACCTATTAGTTTCAAAACTCCAATGCAACTAGTTTTCATATACTTTTTTAAGTTTGTAAGTACTTTTTCTTTTTTTGGATCCTTTTGTAATCTTATCACATTATCCTGAAACTGATAGTTCCCATTAGTTTAGCGAAGACGTTCAACGTATCATATATAAAGTTTTCAGAGAAGAACTTATGATTTAAATTGCTTCGACACATTCTTCTGGCACTTTTCTACTGAATTTTTGGTTGTTGCCTGTCTTTGTTGTTGTTTTCATCGTCAATAACTTGTTGTAAGGTCATATTGACGAAATATGAATGGCCAACAAACTTGTTGTCCCGTGGAGTAATAATTTAGCGTATTTAGTGGATTCCGTTAAAAGCTAATGAAATTAGTGGCGTTGATACTACGAGTTTTCTCAAAAATTTCGTGGTTCTAATGTATTTGTTCACATTTGATTTTTTGAAACTACTTTTCTAAAAAAGAAGGTTTCCATTGCTCTTAATAAATTATTTGAACACAGAACAGTTTTTAGTGAAAAGTTCATTTTTTAATGCCTTCGACACTTTTGTCGCTCATTTTTTTTTCCTGAAAATGCTGTTTTTGCCTGTTTTTGTTCTTTAGGTAGCCGTAAAATGCTGACAAGTCTCTTAGGCTTGTAATTGATGATTGAAATATTGATGTTACCCGAATCAGTTATTCAGTTTATATCCTTTAGTTTTAAAATTCATGACATACTTTAGTATTGAAGTTTATAACATTTTTCAAACTTTTCAGTTTTTGTTGTTCTTTTCGTCAAATTCTAACTTATTTTCATCAATGAGAGGTCACATCCAAATTCTTGTATTCCAACAAATATAATATCTACTGATAATATTTGTCAACGATGCTTTGTTTGTTTGACAATATGCGTTTTTAGAAACGTTTTTTGAGTGCTCATTTTTTCCGCTTCTCTTTCTCTTCACTCAGAACCATCGCGTAGTAACAGATCCCAATGGTTTACAAATGTGGCCCGAAGAAACTTATTTAATCTCTCAGTATAATTAGTGTAATTCCTGCAGCTGAATTAGTAAATATAAGAACTGAATTAAAAACTCATAATATTCAGATAATAGCTAATGATTTTAATGGTAGCAAGAGTTTCTGTTTCCGCAAATCGTTTCCAATTTTTTAGGTTTTTCTTTAGTTCGTTTCTAAAGCTTAAACTACACAAAGACAAGGCCTTTTGGTTTTGTAGTAATTTTTAGGGATTATTTAGTTAAAAGCTAATGACTTTTAGGACTTTTGAAATTCCTTAAGAGAAATTTCTAGGCGAAATTAAATTTGAGTAGTTAAGGTTTTATCTGACTGCATTTTGACGTTGTTACTATGTGATTTTAAATTTAGATATTCATTTTTTGCCGTGAAGTTTTTGTTTTTGCTAAACTTTTTTGGTTGTTTTTTGTCTCGTAGTCTCTGTAAGGTCAGATCTCATTGGCGCTGTAATAAGGCACGGCATTATGCAATTCAATCAGTAGATAGGTTGTTGTAACGATTGTTTTAAACTCAAACATCCATTCTTGTTATTTCTTCATTTGGTAGACAATTAAGTCAAAAATGCAGATGAGCTCGAGTCGGAACATCATGTGCGAACGCACATTAACGAGCCGCCTTGTTTTATTCGACGATGGAAATATTATAGACTTCAAGCAGATTAAATTAGTCTTTTTTTAGATATGAAATACTATTAAAACTGGAAATTTTCCTGAACTCTTGATAATTAAATTTAGCACACGTTGTTTTTTGTAACCGAAGGTTATGATTCTGATTACACTTTTTCTATACAGTGAAAGAAACACTCTGATAGAGACACATTTTATGGAAGTCACAGCACCCATTATCAAACTTTGTTTTATGAAAAGACCCAAAAACCAGTAAATGCTCTTCTTTTGTAACTCTGTAACTTTATCGTACTTTCTTTGATCACAAAATTGTATACTCAAGCAGCAACGCAATTGGCATCGCACAAACGTAACTAAACTAACAATAAAAATGGAAAGCAGAATACTTCAGCAATTTTAACCTCTTACGATAGATCAATTGTTTCAACTTCCATGTACTGCCGTATTTCGTGTTTCAAAAAAATAAAATGATGAACGCCGTTAAATTTTTCCGTAACAACCATAAAATATTTTTGAATTTTTGTTGTTTTGTTTGAAATTGTTCGATCATAAATTTTCTAATTTGACCCTCAATTTGGCTATGGTACGGCTTCAAGTGGATGCCAAGTGAGTGTGCTTTCCCTTTCACTCGTTTTAGGCCGGTTTGGTGGCAGTATAGACTCATAAGCATTTTTCGTGTGTGAAAAAGTACTAGTGAGGCAAAAATCGCTCCGGACTATTTTGGTTCGAACAAAAACTGATCTCAACATTTTGGGTGGAGAAAAGTTCCAGAGCGAATAATTTAGGTTAAGCCAACGTAAAATCGAAAAATTTTGGCTGACACTTAATACCGGATGTTCAGTAAAATTGAGCTTAAAACACTTCATGTGCTATTTTGGTACCGAGCAAAACTTTGTCATAATCTGACGTCTAAATTTCAGCAAAACGATGACTGTTTAGTTGTTTTAATTAGTTGGAAGACTGATTGAAAAGCGTATTTTTTACCCTATAAACCTGACTTTTGAATTGTCACATACAAACGTAAGGAACCAAAGAATCAACAAATACAATGAATGATTATTTGTACCAGTTGAAAACAACCAATTTAATTTTTATGGAGGCCTTCATTCTTGTACGTAATATGATGCTGCCCCCCCCTCCCCTATTGCTCCTTAAATAAGAAGCCGGTGGCAAGATTTTGAAACTTCGATTGCATTACATTGACTTCCATGCATCTTGGTTTTTAAGGAAATCGCTATCTGTTGACTAAGCCATAAAAATGGTTTGAAATAAAAGAGCGGCAACGAGAAGAACTGTACAAACTGTATGCTTTCCATTTAAATATACTGGTAACAGGTGATCAATTAAACAACACAGCATGCAAATTTATAAATCATTCCATTTTTTTAGTGTTTGCATTATGCTGCAAAACGTCCATATTGCTCAAACGAATTTATTCCAATTTGTCACTATGCTACACATAAGCTGTTAACAACGTGTCAAAAAAAGAGATATCATTGCATTTTATTTTTAGAAAAATCGCCCTTTTGCAGAATATTTTTGAAAAAGACAAAATTTGAAATTTCTCAAAATTTTTCTCTGTTCTATAAATGTTATGTAAACTGTGACATCCTTGAGTAGTGACCTGATATAATTTTTTTCCGGAAAATAAGCATTGGGGATAAGTTTTTTTAAGAAACAGTTTAGTTTCTGCGTTTATCTACTATACCATGAAAAAGAAACCCACATTTGCTCGACACAGACATTTGAAGAACTTGAGAGCGGTCGCTTTTTTTTCTTTGAACTCTCTAGTGCTTCGCTCTATAACTGAAAAAGAGCATAGCTCAAATTGAAAAAAGTTTCTATAGTTGTTACGATTTCCAAGTAATTTTTCTAATTGGCAGATCAAAACCGAGGGCCAATAAAAAGCATACTAGTATTGAATTCGGAGAAAGTTACAGATTTATACAGAGTCATTTCTAAAAATTTAAAATTCGTAATAATTAATTGATTACGTACATTTTTTTAGTTATTCTTTCTTGTTAGTATTTTCCTTATTGTCAACGAGCAAGTGCAAGGATGATTTATGTTTTAAGGAGGACGATTTGGTAGTGTTCGTGAGTACCCCAGAATCACAAAAGCAAAAGCTGAGTAAACGAAAATTCCAAATCATACAAAAAAACAGTTTTTTTATTATTTTTTACATTTTATTCGTTTTCTACTGTTGAAAAAGAAACAACTCAAAAATGGAAGCTAACACGAACGCGAATCAACTAAAAGAGATTCAATTGCGGGAAAAAACTTCGTTATAAAAAGAGCAGGTTATTGAATTACAAGGGCAACTAGATGAATTAAAGGGCGAAAATTTTTGCTATAAAACGAAGATAGAAAAACTTGAAACTGAGCAACAAAATTTGCAAGACCGAATTCGTGCTCAAGAGCAATACAGTAGAAAAGACACGTTGGAGATTTCTAACCCACCATTTGATGCGCAGCGAAAACGTACTTCTCGACACTCTCTGGTTCTTTGAAATATATCTCCGGATAGGACTACATAAAACGAGAATAAAAGCTTGCCATATACTCCCTGGGACTGGAAATGATTATGTATTGCCATCAGTTATCATCAAATTCATTTACTTTGACGATAAGAACAATGTCTACAATGTCTACAAATTATTAAAGAAAAGAAAAAACAAGATAAACGGTCGAAACAATTATATTAATGAGCACTTGCCAAAAGTTGATGCTGAATTGAAAAATGAAGCTAACAAACAAGGTTTCATAACTTCAACAAACAACTGCAAAGTTTCTGTTCTGGTATCGAAGGCTAACAACACGATCGGTTATCATCGTATCAATTTCAATGTTTCAACGCTATCAAACGTAAAGATGCCAGTAATAAACGCAAACTGGAAAAAGACAACGATGGGAAATCAATTTGTTCTCCCGACATGAAATGAGTCAACCAAAAATAAACTAGAACAGTGAACCAAATACGAAATCATGACTGTGCATTTATTTGTTGAGACCAAATCAAAAAGATTTTGTTTTCGTTTTGTGTATGTGAATAATAACTCACTTAAAATAAGGTGCGAAGCAGAAAATGATAGGTCTTCTTTCAACATAAGCGATTCGTATTGGAAACTGTTTCGCGAAACGGCTAGTTAAATGAATTTTTAGACGGTTTTCAACGTACCTTTTTTATTTTGTTTTCTTTTTTTTCTAAAGGCAACAAGAATAGCGATATCCGCTTCTCTTGCTGCCTGAGGATATTACAAAAAAAATATATTACTCCTTGTCTTTGCTACATCCGCATTGTGCAACTTTAATTCAAGTTTTTTATTATGATTTTCAGACAATTCAGCTGCCACATCCGCACTGAACTTTCTTAAAAGTGAGTGGTGGGTTTTCTGTCAAGTTGAGCGATATCCGCTCTTCTTGTACGCAGATGACCACACTGTAATTAACAATTAGATTCAAAATAACGGATACAGCAAAAAAAGGTAAAAATTATAAAGAGGGGAAAACCGATCACTACGTTCTTTTCAACAAACAACGATGTCTTCAACACATAGTCTACTTCTACAAAACATAAGGTCTCTAAGAAAAAATATTGATAAGCTGTAGATTCTAGTAAAACCGTTGAATTTGCAGCCATATTTTCTTTGCTTGACTGAAACATGGTTATCGGACAATCATACGAATCACCTGTTTAAAATTGACGGATATAATGAACTGTTAACATGCAACCGTCAACAAAAAGGGGGTGGTGTTGCTATTATCTCAAAAAAGGAGAAGTGATGGAACTTCAAAAAAAACACAAAATAACAATTTACAAATTTTAACAGCCAAGAACTCTGGAGCCGTTGCTATCTATGTAACGGCTGTTTACATGAAACCTGATGCTCCTGTAAACGATTCATTGATTCCGCTTGAAAACCATCTTAGTGATATCTACTTACAATCAGATGGCACAAATATTCTATGTGGTGACGTTAACATTGATCACATCAGGGAATCGAGCAGAAAAACTAATCTTCAAAAAAGTCTCAGCTGTTTTGGTATGCAATAATTGAACTCAAATAAACCATCGAGAGAAACTGAGCAGAATAGTTCAGTTATTGATGTCGTCTACTCTAACAAAAAATTCCAAGTAGAGATTTTAGAGACATCAATAACTGTCCAATATACTCTAACGGTACCGAGAGTTGCAATCGGAACGCAGGAAGATAGGAAAAATACCCGTTTTCGAAACTGGAACTTGCTGAAGAATAGCGAAGCGAAAGAAAAATTGAATTTTCTAACGCTTATTGAGGTGCAAAAGTCCAAAAAACTATTTGAAACGAAGGATATACACTCATGCTTTGAACACTTTATCTTAAAAGTACAGGAAATAGTGAATAAATTTATTCCAGAAAAAATTAAAACACCAGGACAAATTAAAAATTGTGTTGACAACCAAATCAAAAATTTGTCTAACAAAAAACGTCTTTTGTATAAAAAATACAAAATTGAGAGTTTACTGGAAAATTGGGAGCGTTATTGCGCTGTAACAAAACGGCTAAGAAAACTTGTCGACAAAAAGAAACAGTTTCATTTTCAGACACTAATTGCTGCCGAAAGCAGGTGAAATAAAAAATCTTTTTTCGAAACTTTTAATCTTCTAACCGGGAAAGAATCTGGATCAAAATCAAATTTGACTGTCGAGCAGTGCCAGGAGTTTAATCAGTTTTTTATTTCTGTCGCAGAGAAATTGAACAAAAAATGTAAGGGCAATTGGAATCCTGACAAAATTCCGCAAGTGCGCTGCTCAATTTATCTTCCAAATGTTACTACTGATGAGGTTGAAAAAATTGAAATGTCCCTAATAACAAAATACACAAGTGACTGTTTTGAGAAAAGTGTTTTCGTAATACAGTCTTTAATTTTCGGGATTTTATACACACTGACATTTCTCATTAACAAAGCACTGAAAGCACAAACATTCACAGATTGCTTGAAGAGTGCAGTTGTTGTCCCAATTTTTAGGTCTGGAAATAATACAAGCTAATAATTACAGACCCATTTCGTTATTACCTGCCATATCAAAAGTCTTCGAAAAGATTATCTACATAAGAATGACCAGTTTCCTCAAACATACAAATCAACTGCACAAAAATCAATTTGGTTTTCGATCAAAACTGGGCACCATAGATGCCTGGATATCAGTTGTAGATTCAATCAGATACAATTTGAACAAACCAGCAATTTCAACACATGCAATCTTTCTGGACTTAAAAAAGGCGTTTGATACAGTAGATCATTCAATTCTCTTAGAAAAGTTGTGGAGAATGGGATTCCGTGGACTTATCAATACCTTACTCAAAAACAATCTAACAAACAGAAAACAAAAAATACGTTGCGGAGATACTGAATCCTCATTTTTACATTTAAGAATAGGTGTACCTCAAGGCTCAATTTTGGGACCATTACTGTTTATCTTGTATGTAAACGATCTTCCGGAGGCTACAGCGAACCTGACTATGACCCTTTTTCTGCCGATGACACAGTTTTGATACAACTCAGTCAATCAGATCTTAGACAGCTTGTCTTAGGCATGAAACAAACAATTGATTGGTTGGACAAAAAATGAATTAACTTTGAACTTCGATAAAACTTTTTTTATTCAGTTTTCAAAAAAGGGTGGAAACAAAAGAAATCAAATATCATTTGAGAGAAATCACATTGAAAACAAAAAATCGGTGAGGTATCTTGGAATCCTGATTGACAAAAACTAAATTATAAAGATCACATTCAGTATTTGATTCATAAAATGAATGTTTTTTGTGCTACATTCTATAAGCTGAGAACTGTCTTACACAAAAATTAACTAATTTTTGCGTACAAAACTTATGTGCAACCCATCTTACAGTATGGAGTTTTAATCTATGGTACAGCTGCAAAGACTGACATCAAGAAACTTAATAACAAAATCAAACATCTAGTGAAATTTATATATGGGAAACGTAAATTTGAGTCAATTGAAAACTTCAGAATTGCAGCAAAAATTTATAACATTGAAGAGTTACATTTATATGAGCTATTGAAATTAGTAATTAAAAAAATAAGGGAGTTAAATGAGCACAGTACAAAAAATGCTTTTTTTGGGAACGAATGATTTAAACAAAATTAAAACACAGAGAAAATGCGCAAAACACTTAAAATTTTTGTGTGAAGGACCAATTATCATAAAGACCATTTCAACAAGAGCCAGAAAACTGTTGGTAAAAATTTTAGTTTTTAAAAATACTAATATTTCAACCTCGTTTCATTGAAGAAATAGCAAAACTGTCTGTAATAGGTTGTAAAGATTTTGCTCATCGGTTCCGTGATAACTTTATATTAGGCAGTGCTGATTTGCTAGAAGGTTTCCACTGAGTTTTTTCCTTTTCATCTTTTCTGAACCAAATGATTGAAATAAATCAAGACGCTAAATTTTCTGCTTCATGAGGCACCACATGAAGAGGCAACACTGCCTTTTGGTGTTCTCTCGGTTCAGTAAGTGTGTATACAAAAAGTGTATAAATATATACATTTTTTTGTTTGTCTGTTCCGAAAACAATTTGTTATTATTAGGTGCAATACAATTTTGATGAGTAAAACCTATTATATTACGTGAGAGTAATTGAACCACATCTTTCTCGGTTTGAAATAGACACTTAATTTTTAAAGAGAGACTTCCGATTTATCAAATTCTGAAAAATTTAACAAAAACCACATGTTGGGAAATCGTAACAATGCGGAAACGTCATTTTGCTTATATTCAGCTAGTTCATGGATCAATCAGTAAAAATTGCCATACTAGCATTAGAGTAGTCGAACTGATAATAAAAATTTCTCTAAATTTTTAATAAAAAATGTTAAGAAAATCACATTTCTGGAGCGTTTTTTATTTTGAAATATGACTGTTTGTTTAATCTAGAATCCCCCTTTAAATTAGTGCAGATTTGTTTTTGCGGTAATACAATCTCCAAATTTTTGTATTTTTTCCATAGAAAAGTTCTGCGATCCTCTAGTTTTTTTGGAAAATTTCTTCTTTGGAGAAACAGACGTTGGTCCTCCAACAGTTGGGATTCGAAAAACTTATTTGAAAGAAACTCTTTCAAATAGTGGGATTCTTTGGTGACTAAAAATATATGGTGACTAAAACCGCCAAAATAACCGCCTAAAAACCGCCATGACAAACCTTAAAATACACCTAAAAAGATTTGGATAAAACTGATTTGATGAATCCAAACCTTTCATTTGTCTGATAATAATGGTTAGCTTTCAAACTATAGCACTGATCCAATCAAAATGCAAGCTTCACACCCAAGTATCAGATACAAAACATTACTTGGATTATAAATTTTTTTTCTGTTGAATATTATGTTCCTTGTTTATGATACAATATTATACAACGTTGTTCCTACTGTCCAATGCAATTCTGGCGACATATTTGTAATTCACAACAGAAAAAACGCAGCATGTATCGCATTTTCAACGGAATCAGTTTGTCAACGGAATGGCAGAATTTCTTGCGATAAGAAAATCTCGTTTTAATTAATTTTATCCTCTTGAAACACGCGATAAAGATTTTATTGGTAAATTCATGGAGATTTATGTCACTACAAGTTTATAGTTGATATATGCAACCTCTGTGACTCACTAAAAATTGATAACTAAATGGTTTCCCGTGGGAACTGTTCAGATTTACCTGGGCCTTCATCCAGAACATTACCAGTAGAGTATGCTGTAGAAATTCATGCGGACGGAAGATACCACCCATCCACTTCTTTCTGCTACTCAAATCCAGTCTTCATTTTCGACGAGACTTCTAACAGGGACTACTTTTTCTCAATCTAAATCCACGGCGCTATGGCAATTCACAGGATTAACAAATATTTGCGGATTTTGGTAACTTAAGCAATAAGCTCAAGGTATAACCGATATCCGCGAGAGTGAATATTCATGTAGGTATCTCCCCGGAGTTCTGAAATCAATCAATTCCTCAACCAAAATTTATGTTGTTATAAATTTTAAAGATCCCTCTTCATCCCCTGACTCAGCTAGGCCCATTTCACATCCTCCGGCCTTCTTAGGCCATGAAGTACTCTGATCGGACGATTGCGCACGCACATATTTTCAGCGCTTGTAGTGCGTTCAAATTCGGCTCTGTTCAGACTAAAACACTGTGCTCACGGACCAACTGTTATTTCAATCGAAAAAATTTCGGATTGCACCAATTCCCCACCCCCCCCCCCCCCTCAAATGATACCAGGGCGTTTTGTAGAAAAACCGTTTCACTAGGTCAGTGAAACTATTTGAAAAATAGAAAGTACACTATAGTACCAAAAAGCTACGTACAGCATAATTTTTGCGGTTAAAGCGTTACTTTTGCTCAAATCGTTTGATTGTCGCAAAGGAGTGGAGAGGCGTCAAATTTCAACGCGATCTTAATCTCATTTTCTCCGCTTACACAGAAATGAAGGTTAAGCTGCTTTGTTAATTCACTGTTTGCCATGCTGTAGAAATGCCCAGTTTTGATAGTCAGAAAACAAGAGTAACTCAGTTTAAAATCAAGATAGCAGTATCAAAGCAGTATACAATGTGCATAGAAACTACAGCAAAAATGTAACAGGCTCAAGGCGTCTCTACCGAAAGAGATGTTCGAGTTGTTCGAAGAAACGAAACGATATTTCTTGGCAACATTTTGATTTTTCACAAGCAATCAGTCATCTCATGGGGTACAAAGCATCAGATGAGCGGACACTATTTGTTGAATGATCAAACAAGCTAAAGGGCCTAGATCGCCTTGAATCATTGAAAAATTATGATAGAGAATCGTATTTTTAGTAGCTCTATTTTTCAAAAAGATGATTCTTCTGTGCAAAAAGCAAAGATTGTCAACAAATTCTTCAAAGAAGAAGAGCGGGAGGTACTGGAATGGTGAACAAATAGTTCAGATCTAAATGCTATTGAGAATTTATGGGCAATTTTGAAGCAAAACTTACGAAAACCGAGAGAAAATTCGGAAATATTGGAAGAAAAATGGTCAAAACCTTGACTCAGATGTCCTTATTAATTTTTCTGAAAACTTCATAGACTCTCTACCATATCTTAGAGAAACTAAGAGCATAACTTCCGTTATTAGAGAACTGATTTGAAATCAAAATGTTGTGTTATTTGATGATTGTGCAGCTTTTTAAAAACTTTCTTGGTGTACGTAGTTTTTTGGAAATATAGTGATTACCTTACCTTTGATTATATATTTTTTTCTGTCGAATACTATGTTCCTTGTTTTCGTTATAATATGATGTTATTTCTCACTGTCCAATGCAATTCTGGCGACATGTTTGTAATTCACACCAAACAGAAAAATGCAGCATGTATGGAATACTGCAATTGGTAATTTCATGGAGATTTATGTCACTGCCAGTTTATAGTTCATATATGCAACCTCTGTGACTCAATGAAAAGTGATTAGTAAATGGTTTCCCGTGCAAACTGTTCAGATTTACCTGGGTCTTCATCGAGAACATTACCAGTAGAGTGTGCTGTAGAAATTCATGCGGACCGAAGATACGACCCATCGACTCCTTTCTGCTACTCAAATCCAGTCATCATTTTCAAAGAGCCTTATAACAGTGACTACTTTTTCTCAATCTAAATCCGCGCCGCTATTGCAATTCACAGGAATAACAAATATTTGCGGATTTTTGTAACTTAAGCAATGGGTTAAAGGTATAACCGAAATCCACAGAAAATGAATTTTCATGAAGAGTGTATCTCTCCGGATTTCTGAAATCAATCAATTCCTCAACTAAAATTTTTGTTATAAGATCCCTTTTCATCCCCTGACTCAGCTAGGCCCATTTCACATACTTCAGCCTTCTTAGGCCATGAAGTCCTCTGATCGAACGATTGCGCACGCACACATTTTCAGCGCTTGTAGTGCGTTCAAATTCAGCTCTGTTCAGAATAAAACACTGTGCTAACGGACCAACTGACATTTCAATCGAAATAATTTCGGATTTTACCAATTCCCCACCCCCCCCCCCCCCCCCCCCCCCCTCAAAATGATACCAGAGCGTTTTGTAGAAAAACGGTTTCACTAGGTCAGTGAAACAATTTGAAAAATAGAAAGTATACTATAGTACCAAAAAGCTAAGTACAGCGCAATTTGTGCGCTTTAAGGGTTACTTTTGCTCAAATCGTTCGATTGTCGCAAAGGCGTGAAGAGAGGCGTGAAATTTCAACGCTATCTTATTCTCTTTTTCTCCGCTTACACAGAAATGAAGCTTAAGCTGCTTTGTTAATTCACTGTTTGCCATGCTGCAGAAATGTCCAAATTTGATAGTCAGAAAACAAGAGTAACTCAGTTTAAAATCAAGATAACAGTATGAAAACAGTATACAGTATGCATAGAAACTACAGCAAAATTGTAACAGGATCAAGGCGTCTCTACCGAAGGAGATGTTCGGGTTGTTCGAAGAAATGAAACGATATTTCTTGGCAACATTTTGATTTTTCACAAGCAATCAGTCATCTCTTGGGGTACAAAACATCAGATGAGCGAAAACTGTTTGTTGAGAGATCAAACAAGCTAAAGGGCCTAGTTTGCTTTGAATCATTGAAAAATTACGATAAAGAATTGCACTTTTAGTGGCCTTATTTCTCAAAAAGAAGATGTTTCTGTGCAAAAAGCAAAGATTGTCAACAAATTCTTCAAAGAAGAAGAGCGGGAGGTAGTGGAATGGTGGGCAAATAGTTCATATTTAAATGCTATTGAGAATTTATGGGCAACTCTGAAGGAAAACTTACGAAAACCGATAGAAGTTTAGGAAATATTGGAAGAAAAATGGTCAAAACCTTGACTCAGATGTCCTTATTAATTTGTCTGAAAACTTCATAGACTCTCTACCATATCTTAGAAAAGTTAAGAGCCTAACTTCCGTTATTAGTGGACTGATTAGAAATCAAAATGTTGTGTTAATTGATGTTTGTGCAGCTTTTTAAAAACTTTCTTTGTGTACGTAGCTTTTTGGTGCTATAGTGTATAAAAGCGCTTCAAGACTAAGTTGTTATGGTTTTTACAGATTTAGATTTGTCTGGAGTCATACAGCAAAAAACATGTTTTTTATTGTTAAACTCAAAAGCCTTCACTTTCTTTATTTGGAGCATGTTTCAACTACTGCTCGTATAAATCCCGTTTGTCAACTGCGACTTTGTTTATCAGATTAACAGTTTACAAGCCGCATATTATTGACAAAAAATGAACTCAAAACCAATTATGTTCGACACTCTGCTTGTTCAATTTGTTCACGGACAGACTTTCACTCATTAATATTTTCTCGACTAAATTGCTATCACTTTGAATCGACACAAACGCTTTCCCAAAACTTTTCAATTTTAGCTCATCAAAAATGTTTGAACAAAGATGAAGCATCAGTTTTTCACCATTAACTGTTTTTCTTCCAAAACTTTTATTTCAAGGCATGAAACTGTATGTGTTAATTTAGGAGAACCTCATTATCAACCATGGTGTTCAATAAGGTAAAGTACGCGGGTCTCATGTACATTAGTAACTTCTTCGTTGACTTTGTTCAGTTTGCAGATGATTGTAGCTTGAATTGAGGGAGATAACACACACCATTGAAAGAAACGGATGTATAAATGCAATAAGCACCAAATGAAAAAAGATGCTTTCAAAACAGAGTTTTTTTTAAACACAGTTTTGTTTTGAAAAGAGACAGAAGGCCGCAAAATTTTCACATTATTAAAATTCAGTTGGAATCTAGTTACCTAAAATTTTCAAAAAACGGAACACGCTTAAGATCTGTTTTTCGCAAAAGTGATCTCTGCCAATTTTCCGGAGTTGACATACTTTCAACTTAGAAGTTAGGAGACAAGTCCTGTAAGAATTTATAGCGCAATTTGGTTATCTTTTTTCGCACTGGATGTGTCTTTCTCTTACACTGAATGTATCTAATATTCGCAGTTAATACATCTCTAATCTGCAATTGTGTCTAATTTATTGCGCGCTTCTGAGCATGTAAAAGTGGTTTGAAGCTTAATATTATACCATATTCGGCTCAGATAAATTGAACATATTGTTTTTATTTGTTTTTAGCTATAGTTTGGAAATGCATGCCCCTATAAATTAGGATGTTCATTGAACCATTGGCAAAAAATTATGTTCGTTTGTCAATATAGGATAGTCCAATTTTTGGTTGGGAACACTTCAAATTTTATTGCAGAAGATAAAATTTTTCTTTTTTGCTCTATGTTTGATTGGGTTGTTTTATCAGTAGCCCATGGATTAAAATATCCATCTAAAAAGGAAGAGAGGTTTTTCTATAGCTTTTTCTAACTTTTCTTGTTCATCCATAATCACTACGACTCAACGGTAGTATTTTTTGGTTGAAAAAAATTACATAAGAATTGATTAACATTTTTTCTTGCTCATTTCAATTAGTTAAGAGTTTCATTGAATTGAACAATTAAAAATTATTCAGTATAATTTATTCAAAGTTTTTCTCGTTTGCGAGAGGTGTCTATTGACAAATCAACAGTGAGATAATTCAGATGAATTTTTCGGTTGAAACTCACTTTTGCTCACTGTTTTTTTTTCAATTTTTCCATCATTAGGAGCTTTCGAATTAATTGCAGCAACTGAAATCTGTTAAATTGCTTTGATTCGGTTTTTTGTGTCTATTTTAGTGTCTATTGACAGATATACACAAAGATAAGTAGCGGGACTTTTTGTTAGAAAATCAAATATGAACTGAATACCGTTTTTCTTGCTTATTTCAATCAATGAATGATTTCCAATACGTGATTCGATTGAATTTGTTTACAGTTATTTGCATCTAACAACAGTTCTATACTGATATATGTCGCATTTATTGACAGCATGTGTCTCATTTAAAAGAAAACTTTTACTGATTTATTGACCTCTCAGTTGAAACGAATAATGCAATTGAAAAACACGCATTAGTTGATAAATGTTTAAAAAAGCAGTACACACTAGCGAGAAAAAGGGTTGAGAAAATGTTTTATATTTTAATGAAACACTTCCTTTCATCCTTAGTGATTATTGACACGTTGAATGTACACTTGAAGCTTGATTGTAGCTTGAATTGAGGGAGATAACACACACCATTGAGAGAAACGGATGTATAAATGCAATAAGCACCAAATGGAAAAAGATGATTTCAAAACAGAGTTTTTTTAAACACAGTTTTGTTTTGAAAAGAGACAGAAGGCCGCAAAATTTTCACATTATTAAAATTCAGTTGGAATCTAGTTACCTAAAATTTTCAAAAAACGGAACACGCTTAAGATCTGTTTTTCGCAAAAGTGATCTCTGCCAATTTTCCGGAGTTGACATACTTTCAACTTAGAAGTTAGGAGACAAGTCCTGTAAAAATTTATAGCGCAATTTGGTTATCTTTTTTTGCACTGGATGTGTCTTTCTCTTACACTGAATGTATCTAATATTCGCAGTTAATACATCTCTAATCTGCAATTGTGTCTAATTTATTGCGCGCTTCTGAGCATGTAAAAGTGGTTTGAAGCTTAATATTATACCATATTCGGCTCAGATAAATTGAACATATTGTTTTTATTTGTTTTTAGCTATAGTTTGGAAATGCATGCCCCTATAAATTAGGATGTTCATTGAACCATTGGCAAAAAAATATGTTCGTTTGTCAATATAGGATAGTCCAATTTTTGGTTGGGAACACTTCAAATTTTATTGCAGAAGATAAAATTTTTCTTTTTTGCTCTATGTTTGATTGGGTTGTTTTATCAGTAGCCCATGGATTAAAATATCCATCTAAAAAGGAAGAGAGGTTTTTCTATAGCTTTTTCTAACTTTTCTTGTTCATCCATAATCACTACGACTCAACGGTAGTGTTTTTTGGTTGAAAAAAATTACATAAGAATTGATTAACATTTTTTCTTGCTCATTTCAATTAGTTAAGAGTTTCATTGAATTGAACCATTAAAAATTATTCAGTATAATTTATTCAAAGTTTTTCTCGTTTGCGAGAGGTGTCTATTGACAAATCAACAGTGAGATAATTCAGATGAATTTTTCGGTAGAAACTCACTTTTGCTCACTGTTTTTTTTCAATTTTTCCATCATTAGGAGCTTTCGAATTAATTGCAGCAGGTGAAATCTGTTAAATTGCTTTGATTCGGTTTTTTGTGTCTATTTTAGTGTCTATTGACAGAAAAACTTAAAGATAAGTAGCGGGACTTTTTGTTAGAAAATCAAATATGAACTGAATACCGTTTTTCTTGCTTATTTCAATCAATGAACGATTTCCAATACGTGATTCGATTGAATTTGTTTACAATTATTTGCATCTAACAACAGTTGTATACTGATATATGTCGCATTTATTGACAGCATGTGTCTCATTTAAAAGAAAACTTTTACTGATTTATTGACCTCTCAGTTGAAACGAATAATGCAATTGAAAAACACGCATTAGTTGATAAATGTTTAAAAAAGCAGTACACACTAGCGAGAAAAAGGGTTGAGAAAATGTTTTATTTTTTAATGAAACACTTCCTTTCATCCTTAATGATTATTGACACGTTGAATGTACACTTGAAGCTTGATTGTAGCTTGAATTGAGGAAGATAACACACACCATTGAGAGAAACGGATGTGTAAATGCAATAAGCACCAAATGAAAAAAGATGATTTCAAAACAGAGTTTTTTTAAACACAGTTTTGTTTTGAAAAGAGACAGAAGGCCGCAAAATTTTCACATTATTAAAATTCAGTTGGAATCTAGTTACCTAAAATTTTCAAAAAACGGAACAAGCTTAAGATCTGTTTTTCGCAAAAGTGACCTCTGCCAATTTTCCGGAGTTGACATACTTTCAACTTGGAAGTTAGGAGACAAGTCCTGTAAGAATTTATCGCGCAATTTGGTTATCTTTTTCGCACTAGATGTGTCTTTCTTTTGCACTGAATGTATCTAATATTCGCAGTTAATACATCTATAATCTGCAATTGTGTCTAATTTATTGCGCGCTTCTGAGCATGTAAAAGTGGTTTGAAGCTTAATAATATACCATATTCGGCTCAGATAAATTGAACACATTGTTTTTATTTGTTTTGAGCTATAGTTTGGAAATGCAAGCCCCTATAAATTAGGATGTTCATTGAACCATTGGCAAAAAATTATGTTCGTTTGTCAATATAGGATAGTCCAATTTTTGGTTGGGAACACTTCAAATTTTATTGCAGAAACATTTTTTTTTGCTCTATGTTTGATTGGGTTGTTTTTGTCAGTAGCCCATGGATTAAAATATCCATCTAAAAAGGAGGAAAGGTTTTTCTATAGCTTTTTCTAACTTTTCTTGTTCATCCATAATCACTACGACTCAACAGTATTATTTTTTGGTTGAAAAAAATTACATAAGAATTGATTAACATTTTTTCTTGCTCATTTCAATTAGTTAAGAGTTTCATTGAATTGAACCATTAAAAATTATTCAGTATAATTTATTCAAAGTTTTTCTCGTTTGCGAGAGGTGTCTATTGACAAATCAACAGTGAGATAATTCAGATGAATTTTTCGGTAGAAACTCACTTTTGCTCACTGTTTTTTTTTCATTTTTTATTCCATCATTAGGAGCTTTCGAATTTTTTTCAGCAGTTGAAATCTGTTAATTTGCTTTGATTCGGTTTTTTGTGTCTATTTTAGTGTCTATTGACAGAAAAACACAAAGATAAGTAGCGGGACTTTTTGTTAGAAAATCAAATATGAACTGAATACCGTTTTTCTTGCTTATTTCAATCAATGAATGATTTCCAATACGTGATTCGATTGAATTTGTTTACAATTATTTGCATCTAACAACAGGTGTATACTGTTAAATGTCGCATTTATTGACAGCATGTGTCTCCTTTAAAAGAAAACTTTTACTGATTTATTGACCTCTCAGTTGAAGCGAATAATGCAATTGAAAAACACGCATTAGTTGATAAATGTTTTTAAAAAAGCAGTACAAACTAGCGAGAAAAAGGGTTGAGAAAATGTGTGATTTTTTAATGAAAAACACTTCCTTTCATCTTTAGCGATTATTGACACGTTGAATGTACACTTTTATCAGAAACATTGCAGTAATTTCTCGAACTATATATCAAAACAAATACGAACACTGTGGTAATATTATCTAAAACAAAGTGGTATAGTATTAAACTTTAGCTTAATTTCACGTGCTCATAAGCGCGCATTAAATTAGATACAATTGCGGATTATAGACACAATCAGTGAGGAGTAGAATTACTCTCAATACTAAAATATGATGCCTAAATCGTGATAGAAAATTTTACATAGGGCGAAAAAATTTAATACGAGTCTTTTGTCTCAATTTTTGAAGAAAAAAAATTATTGCCAACTGCAATCCGTTTCCAGGACCATGTCAGGAACGAAATGTTTGTAGAGGTAAGATTTGTGATTTTCAAATCATTAATACATTCACATTGTTCTTTTAATGCAAAATTTCTCCAACTTTCAATAGCTAGAAACATGATGAGCAGTCGTTACTTTAATTAGAGAAAAAATAACGCTATTCACGTTGGAAACTTGACATCTGTCAAAATCTGCTTTTCAGCGATCATCTTACCAGGTGAACTGGTCATTTCGATATCTATCTGAATTTAACAATAAAAAGACTTAATGTCTTCGTGAACAAATGCCAAATTGCATTTTTCTGCTACCCACTTAACAGTGTAGACCTTATGAAAAAAACAACATATATATAAAAAGAAAGAAAAAAACAAATCTCTGAAATTTTAAAACCGTAAGTGAAAAAAATTACGCAAAATCTCATTTTTGATCCTTATGAAAAAACTCATAAAAGACCTACTGGAGATATTAGTTTTTACCTTATTATATAAGAATACGGACAACCAGTGTAAAATCACTTTTTAAATAGATAATGCGATTACTCCAATTTGATTTTTTTGTACTTTTAAGTATGCTTGGTAATTTTCAAGTCTCCGCAAAAAAAAAGATTAATGACTAATCTTCATGGTTCCTAAATCGATCAAAAAAAATTGCAGTAATTTTCTTAACACATTGCAAGATGTTACGACAATTGCAAAGAATTAGCAACAGCAGGACAAAAACCGGAAAGATGACACAAAAACAAAATTAATGATCAAGTTTCTAGAAGATTGTGTCAACAATACGAATCTTGATACGAAGACAAAGCATTTTTAGTAATTCAGAAATGCTACATGGGACTGTACTGAATTCGGACGAAGAGTCAGTTGAAATTAATAAATTACTGCTCACAGTTTTCAGTTTCTATATCCTAAATTTTAAGAGGATCTTTAATACCGTTCATTTAGTCAGGCTTAGAAAACCTTACTCGATAAATTTTCCATCGTTTCTATACGGAAGAAAATTGTCGGCATATTTGGTTTCAGTTAGAGACAAAAAAAATAACAGCGCTTACGTTTTTCATTTGTATGTTTGTGTTGTATTCGTGAGATTTGACTGTTTGTTTGGTTTCAAACGTAGGTAACGATTGGCACGTTTGGTTTCCAACCACAATAGAACACCTCAAAAAATTGAGAAAGTGAAATAAGCAACATAGTTCACATCAATGTTGAACAATTATACTTTATTTTTAAATTCAAAACAAACAAGAAATTTATATTTGTAAAAGTAGTTTTGCCGACAATTTATTATTCGCGTACAGAGAATTTCTCTTTTTTGAAATTCGTTCAAAAAGAACGCTATCCATACAGTAAACTGGGAGCCCAGCTTGCCTCTTGTTGCGCTCATGAAAATTTAAACTTAAAACCAATCTGTTCAAATTCTCAATGGTATTAAGTTACGTTAATGAAACAACATTGAAGAGAATCATATATTCTATGACCAAAAAAATTCAAGAGATGAGTTTAGTTTAAGTAATGATTTTTCCGAAAAACTATCCTGTTCTCTAACACCTGTCCTAACCACACTTTTTAATGAATGTATCGAAAAGCGCTTTTTTTCCGGAGTGTCTGAAACAAGCCATGATTGTTCTAATTCATAAAGGATGTGATACAGAAAACCGTAGTAAGTTCAGACCTATTTCGCTTCTGCTGGTGGTCAGCAAAATACTCGAGAAAAACTTTATCTGAGGACTTTGCAGCTTTTTAGAATAAAAACAGTATTCTCTCACACAAACAATACGGCTTTCGAAAGAAAATATCAACTATACAAACCGTTCTTAATCAGACTTCGGAATTTCAGAAGTCTTGGGAAATGAAGACAGCAGTCAAAAGGCCATATTCTTAGAGCTAAAAAAACTTCCGATAAAGTGTTAGTGAACAAATAGCAAATAGCTTTTTTCTGCTACCCGCTTAACAGTGTAGTAGACCTTAAGAAGAAAACAACTTAGAAGTAAAATGAAAAAAAATTAACAAATCTCTGAAACATTAAAACCGTATGTGTAAAAAATTACGCAAAAACTCATTTTTGATCCTTTTGAAAAAACTGATAAAAAACATACTGGAAATATTATTTTTTACCTTATTATATAAGAATACGGACAACCTGTATCAAATCACTTTTTAAATAGATAATGCGACTACTTCAATTTCATTTTTTTGTACTTATAAGTATGCTTGGAAATTTTCCAGTCTCCGCAAAAAAGAAGAATATTGACTAATCTTCATGGTTCTTAAATCAACCCAAAAAAATCGCAGTAACGTTTGACTTTTCTTGATATTCTCAACACATTGCAAGATTGAATTTACGACAATTGCAAAGAATTTGCAACAGCAGGACTAAAACCTGAAAGTTGATACAAAAACAAAATTAATGATCAAATTTACAGAAGATTGTGTCAACAATAGAAAACTTGATCTGAAGACAAGAAATTTTGACTATAAAAGAGAATGGTACATGGGAGTAAACTCAATTCGGATGCAGAGTCATTTGATATTAATAAATTACTGCTCACAGCACTTAGTTTTTGTATCTTAAATTTTAGAAGGATCTTTAATACTGTTCATTCAGTCAGGCTTAGCAATCTTTACTAGAGAAGTTTTCAATCTTTTCTATACAGACTGAACCTGTCGGCATGTTTGGTTTCAGTTAGATACAAAAGTAACAGTGCTTACGTTTTTCATTTGTATGTTAGTGTTGTATTCGTGAGATTTGTCTGTTTGTTTGGTTTCAAACACAGATAACCATTGGCACGTTCAGTTTCCAACCACAAGAGAACACCTTTAAAAAATTGAGAAAGTGAAATAAGCAACATAGTTCACATCAATGTTGAACAATTATACTTTATTTTCAAATTCAAAGCAAACAAAAAGTTTACATTTGTTCAAGTAGTTTTCCGACAGTTTATAATTCGCGTACAGAGAATTACTCTTGTTTGAAATTCGTTCAAAAAAAACGCTATCCATACAGTAACTTGGGAGCCCAGCTTGCCTCTTGGAGCGCTCATGACAATTTAAACTTAAAGACCAATCGATTCAAATTCTCAATGGTATTAAGTTACGTTAACGAAACAACAATGGGAGAATCATATATTTGATGCCCAAAAAAATCTAAGAGATGACTTTAGTTTAATTAATGAACGTGCCAAAAAACTATCCTGTTTTCTAACACCTGTCCTAACTAGACTTTTTAATGAATGTATCGAGAAGCGCTTTTTTTCCGGAGTGTCTGGTTGTTCCAGTTAAACGGAATTTCCGGAATGCACGGTTGTTCTAATTCATAAAGAGTGTGATACAGAAAACCCTAGTAATTTCAGACCTATTTCGCATCTGCTAGTGGTCAGCAAAAAAAGTCCAGACAACATTATCTGAACAACTCAGATTTTTCGAAAAAAAACAGTATTCTCTCACACAAACAATACCGTTTTCGAAAGAAAATATCAACTGTACATGCCGTGCTTAATGTGACATCGGAGCTTCAGAAATCTTGGGACATGAAGACAGCAGTTAAAAAAGCCGTATTCTTAGAGCTAAAAAAACTTCCGATAAGGTCTTAGTGAAAAAATGCTAAATAGCATTTTTCTGCTACCCGCTCAACAGTGTAGTAGACCTTAAGAAGAAAACAACTTAAATGTAAAATGAAAAAAAATTAACAAATCTCAGAAACTTTAAAACCGTATGTGTAACAAATCACGCAAAATATCATTTTTGATCCTTTTGAAAAAACTAACAAAAAACATACTGGAGATATTATTTTTTACCTTATTATATAAGAATACGGACAACCTGTATCAAATCACTTTTTGAATATATAATGCGACTACTTCAATTTCATTTTTTTGTACTTATAAGTATGCTTGGAAATTTTCCAGTCTCCGCAAAAAAGAAGAATATTGACTAATCTTCATGGTTCTTAAATCAACCCAAAAAAATCGCAGTAACGTTTGACTTTTTGTTGATATTCTCAACACATTGCAAGATTGAATTTACGACAATTACAAAGAATTAGAAACCGCACGACTAAAACCGGAAAGTTGACACAAAAACAAAATTAATAATCAAATTTCCAGAAGATTGTGTCAACAATAGAAAACTTGATTCGAAGAAAAGAGATTGTGAGTATAATTGAGAATGGTACGTGGGAGTGTACTGAATTCGGATGAGGAGTCAATTGAAAATAATAAATTACTGCTCACGGCACTCAGTTTTTCTATCCCAAATTTTAGGAGGATCTTTAATACCGTTCATTTAGTCAGGCTTAGAAAACCATACTTGAGAATTTTTCAATCTTTTCTATACAGAAAGAACTTGTCGGCATATTTGGTTTCAGTTAGAGACAAAAGTAACAGTACTTACGTGTTTCTTTTGTATGTTAGTGTTGTATTCGTGAGATTTGTCTGTTTGTTTGGTTTCAAACGTAGGTAATGATTGGTACGTTTGGTTTCCAACCAGAAGAGAACACCTCAAAAAACTGAGAAAGAGAAATAAGCAGCAGAGTTCACATCACTGTTGAACAACTATACTTCATTTTTAAATTCAAAACAATCAAGAAATTTATTTTTCTTCAATTTGTTTTGCCGACAATTTATAATTCGCGTACAGAGAAAAGAAATTCGTTCGAAAAGAACGCTGAAATTCGTTCGAAAAGAACGCTATCCGTACAGTATACTGGGAGCCCAGCTTGCCTCTTTTTGCGCTCATGAAAATTTTTACTTAAAGACAAATCGATTCAAATTCTCAATGGTTTTAAGTTACGTTAACGAAACAACAATAGGGAGAATCATATATTTTCTGCCCAACAAAATCTAAGAGATGAATTTAATTTAATTAGTGAAGGCTCCAAAAGCTATCCTATTCTCTAACACCTGTCCTATCTACACTTTTTAACGAATGTATCGAGAAGCGCTTTTTTTCCGGAGTGTCTGAAACAAGCCATGATTGTTCTAATTCATAAAGGGTGTGATACAGAAAACCCTAGTAAGTTCAGACCTATTTCGCTTCTGCTGGTAGTCAGAAAAATACTCGAGAAAAACTTTATCTGAAGGACTTTGCAGCTTTTTAGAATAAAAGCAGTATTCTCTCACACAAACAATACGGCTTTCGAAAGAAAATATCAACTGTACAAGCCGTGCTTAGTCTGACTTCGGAATTTCAGAAATCTGGGGAAATGAAGACAGCAGTTAAAAGGGGCGTCTTCTTAGAGCTAAAAAAGCTTTCTATACGGTGGATCAAAATCAACCTTTTGACGTTCTACATAGCTTAGGTTTCAGAGGGCCAATAGATGAGTTTTTAATATCATACCTGTTATCAAGAAGTCAGATAGTTAGAATAAAGGGGAAGGTCTCTAAACCAAAACCTATTCACATTGGAGTACCGAAAAGCTCACTAATGGGTACCTTGCTTTCTATTCTTTACGTCAACGAAGCAACATGATCTTCAAGTCAACTAGGTTTAAAACTTCTGCTAACGATACTGCACTTATTCAAAACCATTCTACTGACCAAATTGGTTTCCAGAATAGTGTTAATGACATTGCTGTGTGAATGAACAACAGAAGATTTTCCATCAAATGCAGCACTTTTGAAGTTCTTTTCAGCAAAAATAAAAACCTTGATTGCTCTTTTTTTTCCTTGATATACAACAAAATTACCGTTATCCATTGAACGATAAAGAAAAGTCAAATATCTTGGCATAGTTCTTAACAGAAGATTAAACTTCCTTGAAAACCTTTAACACTTTATCAACAAATTGAATATTTTCATAAACTCTTTTTACCGACTGTGGAAGATACTGACTTGCCAACAATTATGTTACAAAAGCTATGTAGAGCCAATTACTGAAAATGCTGTTATAATATACGTTACTGCTTGTAAAACTGCATTGTATCCACTCGATTTAAATTTGAAGCATTTGGTGAGAATTGTGTTTGGATTGAATAAGCATGATTCAATTATTAGTTTAAGAGAAAAATTCCATATTCTAACAATGAAATATCTTCATTTGAAGGAATTATTGAAGCTAATAGTAAAGACCTTGAAAAATGAAAGTCAATTAAAAGAAATAAATTTAATTATCACGCCTGCTGAACTTCGAGTTTTATCTAAGCTGAGAAATAAGGCTCAATCAATAAAATCTTCTAACAACAAAACTGGAAATAACGCTAAATCAATAAGTCTCAGGGCCCGGAAAATTTTAATTGCAATGTCAAAGCTTGAACCTAATTATGCACAACAATTAAGAGAGATAGAAAAATGAAGAATTAATTGTTTTCTTTTTTCCAGCGTTAGAAATTACATACAAGGTAATGATGACTTGCTTTCGCTTTTTTATTAGGTTATCCATAGTTTTTCGTCATACTGTCTCGTCTTCTGTGGGTTGTTAAAAAATGTGCTTGCAACAGGTCACTGTTAATTGCTGATGAAAATTGACTCAAGGCATCACTCGACATAAGCCTTCTGATGTCCTCTAAAATTTGAGTGATGTGTTTGTATTAATAACAATAACATGTCCTTAAATTCGAAAACCGAATGTGTTATTAGTAAACTGGATCTTTTCTGTTTGTGCCCCCAGACGCACCTGCAATATTTTTACATAATGATTTACTGTGTAATGGCACCTGCTCTGTAACGGGGGCGTGGCATAACGTACTGGGGGGCACAAACGGAAAAGATCCAGTATACTACTTATAAGCAAACATGGAAAGAAATTCTTGCAGCACTCAATTTTGTGAAAAGAGTTTGGTCCTGTATAGCGCTGAAGAAGCATTCTATGCAGTTACACTGTTGGATTTGACACCATAAGGGGGATATAAGTCCGGTGGAGGGGGAAAGCTATAACGGAAAAATTCGAAAACTTGATTAAAGAACAGTTCCAGTAGAAGTCTCTGCCTAAAAAGACCCACAACTTTGGAAAGCTCAACTGTGTCTACCACCAGAACCCGATATTTTCAATCAGATGTCATCTTACCCAATGAGCTTGTTCACGAAGAATCTAATACTGCAAACAACAATCCTCCGTCAAATTGCTACAAATGCTACCTATTAAAAATGGCACGTGAACACAACATAGCTCAAATGAATGAAGTCGCTCTATTTGACAAAGAGATTGCCGAGGCATTCGAAAAAGTGAGGCGGGAGGTTATAAAAGGCATCCAGAACTCTTCACGGAACGACAGTGACAGCGAATTAGTTTGTTGTTGCGGGATATGGTTTTTTGTTATGGTGGCCGCTGTCGTGATGATTGTGGTAGGCGTTATTTCAACATAGTTTGCTAATATCGACTTCCTCAAACTTTTTACTAATATCTCTACAAGTATCTAGCACAACAACTTCCATCTAGCGTGTAGGAGTCAGAAACTTTGAGCAAGAAGTAGAAGTAGTACTATTCGAAAACTTTAAATTAGATTTCCAAAAATGCTTTAGAGCGGAACAAGGAGGTCCAGTAAAGTGCGGTTGCACATAAAGTTCCAACCCCGCTCATATTTTTGATTCAATGTCTATGAATTGTGGAAAAGAAAAAAAACTTTCAAAAATATCCCTATTTTTCGAAAATAATTCGTTAATGAGGTTAATGAGTAAAGTGCAAACCGGTGAATAAATGAATGAATAAAAACTGTGGAAAATGCACAAAATTTAAACCTCGATTACTCCCTATAAAAAACGAAACTCAAAAAAAGCATTATGATTCCATATTCTAGGATGTACGTGCCTTTTAGTGATACCACTCTCAACTCTCTGCGATGAATACATCGAATTGCCAAAATTGACTCAACAAAAAAACCCATTAGAGTATATAGTTCCTCCCCCCCCCCCCCCCCCAAAGTGGGTCGAAACAAGCAACTAAATCCTTATATTTTTTGAAGCTTATACTATCCACGTTGTCAAAAAGAAACTATGTTATAAAGGCAATGGGTTACAACAACTAAACAAGACTGAGACCGAGAAAAAAAAAGAGAAAAAATTGCCTGGCTTGTATTTTGAGCGGCAGATAGTGTAATCAAGGAGATATTCTAAAAATGTTTTTCTAAGCACTTTAAAATGAAGGTGCATTATATCCTTTCGGTTCTCGGGTAAGATTCGAAGAGAAATATTGTAAAAAAAAAGATATCCATAGCGGCGAAAAATAGTTTCTTTTAAAAGACTCCGCATCTTTTAGCGGCGAATGCGGTGAAATTGTAAAATTTGGAAAGTTTAATCAATATTTCACCACCATTGACAAGAGAAAGTAATAACAATGCCAAAAAACCGCAAACCGTACCGCTATAACAGTTTGCCACCAAAGTATCGCTGTTATTTTTTGGCGGTGAAAATTTTACTTTCACACCATTCAGCTCAAAAAATTGCCATTCGAACAGCAATTCCGCGCATTTTCCCTTGATGTTAAATTTATCAACCCAACACAATTGTGTTGATACCCAACCTGAGGATAAAAGGAACAGCAGTACTATTACGGGCAATGGTAAAGACGTTCAGAGTTCTACATTTGGTGTTGTTTGTTTTTTGTGTGCAACCAGATAGCAATAGGTTCAGATAAAACCGAAAACTAATTTTGATGATGCAGTTTCATTCGTTGATGTTTGTACTCTCGATCATATCACCCGAATGTTTCACTCCTCTTTCATGTTACGCCAATTTTGTTCCTGAAACATCTGTTTGAAGAATTGTTTCAATTTTAAATATAGTGAATTTTTGGAACAAATAAGTCTACCAAGACGGGCGGATCTGAAATTGTACTAAGAAACATTCCTCAATATGGTGCTGATATGTTTTTGTTTTCTTGAAAATATACAAAATATGTACTTAAAATTTAACCCCTGTTTTTATTTAACAATGCAGCAAATTTATGAAATTAATTGACAAGGATCACCGTTAATTTGAATTCCCCATTGTGTGATGAATTGATTCCATTCAGTGTTTTGTTTCAGCTTCAATTCGTTGAAAGGATTCGTATCAAAAGAAGATCTTGATTGATATTCTCTTTACTTCCCCAGGGAAATGAAAAAAAAGGATCTGCTAAGAATAGTGTTTTCGTTTTGTTAAAATATGATTTTTTATGACAATACGAACAAAAATTCTAGCTAGAACCAGTCAGTTCTCCCATTAAACTTTAAAATCCATTTTAAATTTCAAACTAAGTTGCTCTTTTTTAGATCATTCTGAAGAAGTTTGGTTTATGCTAAATAATTTGAGCAAATAAACGACTAAGCAAAACCAATGAGCACAATTTTTCCTTGAGTTGAAAAAAAAGCTCACGAAAGAAAATGAGGTTGAACAGAAATTATATCTTACAGAAATGCTCTTAGATTTTTTTAAACTTATTAAAAAAGCACAAAAAAATCTTGCAAGTTATTGCTCCCTATTATCAGACAAATTTTCTAGTGTGTCTAAATTTCCAAGTGTCCAAAACTTTCTAGTATGTCTAAACTTGTCATAAGTTTGTGCTGCAGCTGTTGAGCTCACCTATTATTCGCGATATCAAACTAAATGTAGCATTTTTTTGTGAAGGGTCCAGTCTAATTTTTAGTTCAGAAACTATGTTTCTGATACATAACTGTGAAACCGTAGAAACAGAGAAACAATCTTTTTTCAGCGCTCTACCTCAAATTGTGGAACCATACATTGAAAATGAAAATAATAAGCACTAATTTTTTGAGCATTCATCAATCTGCTTTACGAAGGTCAGGTAATTATCTTTTTTTTCCTAGTTTGAAGTGAGTTTAATTTTTCGAGAAATTGACTGTGGTTAATAATTCTTAAAAAAGATTCCATAGTGAAAAAGTTGAACACAAAACTTATAAGACTTAAAATATATACTAATTGCTGCAAATAAAAGTTTCGTAGTTGCTACTTAAATTTTAAGGCACTCACTTTAAAGAAAATGGAAACCAGAAAAGGTTGAAAAAAAATTGATGTTTCTAGTTTTTTAATGCCGAAATAGCAAATTAGATGAATACTTACAATCACATTCCACAATCAGTTACAACGTTTCCAGATCTCAATCCCAATAATTTAGAGGGCTGAAATGTCAAAGCTTAAATGTTCATACTTTTGCGCATTTTGTGGACAAGACTGACAATACAAAATGGCCTGCACTAACAGATATTCGTCAGTGGATTTTACAAAGCATGAAAAAGCAATTTTAGATTCTTGAATTCTACCATTTTTGCTATTCACATATATGATTAATCGATAATTAAATGGATAATTATCTCCTCTCCCATAGTTGAGATTAACTGATATAATCAATGGCGGTTAATTCTGATCTATGCAAACTGCGAAATCTAATTACTCAAATAGTCAAATCGTCATCAATCAGTCAGTGTGTTCACTGAAACACATTTGTGGAGAAAAAATGACGTTATCCCCGCAAATTCTTTCATTCTACGCGAATTCAGCGAACCTTAAAGTTTTCCACATAGTTCATGTATTAGGAAATCCACTTGCACAAATCGGTCAATTATGCCTGATTTGGAGGTCTGTACTAACCACTAATGTAACTCTTCGGCCGAGACTAAGCTGCGGCAAAATTGACGCCGATTTTTCAATTTTAAGGAATCTGGCATCAGTCTTCTACAATAATCAATAAAAATCAGTCAAAAATTAGTTTAAAAAACGAAGACGATATAGGACATTCATTATTATTAGTGAAAGGCATAAAACTTGATCAATCAAGGCTGAAGCTACTCTTTTTATAACAATTGGATGTTTTGAATCTTTGTGGAACACAGTGCCAATACCTCGTCAAATAATCTCAAAGAATGGTTTTGTCCTAAACATTGTCAACTGTTAATACGTTAAGGATAATCTTAAAAAAAGAACATAAATTCTGTCAAATGTACTGACCGACAACGTGGCCGTTGTCCAATTCGCT
>NC_134474.1:32985676-33013792 GCF_964194025.1 Convolutriloba macropyga | reverse complement strand
CAATATCTGAGTTATTAGATATCTTTTCTATATGCTCGAAAGTCATCAAGATGGTTCTTCTGTCATCTTTACTTGCCTTACCACAGTTCTAGGTTTAAACTGCAGTCGTCAGTCCATTAGAATTACAGACTAGTGCCATTATAAACTGCATCTTGAACTAGATTACCTCCATTTCCTCAAATTGGCTTTTTGTGGAATATGGTGACAAACGTTGTCTCCAATTTCCACATTTTCTGTTCAAGGAAACGAGAGTTTAAGGTTTGGAATCTGATGCAACAATTTGTCGCCATATTCCACAATGAAGCATGTGAGCATGATTTTGGTTTTGAAACTTTATCTATTTGGTATTGTTTTTTGCCAAAATGGCACTAATAAATTTTTAAGTTAGTTTTTTTTGCCGTCCAAATAATTCGATTCGAATGGAAAATTTTTTTTTCTACCTGCACTTTAAATTCTGTGTTTATATTTATGTAATTTTTAAAATTGATTATGTAATATTGACGACAGAAATGACAAAGATAATTGACAAAATAGTAGCAAGAAATTTCCTTGATTTAAGAGCAATCAAATTAAACAAAACAGTTCCCTTTATGTGCTAACTGATTCGTACGATATGTGAGATGTGTACAAAACAGCAAAATCTAAGTCGTAATTTTGAGGGCAGTTCAGAAAAAATATCATTTATCCGAGAAATTTTTAGGGGCTTGTTGATATGATGCACTGTTTCAGGTTCTTATCAAATTTGAACAAAAAATTGATCGAATAGATAAATACTTTTGCAACTCGTAAAATACTATTATGGCAAACCAAAAACGATACAATGATATAACAACATAGTTCCAAATAATATTAATAATTACTGGTCACTTCTAATACAGTGGGATTTTTCAGAATTTTAAAATTTCTGGTCACCATTAACACAGAGTGAACTTTCAGAAAATATAATCTGCTAATCATTTTTCATTCTGATTGGATTTTCAGAGTTTAAAAATTACTGATCACTTTCCATGCAGAATTTTTTTTCTGAAATTAAATTGAAATAAATGAAATCTTTCTGATGACATTTAAAACACAGGGAAAACAAAAAATTAAAAGTTGTAACCAATAATTAGCCCATTGAGAAACCATTCACAGCCATTTCGTTGAATAAATGCTCATAACCCAAAATGGTTCAATCCCGGACCTTGCTCACAGTGAGTTTCAGCGCTGTAGCATTGACTTTCAATGGTAACCAGTACTGTACCAGACAAATAGCAGTATAAATACTTTTGCCAGCCTACCCAGGGTCGATTAAGCAACATCCCAGTCTGCCCTTCTTCTTCACAGTCTCTTTTACATTCTTGGTCAACACTGCACAGAATGTTTCACATTTCTCTCATCATCAGACTGTACATACAAAGAACATAGCAAGTTTTGAAAATTTCGAATAACTGACATCATGCTTAAAACTTTTAATATATGGCGATACCCTCAAAAGCTATTCTAGCTCAAACCATACCATATATTAGTGCATTGACACCTTTGCAGTGGAGACGGAGACGGAGGCGGAGGTCGGAGTCGGAGGCGGAGGTCGGAGGCGGAGGCGGCGGTCGGAGGCGGAGGTCGGTGTCGGAGGCGGAGGTCGGAGGCAGAGGCGGAGGCGGAAGCGGATGTCGATGTGCGAGTAAGAATTAATAATATCAAAATAAGTTGTGGTGTAGTAGTAGAAGTAGTAAGCAAGCATCGGGCTTCGCCCGTGGGGTGTCAATCCCAGTGTTTATCAGTCTGTTTCCGTTTACCTTTTTCTAGTGTCTGAATAGCAGACTCAATGGTCTTCATATGTTGTGTATTTTAGATCTGATAGTTGCTTTGTGTTTCTTCTCTTGTGTACCTTTCTTTTGTTTACCCTTCTTCTCTTGTTTGCCTTTCTGTTGTTTACCATGGCCATCGATGATGTTGTGTTTGAATTTCAATTGGAGCAATCGATAATTATAACGGAGGATACATTATATCTGGGAATAGATGATCTTGAAACTGACTTGTGCCATGGTAAGTTATTAATGAGAACAGTGAAGCCAGTCGCAAAGGTTAACAGAAAGAGGGGATTGAGTAGTACTAGAGGAGGTTCAGTGGCGAAGAAGAAAGTGTTCGTTTGCAAGTACTGTGATTACAAGTCAAACGCCAAGTACATGACTGGCCGCCACGCGAAGGTGCAGGAGAAAAGTGTGGAGCCAGAAGTGTTTAAATTTTGCGAATTCAGTAGCCTGTATGCGTTCAACATCAAACGCCATATTATGCGATCTCATCCAAAACAGAAACACAAGCATCAGATTCATCTAGTTGCAACTTGCGGAGATCAAAGAGGAGCAGAGTTATTGAATTGTCGGAGTCTTCATCGTGTTTTTCAAATTAGTCTTCATTGTTTATAGTTTGTCTGTTGCTTGTTTTAGTATTTATTGTTTCTTTCAATATTACTTCATTGTTACTTCATTTTTACTTCATTGTTACTGCTACTCCAATCTCCAGCCTAACTGTGTGTTGTGTTAATATGTAGCTGAGTTGTGTTACTATGTAGTTCATGTCAACTAAATCTCTTATCTGAGTTGTGTTACTATGTCAACTAAATCTCTTATCTGAGTTGTGTTACTATGTCAACTAAATCTCTTATCTGAGTTGTATTACTATGTCAATAAAATCTCTTATCTGAGTTGTGTTACTATGTCAACTAAATCTCTTATCTGAGTTGTGTTACTATGTCAACTAAATCTCTTATCTGAGTTGTGTTACTATGTCAACAAAATCTCTTATCTGAGTTGTGTTACTATGTCAACTAAATCTCTTATCTGAGTTGTGTTACTATTTCAACTAAATCTCTTATCTGAGTTGTGTTACTATGTCAACTATATCTCTTATCTGAGTTGTGTTACTATATCAACTAAATCTCTTATCTGAGTTGTGTTACTATGTCAACTAAGTCTCTTATCTAACCTCAAGAAGAAACTACTCAAGTTGAGAATTAAGAAACTATACTCTGCATTATACAAACTCAAACATACGAATAATGGCCTTAGTAAATTCTACTGACTGCTCTCAATTTGATCAAACTCAAATCATACTTTTGTCTGAACGGTGCAATGTTGAGTTGACCAAAATGTCGTGTGTCGATTGACTATTTAAACTCTACTTAAACTTGAAGTTCGTGTCGATTGACTATTCAAACTCTACTTAAACTTGAAGTTCGTGTCGATTGACTATTTAAACTCTACTTAAACTTGAAGTTCGTGTCGATTGACTATTTAAACTCTACTTATACTTGAAGATCGCGTCGATTGACTATTTAAACTCTAATTAAACTTGAAGTTCCTTGTTTTGTTAGCTATGATGTATGTATGTATTGTTAGCTATGTATACATTGAATGAGAAAGTGCTACGTTGAATGAGAAAGTGCGCCGATTCCGTATCGTGTTCTGAATTAAAATTGCACTTATCGTTGCTCTTAATTTATTTGAAATGCGGCCCCCTGAATTGCGGCACCTTGAATTGCGGCTCCTTGAATTGCGGCTTCGTGAATTGCGGCTCCTTGAATTGCGGCTCCTCCGACCTCCGTCTCCGACCTCTAAACTCTTCTCCCGACATCAATGTCAGGCAGGATGGCTGGAGTGAATAAAGTTTATGTAGGTTCAGTAACGTGAACAAAATGTTGCAGAGATTAATAAGAAATCTCGATAGACGTGTAAGGTGGGGGGGAGGGGTCGATGGACGCGTAAGGGGGGGTCGATGGACGTGTAAGGGTCGATGGACATGTAAGGGGGTGGGGGGTCGATGGACGTGTAAGGGGGGGTCGATGGACGTCTATGGGAGGCGATGTGTGAGGGGTGAAATGGGATTGAATTAGCTGTGGGATAACTGAATATCAAGAGGAAGTTTGAGAAAACAATATCCCCAAATTTATGTTGTTCAAATGGATAAATGTTTTAATAACTTTTCAGATCTTGTACTTCCTTGCATGAGAGCACTTGAATCAGAGCACTATGTCTCAACTCCCAAGAAAAGTTGTTGTGCAGGAGCCGTATAAATACAATGATCAAAACGAAGGTTACCAAGATGCTCGATCTGTTGCTGTTGCAACTGTACCATCGGATGTTAGTAATTGAAACATACCACGTGCTATCTGTAGGTTATCATAAATTATTGATAAAATATTGGCTGCGTGCCTAGAGAAATAGAGCTTTACAAAGATAGCGTAGCATTTAATATAGCGGCTGGCGCTAGTAAAAACGTCAGACGTACCAAAATATAAATATAGAAATTTTACTGCTGGCCAACCACAATTGAAAAAAATAGGCATATTGTTTTCTGATTGGCTGATTGCTCAACAAATTCTCCATGTTTTAGAATAGGATATGCGTGTTAACGTAAAAACGCTCAGAAATTGCGATAAGCCGCAATATAAAAATTACTTTTTTGGGGGAAACTGGTCTCACGTTCGGTTGTGATAGGTTCGTATCAAGTCCCACGGGCCACTGAGGCATGGCCAGATGCGGTAGAAAATATAATCAAGCATTAAGCAATGTACAATTTAGGCTAATTGAACGCATAAAGGTACAGTGTTTTAAATTGCACGACCAATCACATTCGTTGAAATTTCTATTTTTTGGTATGTCTATCTGTCTGTTTTTTTGGTACTTATTATTATTTCTTCATTGGTTCATGCTGTTTTGATTGAACTGCGTCCATGACGTTTTTCACTCTTAGTTGAACGAGTTTTTTTGTTCTTATGCGTGATCCTTGTTTTGCTCATACGTGACTTACCTATCTCAAAAAAGACTTCTTCATTCTGGACTGTTGATTTTCTGGAAATTGATTGTTTGAGTGAACACCACAAGGCTCTGATAACCGAGCAGTTTTTTCCTCTGTAGACACTACTGAATTGGACTCATCTGCGGTTCAAATCAACCTTCATCGAATGTGTTTGCACGCGTAAAGAAAAAGTAATCTAAGCTACAGGCCCTGAAATAGACGTTTGAAATCTCCCAGAATAAAGTTTCAAGCAGAATTCCAAATTTTTATAGGTCCAAGAAAGTCAGCGGCCAACTCGCAGCAATCGTGGACTGGGTTATTCAAATTTCGAGACTCAACAACAATTGATTGAGGTCGCAAAAAATCAGCTGAAAAATTTGTTTTGGCTGGTTTATTTCGAGGACCAGACTTGTAGCGTTGTTCCTGCACGCGGTAACTGCGTCTGCCTTGAATTCCCAGAACGATTGCATGTTCAAGTAAGACATTTCGTATCTTCGTTTAGATCATTTTCTCAAAATTGAAAGTTTTGCCCGTCATTGGAAATAGTTTCTTTACAGCCTGAAAGTTTTGTCAACATTCGATGGCACAAAAAAATCCCATTACGAAGTCTTATATCTGGACAGTAAGAATTCTACAGCTGGGACCCGAGGTCTTTTGTGAAAACTGGCTAGGCAAAGCGTGTGTTCAGATTGAAGATGCCGAAGGCAACAAGTCTTTCGTACCAATAGTTCCATGCTATGATCCTGATTTGACTCTTTATGAGGATATTGAACAGGTTCTAATGTCCGGTAACATGAGTTCCCAACGAGCCAAGCGAAAGTTGCAAATGCCGTCTGACTCGCAGGAATTAAGTAATACAGGGTTAGTGCTGAACCAAAATGACGCTGAGGTCGAAGATGCCGGACACGAGCCAATCGAAGTCCTCAATCCTGAGGATGTTTCAAAAACTTTCAGTGATATCAGGGAGGCGAGCTTTGGTCAAAATGAACCAAATTGTAGTGCCATTAACACAAGCCAGGTAAATGAGCTTTGAAATTTTACTTAGGGATTTAATGTTATTAGGACTAAGAGGAAGAGCAAAGGTCCTCTCATATTTAGAATTCCCAAACAGTAGCTGAGAATAAACACAATGGTGCGTCTAAGAAATAGCTCTCATCAACACCGGGTTGTAGCAAAAAAGCGAAACGTGGCAAAGCGATAAATCCCGGTGACATGGACACGTCGGCAACCCGATATGTAGATCGCGAAGCAGCTGATGCGATCAAAATGGCTGCAGACAAAATAATGGAGGCGGCAGCACTAATAGTTAACTGTATGACTGAACTCCGACCTGAGTTGAAATCACTGTCAAACAGAAACTATCGTGAGATACAGATGTCCACGAATGCAGTGAAGCAATTAGTAAGTTCAATTACCAGTCCAATTAGTAAATCCATTCCTATACAATTAGCTTTTAATAAGGCTCCATTTTCTATACTTTATTGTTTAATTGCTCTTGATTGCATGATCTAAAACTCTCTCTTTCAATCGCAATTTCAAGCAGCTGAACCCAATTGGCGGCAATTTAATACTAAAAGTTAAATGAAAACTGCGCCAAAACTGGTATCGTTTCTAACATTAAATCTTATTAGTGGTATATGTTAACATCTAATGTAGTTATTTGAAGCCCACTATTGAACTTCTTAGTCTCATTTAGACTCCCCTCCCTTCACCCAGACTGAAGCAGGCTGCAATTGATTAGAGCTCCCTTAGGTCGTTCTAGAGCAATTCTTCCGACGTTTAGTCGGTTATGTTCGTTTCTTTTTTCGAGTTAAAGATCTAAAAGTTTGCTTTACGTCTTTGATCAGATATTGTTTTAGACAACCGAGGTTTCCAAGTTGGGAGTTTTACTTCCTACTCCAAAAAGTTATCCCGAAAATGGTGAACCACTACTGATGATAACGAAGGGTCCAGGTAAGGGCTCTGACTTGGCAACTGTTGGAGGGTCAACCCCCCAACTTATTGGTTGCAATGCCTGCAAAGTATTATGGACGAAAGAGGATTTCATGACACACGTGCTGTCTCCTAAATTAAAGAAGAAAGAGGGAATGATGGCTCGGACAGATTTCTCACCCCCAGTAAAGAGCTACCGAAAGGTGCGCTTTATAGATTTATCTGCATGGATCTTAGAAATTGATAGTTGCTGTACAGTTTTGTCTTGCGAGATATTTAGGTTCCCCAGATTAAATCAATTCCTTCTTTATTGTGCACTTTTTTTATTTTAGACCTCTTCAAACTGAAGTTTGAGGAAAAGTGGTTCCCAATGTACGAATTGGCGAAATCAAGCTTGAACAATAGAGGCAACGAGATTCGCTCTAGTGAACGTAAAAGTAATGAGAACAAAGAGAACATGCCAAACGAAACTGGTGGCTTAGTTGCAGAAGAGATGAACGAAGCAGCATAAACAATATCTGAGATATTTCTGAAAAACTGAGAAAAATTCCATTTTCATGTTAAAGTATCTGCGTTTTGATTTTCTAAAAAGCAACGCTTTGTTTCAAAACCACAAGAGACCTTGGAAGTCTCCGTGTATTAACCAGATTCAAATGCCTGCAGATTGAATGTTTGTTTGTTTTCTTTTGTGTATTGTATTAGCCTTCCAAACTTGTTTTACTGTTTGCGCTGTTGTCTCGAGTTAATTGGACTTGTTTTTCTTTAGTTGCCGTGCATTTTCGCTTAGCAAGTATTATACTATTTGATGCAAAAAGTTTGCTTCGCAATGTTTTTCTTTGTCATCCAATTCATTTTTCTCAACCCAAGTTTGACACAAAGTAGCTTTGAAGACCAAATTTTAATGTTTTTAAGAAAAAGTTTGTTACCACGAAAAGTAGACTGGTCAATCTTGGCACAGTGCGATTTCTTCGCGGTGAAAAAACTTGTGGAAACTCTGGAGCGACCTGCAATGCAACCTATTCAAACATTGAGGGAAAGCAGTTTTGAACGAAAACTGAGCAGTGTTTGTCGATTTAGAGAAACGTATGAGGCAATATGTCTGGCATACACAAAACTTGAGCCAACTTTTAAAATCAGGTACGATAATTATGGTGGCTACAGGCTATTGTATGAAGGAACCGAAATTGTTTGGCCACCAGCAATCTTTAAGCGAAATCCAATAGGCTTTGTCACTCCAGTTCCCGATGGCGTTGTAACGGATCTTTCGCTCATGTCATCGGAAAGAATTGGCCGGCAGTTGCTTCTCCTTGGTCCTATACGGTTCATAAACTCTGATTGTAACTCAAACTGTGAGTATGACTTTAGCAGTGACTGTGGCATCGTTCAACTTAGGGTTAAGCGAAAAATAAAACCCGGAGACGAAATTTTCGTGATCACGGACCAGAATTTTTTTGGTATAACTCTTTTCTCTGCAAGACTTGTGAGCTCAAGAGAAATGATGACAGAAAGCTTGAGGCGGACCGTATTTTACAAGAAGTATTGCAATTATTTCTGTCAGACATCATAAATGAAGCTATTTGTGAACTAAAAGTGGAAGTTTCAGTCATATCAACACCAAGGAGGAAAACAAGAAAGCGAAAACTAAGAGCCAGAGATATAGTAGAAAGAGTCAATGAGCTGACAAGTAGTCCACTTAGTTTTTGTGAGTCGAGCCCATCTTCACTGTCCCACGACATCGGTAACGTATCGTTGGTTGCAGACCTCAGCCCATCTGAAGGGGATTGCGATAGCGTAGTGGCTGGTTCTGTTTGCGTTACTTCGTCAGATGAAGAAAGTGTCGCTAGTAACTCAAGTCAATTGTCTGACCTTTTAAAATCTGAGCAAATTTTTCAACTTCCCGCTTTTAACTCTTTGTCAACTATTTTTGATTTATGTTCAGTACGGATGACTGTGAATGACAGTTTCTCTCAGTTTTCGGTTGATTCAGATGAGCTTGTCGACAATTTTTCCGATATGTTGTCCGTAGGAAGTGATTTATCTGTTAGAAATGCATCTTTGCTGACCGATTTATTCTGCTCTCATTTCAAACTTTCGGACGAGTGTTCAACTGTTTTACATACATTGATAAAAGCATTTCTTCCCAGTCCTAACAATTTTCCTTCGGGCTTTTCCTATGTTCGTAACGCCAAGAAAATGGTCCAGCAAGAGGTACGTGTTTTACGGAAGTCGCAAAGACATTCATTTTGTGTGATGAGTTTTGTTGTCCAACTGCGTGATACAGTTCAAAGGAACCTTGATAAAAATTTGAGTTACGCAGAATTTCGCAAGCAAAACCCCTATAGCGATTTGAACAGTTCTTTGTCACCCCCCGTTGAGATGACACCCCAGGGTGATTTGTGTTTCAATTTGCTTCTTTTCTCAGATGGTGTAAATATTAAGAAGTTGACATTGCGAAAAGAACTTTGGCCCATCTGGATCCAAATTGCCGACTTGCCACCTCGTCAGAGAATGTCAAGAAGTAATATTATTTTAGCAGCTCTTTTTGTTGGTAATGTAACCCCTAACTGGAATGAATTGGTTCCGCATATAAAGAGTGAATTGCTATCAAGTATTGAACTAAAACATAATAAAAAGTCGTTCCGAGCTTTCTTCAAAGTTAAACTACTTGTTTCCGATTTGGGTGCAAAATGTCACATGTTGAATATGTTCAAGTTCAACGGTTTCTACGGCTGTCATTTTTGCACCGCAGAAGGAAAAACAATCGGAAAAACCCACTCCTCTTACCCCTATGGGCAAACAGGACAGATCCGAGAGCGTGATGTTAACGATTGTTTTGTGGAACTTGCTCAATCGCTACCTGTTACTAAATTAGTCAACGTTGCCGGTGTTAAGGGGAAAAGTGCCTTCGCTGATTTGATTGAAGGTTTACCGATAACGGCACCCATTGACTACATGCACTGCTTTCTTTTGGGTGTGTTTCCCGAGGTCCTGAAATTATGCTATAAAGCTCTGCCACAAGACGAGAAAACTAAAGTTAATATTGTCATTTCTCAATTATCTTGTCCGCGGGAGTTGATGGTCTACTCGCGAAAAATCCGCTCCCTTGATGAAGTGGCCCAATTTAAGGCCAACGAAAACTTTAATTGGCTATTTTATATAAGCCCGCTCGTTTTTCGGCGTCGAATTCCAGAAAAACTTTATAATCATCTGTTGAATTTGTCTTTTGGTGTGCGTCTTTTGTTAGAGTCAAGCTGTGATTCTTTTACCTTTGATGCACAACTGTTTCTTGATACATTTTGTGAAGAAATAGTCACTATTCATGGGGGAAACGAACGCATCGAGACTATAAATTTTCACTGCCTACGTCACTTCGTTAACCAAGTGAGACGATTTGGCCCACTTTACTGTTACTCCGCCATGAGCTTTGAAGCCGCAAATAGAGTTTTTTGGCGAAGTTTTTTCAGGAGCACACTCAGAATGTGAAATTATTTGTCGACGAGTTTTGATGAGACAAAAACTAACAAACATTGAGACGCAGGATCCTCATCTGAAGTATCTCATTTCAAAAATAAATTCAGATTTCGACAACAACAATGATGCTTGTATGTCAGATGAGTTTGTGGAGACGAATGCAGTAAAAATCGGAAGAATGTTTTATCCAGAAGCCGAGTTTTTTAACCGTCATCTGATCAATGGTGTCTACTTCGACTCTCCTTGTTATAAACGGTCAAAAATTGGAAATTGTTTTGTTTCATTTGTAAGAGACAATGTGGAATTCTACGGACAAATTCTGTACTTCATCAAAATAAGCGGTCCACCCTACTTTGGTGAAGTTCAAGCGAACGTTAATCTTTTTGAAATTGTGGAAGAGATTGGGCCAGTGAAAGGTTTTTTCTTCCGCGTACGTTCAACTGATCACGAGAAGATTGTTGCCCTGCCACTTTTAAAGAAAATTTTCTTGTTTACAGACTTCTCCAAAAACAAAGATCTTTCACCAACGGAAAAATTTATTGTGAAACTTTGCCCATCTTTTGAACATTCGTAAAAATTCCTGCGTAAAAATTCAATAAATAACCTCTACTTTTGACAATTTTGCCTCACAACGCATCAAGTTGCTGAACTTGTTCTGCGTAAGCATTTCAATCAATAGCCTCTCTTTTTGCCATTTTTGCCTCACAACGCATCAAGTTGCTGAACTTGTTCTGCGTAAAAATTCAATTAATAACCTCTACTTTTGCCAATTTTGCCTCACAACGCATCAAGTTGCTGAACTTGTTCTGCGTAAGCATTTCAACCAATAGCCTCTCTTTTTGCCAATTTTGCCTCACAACGCATCAAGTTACTGAACTTGTTCTGCGTAAAAATACAATTATTAACCTCTACTTTTGCTAATTTTGCCTCACAACGCATCAAGTTGCTGAAGTTGTTCTGCGTAAGCATTTCAACCAAAAGCCTCTCTTTTTGCCAATTTTGCCTCACAACGCATCAAGTTGCTGAACTTTTTCTGCGTAAGCATTTCAACCACTAGCCTCTCTCTATTTGCCAATTTTGCCTCACAACGCATCAAGTTGCTGAACTTGTTCTGCGTAAAAATTCAATTAATAACCTCTACTTTTGCCAATTTTGCCTCACAACGCATCAAGTTGCTGAACTTGTTCTATGTAAGCATTTCAATCAATAGCCTCTCTTTTTGCCATTTTTGCCTCACAACGCATCAAGTTGCTGAACTCGTTCTGCGTAAAAATTCAATTAATAACCTCTACTTTTGCCAATTTTGCCTCACAACGCATCAAGTTGCTGAACTGGTTCTGCGTAAGCATTTCAATCAATAGCCTCTCTTTTTGCCATTTTTGCCTCACAACGCATCAAGTTGCTGAACTTGTTCTGCGTAAGCATTTCAACCAATAGCCTCTCTATTTGCCAATTTTGCCTCACAACGCATCAAGTTGCTGAACTTGTTCTGCGTAAAAATTCAATTAATAACCTCTACTTTTGCCAATTTTGCCTCACAACGCATCAAGTTGCTGAACTTGTTCTGCGTAAGCATTTCAATCAATAGCCTCTCTTTTTGCCATTTTTTCCTCACAACGCATCAAGTTGCTGAACTTGTTCTGCGTAAGCATTTCAACCAATAGCCTCTCTATTTGCCAATTTTGCATCACATCGCATCAAGTTGCTGAACTTGTTCTGCGGAAAAATTCAATTAATAACCTCTACTTTTGCCAATTTTGCCTCACAATGCATCAAGTTGCTGAACTTGTTCTGCGTAAGCATTTCAACCAATAGCCTCTCTTTTTGCCAATTTTGCCTCACAACGCATCAAGTTACTGAACTTGTTCTGCGTAAAAATTCAATTATCAACCTCTATTTTTGCCAATTTTGCCTCACAACGCATCAAGTTGCTGAAGTTGTTCTGCGTAAGCATTTCAACCAATAGCCTCTCTTTTTGCCAATTTTGCCTCACAACGCATCAAGTTGCTGAAGTTGTTCGGAGTAAGCATTTCAACCAATAGCCTCTCTATTTGCCAATTTTGCCTCACAACGCATCAAGTTGCTGAACTTGTTCTGCGTAAAAATTCAATTCATAACCTCTACTTTTGCCAATTTTGCCTCACAACGCATCAAGTTGCTGAACTTGTTCTATGTAAGCATTTCAATCAATAGCCTCTCTTTTTGCCATTTTTGCCTCACAACGCATCAAGTTGCTGAACTTGTTCTGCGTAAAAATTCAATTAATAACCTCTACTTTTGCCAATTTTGCCTCACAACGCATCAAGTTGCTGAACTGGTTCTGCGTAAGCATTTCAATCAATAGCCTCTCTTTTTGCCATTTTTGCCTCACAACGCATCAAGTTGCTGAACTTGTTCTGCGTAAGCATTTCAACCAATAGCCTCTCTATTTGCCAATTTTGCCTCACAACGCATCAAGTTGCTGAACTTGTTCTGCGTAAAAATTCAATTCATAACCTCTACTTTTGCCAATTTTGCCTCACAACGCATCAAGTTGCTGAACTTGTTCTATGTAAGCATTTCAATCAATAGCCTCTCTTTTTGCCATTTTTGCCTCACAACGCATCAAGTTGCTGAACTTGTTCTGCGTAAAAATTCAATTAATAACCTCTACTTTTGCCAATTTTGCCTCACAACGCATCAAGTTGCTGAACTGGTTCTGCGTAAGCATTTCAATCAATAGCCTCTCTTTTTGCCATTTTTGCCTCACAACGCATCAAGTTGCTGAACTTGTTCTGCGTAAGCATTTCAACCAATAGCCTCTCTATTTGCCAATTTTGCCTCACAACGCATCAAGTTGCTGAACTTGTTCTGCGTAAAAATTCAATTAATAACCTCTACTTTTGCCAATTTTGCCTCACAATGCATCAAGTTGCTGAACTTGTTCTGCGTAAGCATTTAAACCAATAGCCTCTCTTTTTGCCAATTTTGCCTCACAACGCATCAAGTTACTGAACTTGTTCTGCGTAAAAATTCAATTATCAACCTCTATTTTTGCCAATTTTGCCTCACAACGCATCAAGTTGCTGAAGTTGTTCTGCGTAAGCATTTCAACCAATAGCCTCTCTTTTTGCCAATTTTGCCTCACAACGCATCAAGTTACTGAACTTGTTCTGCGTAAAAATTCAATTATCAACCTCTATTTTTGACAATTTTGCCTCACAACGCATCAAGTTGCTGAACTTGTTCTAGGTAAAAATTCAATTAATAACCTCTACTTTTGCCAATTTTGCCTCACAACGCATCAAGTTGCTGAACTTGTTCTGCGTAAAAATTCAATTAATAACCTCTACTTTTGCCAATTTTGCCTCACAACGCATCAAGTTGCTGAACTTGTTCTGCGTAAGCATTTCAACCAATAGCCTCTCTTTTTGCCAATTTTACCTCACAACGCATCAAGTTGCTGAACTTGTTCTGCGTAAAAATTCAAATAATAACCTCTACTTTTGCCAGTTTTGCCTCACAACGCATCAAGTTGCTGAACTTGCTCTGCGTAAGCATTTCAATTAATAGCCTCTATTTTTCCCACTTTTGCCTCACAACGCATCAAAATGATGAAATTGTTCTGCGTAAGCATTTCAATTAATAGCCTCTCTTTTTGCCATTTTTGCCTCACAACGCATCAAGTTGCTGAACTTGTTCTGCGTAAGCATTTCAACCAATAGCCTCTCTTTTTGCCAATTTTGCCTCACAACGCATCAAGTTGCTGAACTTGTTCTGCGTAAAAATTCAATTAATAACCTCTACTTTTGCCAAATTTGCCTCACAACGCATCAAGTTGCTGAACTTGTTCTGCGTAAGAATTTCAATTCACAGCCTCTAATTTTGCCAATTTTGTCTTACAACGCATCAAGTTGCTGAACTTGTCCTGCGTAAAAATTCAATTAATAACCTCTACTTTTGCCAATTTTGCCTCACAACGCATCAAGTTGTTGAACTTGTTCTGCGTAAACACTTCAATCAATAGCCTCTCTTTTTGCCATTTTTGCCTCACAACGCATCAAGTTGCTGAACTTGTTCTGCGTAAGCATTTCAACCAATAGCCTCTCTTTTCGCCAATTTTGCCTCACAACGCATCAAGTTGCTGAACTTGTTCTGGGTAAAAATTCAATTAATAACCTCTACTTTTGCCAATTTTGCCTCAAAACGCATCAAGTTGCTGAACTTGTTCTGCGTAAAAATTCAATTAATAACCTCTACTTTTGCCAATTTGGCCTCACAACGCATCAAGTTGCTGAACTTATTCTGCGTAAGCATTTCAACCAATAGCCTCTCTTTTTGCCAACTTTGCCTCACAACGCATCAAGTTGCTGAACTTGTTCTACGTAATAAATTCAATTAATAACCTCTACTTTTGCCAATTTTGCCTCACAACGCTTCAAGTTGCTGAACTTGTTCTGCGTAAGCATTTCAACCAATAGCCTCTCTTTTTGCCAATTTTGCCTCACAACGCATCAAGTTGCTGAACTTGTTCTGCGTAAAAATTCACTTAATAAACTCTACTTTTGCCAATTTTGCCTCACAACGCATCAAGTTGCTGAACTTGTTCTGCGTAAAAATTCAATTAATGACCTCTACTTTTGCCAATTTTGCCTCACAACGCATCAAGTTGCTGAAATTGTTCTGCGTAAGCATTTCAACTAATAGCCTCTCTTTTTGCCAATTTTGCCTCACAATGCATCAAGTTGCTGAACTTGTTCTGCGTAAAAATTCAATTAATAACCTCTACTTTTGCCAATTTTGCCTCACAACGCATCAAGTTGCTGAACTTGTTCTGCGTAAGAATTTCAATTAATAGCCTCTACTTTTGCCAATTTTCTCTTACAACGCATCAAGTTGCTGAACTTGTCCTGCGTAAAAATTCAATTAATAACCTCTACTTTTGCCAATTTTGCCTCACAACGCATCAAGTTGCTGAACTTGTTCTGCGTAAACATTTCAATCAATAGCCTCTCTTTTTGCCATTTTTGCCTCACAACGCATCAAGTTGCTGAGCTTGTCCTGCGTAAGCATTTCAACCAACAGCCTCTCTTTTTGCCAATTTTGCCTCACAACGCATCAAGTTGCTGAACTTGTTCTGCGTAAAAATTCAATTATTAAATTCTACTTTTGCCAATTTTGCCTCACAACGCATCAAGTTGCTGAACTTGTTCTGCGTAAAAATTCAATTAATAACCTCTACTTTTGCCAATTTTGCCTCACAACTCATCAAGTTGCCGAACTTGTTCTGCGTAAGCATTTCAACCAATAGCCTCTCTTTTTGCCAATTTTGCCTCACAATGCATCAAGTTGTTGAACTTGTTCTGCGTAAAAATTCAATTAATAACCTCTATTTTTGCCAATTTTGCCTTACAACGCATCAAGTTGCTGAACTTGTTCTGCGTAAGAATTTCAATTAATAGCCTCTAATTTTGCCAATTTTCTTTTACAACGCATCAAGTTGCTTAACTTGTCCTGCGTAAAAATTCAAATAATAACCTCTACTTTTGCCAATTTTGCCTCACAACGCATCAAGTTGCTGAACTTGTTCTGCGTAAGCATTTCAACCAATAGCCTCTCTTTTTGCCAATTTTGCCTCACAACGCATCAAGTTGCTGAACTTGTTCTGCGTAAAAATTCAATTAATAACCTATACTTTTGCCAATTTTGCCTCACAACGCATCAAGTTGCTCAACTTGTTCTGCGTAAACATTTCAATCAATAGCCTCTCTTTTTGCCATTTTTGCCTCACAACGCATCAAGTTGCTGAACTTGTCCTGCGTAAGCATTTCAACCAACAGCCTCTCTTTTTGCCAATTTTGCCTCACAACGCATCAAGTTGCTGAACTTGTTCTGCGTAAAAATTCAATTAATAACCTCTACTTTTGCCAATTTTGCCTCACAACTTATCAAGTTGCCGAACTTGTTCTGCGTAAGCATTTCAACCAATAGCCTCTCTTTTTGCCAATTTTGCCTCACAATGCATCAAGTTGTTGAACTTGTTCTGCGTAAAAATTCAATTAATAACCTCTATTTTTGCCAATTTTGCCTTACAACGCATCAAGTTGCTGAACTTGTTCTGCGTAAGAATTTCAATTAATAGCCTCTAATTTTGCCAATTTTCTTTTACAACGCATCAAGTTGCTTAACTTGTCCTGCGTAAAAATTCAAATAATAACCTCTACTTTTGCCAATTTTGCCTCACAACGCATCAAGTTGCTGAACTTGTTCTGCGTAAGCATTTCAACCAATAGCCTCTCTTTTTGCCAATTTTGCCTCACAACGCATCAAGTTGCTGAACTTGTTCTGCGTAAAAATTCAATTAATAACCTCTACTTTTGCCAATTTTGCCTCACAACGCATCAAGTTGCTCAACTTGTTCTGCGTAAACATTTCAATCAATAGCCTCTCTTTTTGCCATTTTTGCCTCACAACGCATCAAGTTGCTGAACTTGTCCTGCGTAAGCATTTCAACCAACAGCCTCTCTTTTTGCCAATTTTGCCTCACAACGCATCAAGTTGCTGAACTTGTTCTGCGTAAAAATTCAATTAATAAACTCTACTTTTGCCAATTTTGCCTCACAACGCATCAAGTTGCTGAACTTGTTCTGCGTAAAAATTCAATTAATAACCTCTACTTTTGCCAATTTTGCCTCACAACGCATCAGGTTGCTGAACTTCTTCTGCGTAAGCATTTCAACCAATAGCCTCTCTTTTTTCCAATTTTGCCTCACAACGCATCAAGTTGCTGAACTTGTTCTGCGTAAAAATTCAATTAGTAACCTCTACTTTTGCCAATTTTGCCTCACAACGCATCAAGTTGCTGAACTTGTTCTGCGTAAGAATTTCAATAAATAGCCTCTACTTTTGCCAATTTTCTCTTACAACGCATCAAGTTGCTGAACTTGTCCTGCGTAAAAATTCAATTAATAACCTCTACTTTTGCCAATTTTGCCTCACAACGCATCAAGTTGCTGAACTTGTTTTGCGTAAGCATTTCAACCAACAGCCTCTCTTTTTGCCAATTTTGCCTCACAACGCATCAAGTTGCTGAACTTGTTCTGCGTAAAAATTCAATTAATAACCTCTACTTTTGCCATTTTTGCCTCACAACGCATCAAGTTGCTGAACTTGTTCTGCGTAAGAATTTCAATTAATAGCCTCTACTTTTGCCAATTTTCTCTTACAACGCATCAAGTTGCTGAACTTGTCCTGCGTAAAAATTCAATTAATAATCTCTACTTTTGCCAATTTTGCCTCACAACGCATCAAGTTGCTGAACTTGTTCTGCGTAAACTTTTCAATCAATAGCCTCTCTTTTTGCCATTTTTGCCTCACAACGCATCAAGTTGATGAACTTGTCCTGCGTAAGCATTTCAACCAACAGCCTCTCTTTTTGCCAATTTTGCCTCACAACGCATCAAGTTGCTGAACTTGTTCTGCGTAAAAATTCAATTAATAAACTCTACTTTTGCCAATTTTGCCTCAGAACGCATCAAGTTGCTGAAGTTGTTCTGCGTAAAAATTCAATTAATAACCTCTACTTTTGCCAATTTTGCCTCACAACGCATCAAGTTGCTGAACTTGTTCTGCGTAAGCATTTCAACCAATAGCCTCTCTTTTTGCCAATTTTGCCTCACAACGCATCAAGTTGCTGAACTTGTTCTGCGTAAAAATTCAATTAATAACCTCTACTTTTGCCATTTTTGCCTCACAACGCATCAAGTTGCTGAACTTGTTCTGCGTAAGAATTTCAATTAATAGCCTCTACTTTTTGCCAATTTTCTCTTACAACGCATCAAGTTGCTGAACTTGTCCTGCGTAAAAATTCAATTAATAATCTCTACTTTTGCCAATTTTGCCTCACAACGCATCAAGTTCCTGAACTTGTTCTGCGTAAACTTTTCAATCAATAGCCTCTCTTTTTGCCATTTTTGCCTCACAACGCATCAAGTTGATGAACTTGTCCTGCGTAAGCATTTCAACCAACAGCCTCTCTTTTTGCCAATTTTGCCTCACAACGCATCAAGTTGCTGAACTTGTTCTGCGTAAAAATTCAATTAATAAACTCTACTTTTGCCAATTTTGCCTCAGAACGCATCAAGTTGCTGAAGTTGTTCTGCGTAAAAATTCAATTAATAACCTCTACTTTTGCCAATTTTGCCTCACAACGCATCAAGTTGCTGAACTTGTTCTGCGTAAGCATTTCAACCAATAGCCTCTCTTTTTGCCAATTTTGCCTCACAACGCATCAAGTTGCTGAACTTGTTCTGCGTAAAAATTCAATTATTAACCTCTACTTTTGCCAATTTTGCCTCACAACGCATCAAGTTGCTGAACTTGTTCTGAGTAAGAATTTCAATTAATAGCCTCTACTTTTGCCAATTTTCTCTTGCAACGCATCAAGTTGCTGAACTTGTCCTGCGTAAAAATTCAAATAATAACCTCTACTTTTGCCAATTTTGCCTCACAACGCATCAAGTTTCTGAACTTGTTCTGCGTAAAAATTCAATTAATAACCTCTACTTTTGCCATTTTTGCCTCACAGCGCATCAAATTGATGAACTTGTTCTGCGTAAAAATTCAATTAGTAACCTCTACTTTTGCCAATTTTGCCTCACAGCGCATCAAATTGATGAACTTGTTCTGCGTAAAAATTCAATTAATAACCTCTACTTTTGCCAATTTTGCCTCACAACGCATCAAGTTGCTGAACTTGTTCTGCGTAAGCATTTCAACCAATAGCCTCTCTTTTTGCCAATTTTGCCTCACAACGCATCAAGTTGCTGAACTTGTTCTGCGTAAAAATTCAATTATTAACCTCTACTTTTGCCAATTTTGCCTCACAACGCATCAAGTTGCTGAACTTCTTCTGCGTAAGAATTTCAGTTAATAGCCTCGACCTTTGCCAATTTTGTCTTACAACGCATCAAGTTGCTGAACTTGTCCTGCGTAAAAATTCAATTAAAAACCTCTACTTTTGCCAATTTTGCCTCACAACGCATCAAGTTGCTGAACTTGTTCTGCGTAAACATTTAAATCAATAGCCTCTCTTTTTGCCATTTTTGCCTCACAACGCATCAAGTTGCTGAACTTGTTCTGCGTAAAAATTCAATTAATAAACTCTACTTTTGCCAATTTTGCCTCAGAACATATCAAGTTGCTGAAGTTGTTCTGCGTAAAAATTCAATTAATAACCTCTACTTTTGCCAATTTTGCCTCACAACGCATCAAGTTGCTGAACTTGTTCTGCGTAAGCATTTCAACCAATAGCCTCTCTTTTTGCCAATTTTGCCTCACAACGCATCAAGTTGCTGAACTTGTTCTGCGTAAAAATTCAATTATTAACCTCTACTTTTGCCAATTTTGCCTCACAACGCATCAAGTTGCTGAACTTGTTCTGAGTAAGAATTTCAATTAATAGCCTCTACTTTTGCCAATTTTCTCTTGCAACGCATCAAGTTGCTGAACTTGTCCTGCGTAAAAATTCAAATAATAACCTCTACTTTTGCCAATTTTGCCTCACAACGCATCAAGTTTCTGAACTTGTTCTGCGTAAAAATTCAATTAATAACCTCTACTTTTGCCATTTTTGCCTCACAGCGCATCAAATTGATGAACTTGTTCTGCGTAAAAATTCAATTAGTAACCTCTACTTTTGCCAATTTTGCCTCACAGCGCATCAAATTGATGAACTTGTTCTGCGTAAAAATTCAATTAATAACCTCTACTTTTGCCAATTTTGCCTCACAACGCATCAAGTTGCTGAACTTGTTCTGCGTAAGCATTTCAACCAATAGCCTCTTTTTTTGCCAATTTTGCCTCACAACGCATCAAGTTGCTGAACTTGTTCTGCGTAAAAATTCAATTAATAACCTCTACTTTTGCCAATTTTGCCTCACAGCGCATCAAATTGATGAACTTGTTCTGCGTAAAAATTCAATTAATAACCTCTACTTTTGCCAATTTTGCCTCACAACGCATCAAGTTGCTGAACTTGTTCTGCGTAAGCATTTCAACCAATAGCCTCTCTTTTTGCCAATTTTGCCTCACAACGCATCAAGTTGCTGAACTTGTTCTGCGTAAAAATTCAATTAATAACCTCTCTTTTTGCCATTTTTGCCTCACAACGCATCAAGTTGCTGAACTTGTCCTGCGTAAGCATTTCAACCAACAGCCTCTCTTTTTGCCAATTTTGCCTCACAACGCATCAAGTTGCTGAACTTGTTCTGCGTAAAAATTCAATTAATAACCTATACTTTTGCCAATTTTGCCTCACAGCGCATCAAATTGATGAACTTGTTCTGCGTAAAAATTCAATTAATAACCTCTACTTTTGCCAATTTTGCCTCACAACGCATCAAGTTGCTGAACTTGTTCTGCGTAAGCATTTCAACCAATAGCCTCTCTTTTTGCCAATTTTGCCTCACAACGCATCAAGTTGCTGAACTTGTTCTGCGTAAAAATTCAATTAATAACCTCTACTGTTGCCAATTTTGCCTCACAACGCATCAAGTTGCTGAACTTCTTCTGCGTAAGAATTTCAGTTAATAGCCTCGACCTTTGCCAATTTTGTCTTACAACGCATCAAGTTGCTGAACTTGTCCTGCGTAAAAATTCAATTAAAAACCTCTACTTTTGCCAATTTTGCCTCACAACGCATCAAGTTGCTGAACTTGTTCTGCGTAAACATTTAAATCAATAGCCTCTCTTTTTGCCATTTTTGCCTCACAACGCATCAAGTTGCTGAACTTGTTCTGCGTAAAAATTCAATTAATAACCTCTACTTTTGCCAATTTTGCCTCACAACGCATCAAGTTGCTGAACTTGTTCTGCGTAAGCATTTCAATTAATAGCCTCTCTTCTTGCCATTTTTGCTTCGCAACGCATCAAGTTGCTGAACTTGTTCTGCGTAAGCATTTCAACCAATAGCCTCTCTTTTTGCCAATTTCGCCTCACAACGCATCAAGTTGCTGAACTTGTTCTGCGTAAAAATTCAATTAATAACCTCTACTTTTGCCAATTTTGCCTCAAAACGCATCAAGTTGCTAAACTTGTTCTGCGTAAGCATTTCAACCAATAGCCTCTCTTTTTGCCAATTTTGCCTCACAACGCATCAAGTTGCTGAACTTGTTCTGCGTAAAAATTCAATTAATAACCTCTACTTTTGCCAATTTTGCCTCACAATGCATCAAGTTGCTGAACTTGTTCTGCGTAAACATTTCAATCAATAGCCTCTCTTTTTGCCAATTTTGCCTCACAACGCATCAAGTTGCTGAACTTGTTCTGCGTAAGCATTTCAATTAATAGCCTCTCTTTTTGCCATTTTTGGCTCACAACGCATCAAGTTGTTGAACTTGTTCTGCGTAAGCATTTCAACCAATAGCCTCTCTTTTTGCCATTTTTGCCTCACAACGCATCAAGTTGCTGAACTTGTTCTGCGTAAGAATTTCAATTAATTGCCTCTACGTTTGCCAATTTTGTCTTACAACGCATCAAGTTGCTGAACTTGTCCTGCGTAAAAATTCAATTAATAACCTCTACTTTTGCCAATTTTGCCTCACAACGCATCAAGTTGCTGAACTTGTTCTGCGTAAACATTTCAATCAAAAGCCTCTCTTTTTGCCATTTTTGCCTCACAACGCATCAAGTTGCTGAACTTGTTCTGCGTAAGCATTTCAACCAATAGCCTCTCTTTTTGCCAATTTTGCCTCACAACGCATCAAGTTGCTGAACTTGTTCTGCGCAAAAATTCAATTAATAACCTCTACTTTTGCCAATTTTGCCTCACAACGCATCAAGTTGCTGAACTTGTTTTGCGTAAGCATTTCAATTAATAGCCTCTCGTTTTGCCATTTTTGCCTCACAACGCATCAAGTTGCTGAACTTGTTCTGCGTAAGCATTTCAACCAATAGTCTCTCTTTTTGCCAATTTTGCCTCACAACGCATCAAGTTGCTGAAATTGTTCTGCGTAAGCTTTTCAATCAATAGCCTCTCTTTTTGCCATTTTTGCCTCACAACGCATCAAGTTGCTGAACTTGTCCTGCGTAAAAATTCAATTAATAACCTCTACTTTTGCCAATTTCGCCTCACAACGCATCAAGTTGCTGAACTTGTTCTGCGTAAACATTTCAATCAATAGCCTCTCTTTTTGCCATTTTTGCCTCACAACGCATCAAGTTGCTGAACTTGTTCTGCGTAAAAATTCAATTAATAACCTCTACTTTTGCCAATTTTGCCTCACAACGCATCAAGTTGCTGAACTTGTTCTGCGTAAGCATTTCAATTAATAGCCTCTCTTCTTGCCATTTTTGCTTCGCAACGCATCAAGTTGCTGAACTTGTTCTGCGTAAGCATTTCAACCAATAGCCTCTCTTTTTGCCAATTTTGCCTCACAACGCATCAAGTTGCTGAACTTGTTCTGCGTAAAAATTCAATTAATAACCTCTACTTTTGCCAATTTTGCCTCACAACGCATCAAGTTGCTGAACTTGTTCTGCGTAAGCATTTCAACCAATAGCCTCTCTTGTTGCCAATTTTGCCTCACAACGTATCAAGTTGCTGAAATTGTTCTGCGTAAAAATTCAATTAATTAGCTCTACTTTTGCCAATTTTGCCTCACAACGCATCAAGTTGCTGAACTTGTTCTGCGTAAGAATTTCAATTAATAGCCTCTACTTTTGCCAATTTTGTCTTACAACGCATCAAGTTGCTGAACTTGTCCTGCGTAAAAATTCAATTAATAACCTCTACTTTTGCCAATTTTGCCTCACAATGCATCAAGTTGCTGAACTTGTTCTGCGTAAACATTTCAATCAATAGCCTCTCTTTTTGCCAATTTTGCCTCACAACGCATCAAGTTGCTGAACTTGTTCTGCGTAAGCATTTCATTTAATAGCCTCTCTTTTTGCCATTTTTGGCTCACAACGCATCAAGTTGTTGAACTTGTTCTGCGTAAGCATTTCAACCAATAGCCTCTCTTTTTGCCATTTTTGCCTCACAATGCATCAAGTTGCTGAACTTGTTCTGCGTAAACATTTCAATCAATAGCCTCTCTTTTTGCCAATTTTGCCTCACAACGCATCAAGTTGATAAACTTGTTCTGCGTAAAAATTCAATTAATAACCTCTACTTTTGCCAATTTTGCCTCACAACGCATCAAGTTGCTGAACTTGTTCTGCGTAAGAATTTCAATTAATTGCCTCTACGTTTGCCAATTTTGTCTTACAACGCATCAAGTTGCTGAACTTGTCCTGCGTAAAAATTCAATTAATAACCTCTACTTTTGCCAATTTTGCCTCACAACGCACCAAGTTGCTGAACTTGTTCTGCGTAAACATTTCAATCAAAAGCCTCTCCTTTTGCCATTTTTGCCTCACAACGCATCAAGTTGCTGAACTTGTTCTGCGTAAGCATTTCAACCAATAGCCTCTCTTTTTGCCAATTTTGCCTCACAACGCATCAAGTTGCGGAACTTGTTCTGCGCAAAAATTCAATTAATAACCTCTACTTTTGCCAATTTTGCCTCACAACGCATCAAGTTGCTGAACTTGTTTTGCGTAAGCATTTCAATTAATAGCCTCTCGTTTTGCCATTTTTGCCTCACAACGCATCAAGTTGCTGAACTTGTTCTGCGTAAGCATTTCAACCAATAGTCTCTCTTTTTGCCAATTTTGCCTCACAACGCATCAAGTTGCTGAAATTGTTCTGCGTAAGCTTTTCAATCAATAGCCTCTCTTTTTGCCATTTTTGCCTCACAACGCATCAAGTTGCTGAACTTGTCCTGCGTAAAAATTCAATTAATAATCTCTACTTTTGCCAATTTTGCCTCACAACGCATCAAGTTGCTGAACTTGTTCTGCGTAAACATTTCAATCAATAGCCTCTCTTTTTGCCAATTTTGCCTCACAACGCATCAAGTTGCTGAACTTGTTCTGCGTAAAAATTCAATTAATAACCTCTACTTTTGCCAATTTTGCCTCACAACGCATCAAGTTGCTGAACTTGTTCTGCGTAAACATTTCAATCAATAGCCTCTCTTTTTGCCAATTTTGCCTCACAACGCATCAAGTTGCTGAACTTGTTCTGCGTAAGCAATTCAATTAATAGCCTCTCTTTTTGCCATTTTTGCCTCACAACGCATCAAGTTGTTGAACTTGTTCTGCGTAAGCATTTCAACCAATAGCCTCTCTTTTTGCCAATTTTGCCTCACAACGCATCAAGTTGCTAAACTTGTTCTGCGTAAAAATTCAATTAATAACCTCTACTTTTGCCAATTTTGCCTCACAACGCATCAAGTTGCTGAACTTGTTCTGCGTAAGAATTTCAATTAATTGCCTCTACTTTTGCCAATTTTGCCTCACAACGCATCAAGTTGCTGAACTTGTCCTGCGTAAAAATTCAATTAATAACCTCTACTTTTGCCAATTTTGCCTCACAACGCATCAAGTTGCTGAACTTGTTCTGCGTAAACATTTCAATCAAAAACCTCTCTTTTTGCCATATTTGCCTCACAACGCATCAAGTTGCTGAACTTGTTCTGCGTAAGCATTTCAACCATTAGCCTCTCTTTTTGCCAATTTTGCCTCACAACGCATCAAGTTGCTGAACTTGTTCTGCGCAAAAATTCAATTAATAACCTCTACTTTTGCCAATTTTGCCTCACAACGCATCAAGTTGCTGAACTTGTTCTGCGCAAAAATTCAATTAATAACCTCTACTTTTGCCAATTTTGCCTCACAACGCATCAAGTTGCTGAACTTGTTCTGCGTAAGCATTTCAACCATTAGCCTCTCTTTTTGCCAATTTTGCCTCACAACGCATCAAGTTGCTGAACTTGTTCTGCGCAAAAATTCAATTAATAACCTCTACTTTTGCCATTTTTGCCTCACAACGCATCAAGTTGCTGAACTTGTTCTGCGCAAAAATTCAATTAATTGCCTCTACTTTTGCCAATTTTGCCTCACAACGCATCAAGTTGCTGAACTTGTCCTGCGTAAAAATTCAATTAATAACCTCTACTTTTGCCAATTTTGCCTCACAACGCATCAAGTTGCTGAACTTGTTCTGCGTAAGCATTTCAACCATTAGCCTCTCTTTTTGCCAATTTTGCCTCACAACGCATCAAGTTGCTGAACTTGTTCTGCGCAAAAATTCAATTAATAACCTCTACTTTTGCCATTTTTGCCTCACAACGCATCAAGTTGCTGAACTTGTTCTGCGCAAAAATTCAATTAATAACCTCTACATTTGCCAATTTTGTCTCACAACGCATCAAGTTGCTGAACTTGTTTTGCGTAAGCATTTCAATTAATAGCCTCTCGTTTTGCCATTTTTGCCTCACAACGCATCAAGTTGCTGAACTTGTTCTGCGTAAGCATTTCAACCAATAGTCTTTCTTTTTGCCACTTTTGCCTCACAACGCATCAAGTTGCTGAACTTGTTCTTTGTAAAAATTCAATCAATGACCTCTACTTTTGCCAATTGTGCCTCACAACGCATCAAGTTGCTGAAATTGTTCTGCGTAAGCTTTTCAATCAATAGCCTCTCTTTTTGCCATTTTTGCCTCACAACGCATCAAGTTGCTGAACCTGTCCTGCGTAGAAATTCAATTAATAACCTCTACTTTTGCCAATTTCGCCTCAAAACGCATCAAGTTGCTGGACTAGTTCTGCGTAAGCATTTCAACAAATAGCCTCTCTTTTTGCCAATTTTACCTCACAACGCATCAAGTTGATGAACTTGTTCTGCGTAAAAATTCAATTAATAACCTCTACTTTTGCCAATTTTGCCTCACAACGCATCAAGATGCTGAACTTGTTCTGCGTAAGCATTTCAATTAATAGCCTCTACTTTTCCCAATTTTGCCTCACAACGTATCAAATTGCTGAACTTGTTCTGCGTAAGCATTTCAATTAATAGCCTCTACTTTTCCCAATTTTGCCTCACAACGCATCAAGTTGTTGAACTTGTTCTGCGTAAGCATTTCAACCAATAGCCTCTCTTTTTGCCAATTTTGCCTCACAACGCATCAAGTTGCTAAACTTGTTCTGCGTAAAAATTCAATTAATAACCTCTACTTTCGCCAATTTTGCCTCACAACGCATCAAGTTGCTGAACTTGTTCTGCGTAAGAATTTCAATTAATTGCCTCTACTTTTGCCAATTTTGCCTCACAACGCATCAAGTTGCTGAACTTGTCCTGCGTAAAAATTCAATTAATAACCTCTACTTTTGCCAATTTTGCCTCACAACGCATCAAGTTGCTGAACTTGTTCTGCGTAAACATTTCAATCAAAAACCTCTCTTTTTGCCATATTTGCCTCACAACGCATCAAGTTGCTGAACTTGTTCTGCGTAAGCATTTCAACCATTAGCCTCCCTTTTTGCCAATTTTGCCTCACAACGCATCAAGTTGCTGAACTTGTTCTGCGCAAAAATTCAATTAATAACCTCTACTTTTGCCAATTTTGCCTCACAACGCATCAAGTTGCTGAACTTGTTCTGCTCAAAAATTCAATTAATAACCTCTACTTTTGCCATATTTGCCACACAACGCATCAAGTTGCTGAACTTGTTCTGCGTAAGCATTTCAACCATTAGCCTCTCTTTTTGCCAATTTTGCCTCACAACGCATCAAGTTGCTGAACTTGTTCTGCGCAAAAATTCAATTAATAACCTCTACTTTTGCCATTTTTGCCTCACAACGCATCAAGTTGCTGAACTTGTTCTGCGCAAAAATTCAATTAATAACCTCTACATTTGCCAATTTTGTCTCACAACGCATCAAGTTGCTGAACTTGTTTTGCGTAAGCATTTCAATTAATAGCCTCTCGTTTTGCCATTTTTGCCTCACAACGCATCAAGTTGCTGAACTTGTTCTGCGTAAGCATTTCAACCAATAGTCTTTCTTTTTGCCACTTTTGCCTCACAACGCATCAAGTTGCTGAACTTGTTCTTTGTAAAAATTCAATCAATGACCTCTACTTTTGCCAATTGTGCCTCACAACGCATCAAGTTGCTGAAATTGTTCTGCGTAAGCTTTTCAATCAATAGCCTCTCTTTTTGCCATTTTTGCCTCACAACGCATCAAGTTGCTGAACCTGTCCTGCGTAGAAATTCAATTAATAACCTCTACTTTTGCCAATTTTGCCTCAAAACGCATCAAGTTGCTGGACTAGTTCTGCGTAAGCATTTCAACAAATAGCCTCTCTTTTTGCCAATTTTGCCTCACAACGCATCAAGTTGATGAACTTGTTCTGCGTAAAAATTCCATTAATAACCTCTACTTTTGCCAATTTTGCCTCACAACGCATCAAGTTGCTGAACTTGTTCTGCGTAAGCATTTCAATTAATAGCCTCTACTTTTCCCAATTTTGCCTCACAACGTATCAAATTGCTGAACTTGTTCTGCGTAAGCATTTCAATTAATAGCCTCTACTTTTCCCAATTTTGTCTTACAACGACTCAAGTTGCTGAACTTGTCCTGCGTAAAAATTCAATTAATAACCTCTACTTTTGCCAATTTTGCCTCACAACGCATCAAGTTGCTGAACTTGTTCTGCGTAAACATTTCAATCAATAGCCTTTCTTTTGGCAATTTTTGCCTCACAACGCATCAAGTTGCTGAACTTGTTCTGCGTAAGCATTTCAAACAATAGCCTCTCTTTTTGCCAATATTCAATTTTGCCTCACAACGCATCAAGTTGCTGAACTTGTTCTGCGTAAGCATTTCAATTAATAACCTCTACTTTTGCCAATTTTGCAGATGCGGTTCCTGATTATCGATGACTCAAACCTGAGAGACGCACAGTGGTTCCTAGAACAGGACAAGCTTCTGAATTTTTATCGGTATATTCATTGTCAGAAAATTCATTTCGATTTTCAATTTTTTTAGTGATTAAATTTTTTTAGCCC
>NC_134474.1:32625676-32980676 GCF_964194025.1 Convolutriloba macropyga | reverse complement strand
GGCTGTTTTCAAAGCGAAGTGACAATTTGTCGCTATTTGAGGTCAGATTTGTGGCTATTTAATATAACATTGATTACTTGTTTATTTGCTTATTCTAAGGAACGTGGCGTGTCGAAATTGAACACCGTCAACTGTGGAATATCATAGTTTTAAAGTGTGGATTCTGAGGGACAATGTTTCTCACCAGTTTCCACAAAATGGTCAAATTGGTCATTTTATGAATCTGGTGACAAAAAAAATCAAGCAATTGCCAAACAACTCTTTGGTAACCATATTTCACGTTTAAAGCCAATTTTACTTGTTTTAGTTACATTTTGTGGAAAAGGGTAGGTGAAATGTACAGAACGGTGCTAGTCTGTAGTGAGCACATTGTTACAATCCGCACTGTACCAGTGCTCTATGATTTCTGTGATGCTTCTTTACATTCAATTGGCTAACTTTTGTCTCGCGCTTCAAAATCCACTTTTGAATCAAATTTGGCGCAAAAATTGTCTTGACAAATAAATTTTGTGTTAACCTTTCAGAAACTGCCTCTTTAACCTTTTTGCATATTTTTATTTCTTCTTTTTGTGTATTTTTTCCAATTCAAGTCTTTTTAGACTGTAAAAGTTGCAACCAGTTGATCTTGGCAGTAAGATGTCAGTGACTTAAATTGTTATAAGTATTTTGTATTGCTGTCTGTACCTTTTAATAGATTCAAAGCATTTCCACTCACGGATTTGAAGTCACTCTGTCGCAGTTATAAAAACCGATTCAAACCTCCAGAGTCTAATTGTGTCGAGGCATTTTGCTGACTTAAAAGCAAAAAAGGAAGGGCCTATAATTAATCGGTCTTTACAAAAATTCAGCCAAAATGGGCAAGCAAAGTCTACTAGATTTTTCTCATCATTAGCAGCTCAAAGGGGTTTTGAAAGCTAAGCGGAACTAATATTAGAAAGGGAATGGTAAGTATGTATACTGATTATAGTATTGCTCTTTAAAGCTCCGAATAGGCTTTAAATAGTCTTTAAATCAAAATGTCCATCCCGGTTTTATCACAAGAGATTATTTTATGAGGTTATTTTTATAAATAGTACCGCGTGGTCGTAATGCATGCATTTGCTTACTGCGTCTATTTTTTCAGAAGTTAGCATTGTAGCGGGCAGTGCGATCTTTGTCTTCTGCTATTACAGTTTGGTTTCTATTCAGTAAATCCAACTCCATCATTATCTAATCATATCTATTTTTTCTATTTGTTTTGTCTTTACCATATCTATTTGTTTTTTTCCGTCAAAATTAAAGGATCCTAATTGTTTCAACCTTCAAATTTATTATCGCTACCCTGGCTTTCTTGTTAAATCAATCTTGGCCAATCGATATTTTTTACAGAGAGACATGACATTGTCTGAGACTTGTGACATATTTTTTTAATTTCTCCAAGAAAGCACAGTTAAATTTTCATTTAATTCCATTGGACTTATTAGTCTAAAAATGCATTAGATTTATTAAAAGACATGTAATTATTTCTCTCACATTGAGAGAAAATAAATATTTAAAGTTATCTAAAACACAAGTAAGAAATTTAAAATATCTAGTAGACAGGCTAAATTAAAAATTTTTGTTAAAACCAGTAGAAAATTGTATCTTTTATTATAAAACTTTCACCAAGCAAACCCAATGAAATAATTTTTCATCAAACACAGAGTGTCCCGAGTCAGTTGCAGGTAGTATGTATATTGATTTCAACTTCTGTAACAGGGGCCATAATGCTCAATACTATTAAAAAATAGCATTCCCTCTAATTAACTCTGATAACAATGTGCAAATGACTTTGTGACTGGGCTTCATCATTTAATGCCGTTTCCTTTGACTGTGACCTTTGGACCTCGGCGGCAATTACTACAATAAGTAAAATCTGTTGAAATACTCCATATATTTGAAACAGTAAATGAATTCAATCGGAAAAACTCAGCGTAAAAATTGCATCTAGCACGAATTTGAGAACGCAAAGAAAAATTAAGCAAATTAATGAAACAAGGAAGGGATATCCACTCAAAAATCATTCATTTTTGGAGCAAATAGTCTTTTTAACCCAAAAAAAGATGTATGAAACGAGGAACAGGAAACAGAAACCGATTGTTCTGCCGGGAAATTTCCCACAGTTTGCAACTCCAAAGAGTTAGTCGAATACTTAACGTGCCATACATTGAGAAACAAAACTTAAAAAAAAACGTACGCTCAATACAATAGGAATAAAACACATCGAAATAACTCAAGGAGGCAAGAAAATAATTCAAACCCCAATAAATAAAAATCTGTTAAAATTATTATAGGAGCTTCGAAAACAAGCAAAAGATAACTTGAGCTGTTTCCTGATGCGAATAAAACACAAAAAGTGTTTGGGCCACCAATTGCACACATGAAACAAAAATACATAGGAAACAGAATAAAAAAAAAGGAAATTGTATTTTATAGAAAAAAAAAACGATATGAACTAAGTTCTTCTTAGCTTTCCAAGTTGCAGAAAATATATCGTAGTGAAGGATAACTTATCCGCTGGTAAAATCAGTACTTAAAAAACGAATTAAGTTTTGTTTCGATGCTAGTTTAAATTTTTGTTGTTGGTTCATCTGTGTTCATTTATTGGCGATAAGCTGCTTGTTGAAAAGATCAAAGAACCTTTCCGGTGTTCGAATTTTAAGTTTTCGAGGTGCCTCCAAAGAAAAAAAGTTGATGATCATTCTATTTTCACACGTTTTTAAATTTCTACGTCATTTTCCAGCAATTGTGATACACCAAGTCATCTCATTAAGTTGTCAGAAAGACATAGTACAGAGGATATGGCATGTAGTGATTGAATTTAATTACAACAGAAAAGTCGAACAAAAAAATTGCAAAAGCTTATGTTAAATTTGGTTTGGGTGTCCTCGCCAAACGGCAAAAATGTGAAATTCTAAAAGATGCAAAATGGATGTTCTTGCAACCATTCACTGCTGACATCGATGAAAAAATTGGTTGCATAGTTTCTATAACATATTATGACCAATTCGTTTGATCGTTTTAGGATCAGCTCAACAGGATCAGCTCAACAACTTCTGCTATTTTCTGATTAAATGCTAGATCTATTCTCACTCATTCGATTGCATTTTTGTCAAATAATTTAAACAGGAATTCAAATTTTCAAAGCCAGTTTTCTACTTCCATTAAACAATTGTCTCAAAAATTTTTTGCTTTGGCATTATTCGTGAAAATTGCTAATTGTTCTTTTTTATTTTTGTTGGAGTTTTCTGTTTACTTCAAAAATTCAATTCACACGTGTTAAATTTTTTTTTCAAAAATAAAGTTCGTTCACAATTTTACTGGAACTCATTATTGGCACCCTTTGGTGATATTGCGCTAACCTTATTGCCAGATCAATAGGAGGATATTAGCAAATTATTGCAATATCTCGCAGTTTATTTTTTAATTTCTTTTATAAAAAACTTTTGGAATAATTTCTTTTGAAAGAAATATTTTGTCTTTTAGAATAATTTCTTTTGAAAGAAATATTTTGTCTTTTAGAATAATTTCTTTTGGATAAAAAGAATAACTTATTTTGGACGAAACTCGTGCACTTTATTGCAAGATCATGCAATTTTTGGGATCTTTCAATATCTCGCATTGTAAAGTCTTTTTCTAGACTAGAGAGCAGACCAAAAATTATGCTTTGCTAAACAGTTATTGATGTACAACCGTTAATGAAAGAGTACTGGAAGTTTAACTACAAGAAAACACTTTCTTCTGGTTAAAAACAAGCAGATTTCAAATTTAAACTTACTTTGTAGCACAAGAAAACTGACTATAGATATTTAAAACTTTTCCGCTCAGGTGAATTTATTTTGCAGCATTCTTCGAACTCGGTTAATTTTAACAATCTAAATGCTTTTAATAATAGAAACAACAACCCCAAGTCAACAGATTATTTCAGTTACCTCAAAATAAATCGGCCAAATGAATTGAAATCGGCAGTAAATTAGAAATACGCGTAAAGCGATAGTGGTGTATTAGAAACGCACGAGGCGTGTTTAAATTTGAGAGCAATTGTCACCTTAATAAAGGCACGTGGCGTCCAAAATAAGCAAAATAGGCGCGTCTAAGAATCAAAGAACAGCCCTTTGCAGACAATCCTATCTCAATTGTTGATAAGTTTTATGGCTCTTGTCGAAAATCCCCAGATCACTTTCTCGCCCTACATTTTTGGAAAAATTATTTTTTACAATTGAGCGAAAATAAACTTGAACCACTAACTCTTTTGCACTTCATAAATAAAAACTTCTAATTCAATTCGCATCATTTTCTGACCCGTGAAACATTTTCATGTATATCTCTTTGATGTATAGATTTGATGTGAAGTGTTGAATAGCAACTAACAATCACGCCTTTCAATGAAGAAATTCGTTTTTATTTCATACATTTGTTCATGTAATTCAACTTTCCCCCCGTCAAAAAGTATTCCACTAAATTGTACCCCTTGGCATAGTTACACCACTATTAAGTTCAAACATAGATATTGATGAAAGAAAAATATTATTTTCGCCAATAAACTACAGCTGATAAAACGGAGTCAGCAGTGAGCTTGTATTTGACTACTTTTTTTTTCTATTTTTGGAATTTTACAAAATCTTAACTGAGTGAAGTTGATTGAGCTTCACAAAAAAAGTATTCTCTGCAAACGTCATTGTTGCCAGCTTACTATATCTTAAGCCCATCCAGTATTTATGGCAAATCTTTTATTTGAAGAAAAAAGTATTATTTGCAAATTTCTCATCTTTTACAAACCTAATTTTTTGCAAACATGTCACCCTTTGGAAACCTAGCATTCATTGCTATCGGCTAATGAGACAAGCGGAAACAATTAACATGCCTATGTCTTAGTTCTCCTATTTTTTGAAACAATGGAATAAAAAATATACACAGACTATTATTCTGTTCGCTAGTCTTAATCTGAGGGATACCCTTGTTTTTATGCTCCGATGAACACACTTAAAAACGCCCATTGCCCAATCTCGCCTCTTTCCCACTTTTGTGAACAAATTTTGGGAAAAGGGATCATTTGCACTTCAATCGATTCATTATTTTACCATCAGGAGAATTTTATGAGATGTGAGTGATTGATCATGAAATTATGCTATTTCGGTTAAGCTGAAGCTCTGAGGCGTATGTCATAATTGCTCTTTACTTTGAAAGATTTTCACTAAATTTGAAGGCATTTTAATCATCAACTTCAGACATTTTGCCATTGAAAATAGTGTTTAATCATTGCGTTTTCTTTATTTGTTTTTTTGCTTACATTAATTACATTTCAATTTACGCACCCATTACAATTTTGGCCCAAAATACAGGGGAAACTAAATTTTACACTGTATATACTTATTTTATAAGGACCAACTTCACTAAATGGTATACTGCAGTGAATAGATTTTTATAATAGAAATAATAATAAATCCTACTGAATGAGCGGTGAAATTACTGGATTTTGCTTTTAAACCGTTAACAAGTGATTTTCTGTTTTAATGTCTAATATTCAGTCATGATAAATAATTTTTATTGTAAATGTGCATTTCTAATTTGCTTTTTCTTGCTTTTCCTGATAGCCAACCTCTTCGTAGCAATCAAATCTTGAACAGATTAGGGCGGAGCAGGTAAATATTTGTATATCCGTCTGTATACGACATCTATTATACATTAAAATAAACCATTAAAATATAACAACAGCCGCATTAATTCTCGTCATCATTTGTGTATAAGCCCAGTTTTGTTTTTAATTCACCCGGGCCGAGACCGAAATTATGTTGGTTAACTTGTAAGAATTTGCAAATTTCTTGCAAAAGATGGTTTACTTGTAAGATCTTGCAAGTCGAATGGTTAACTTGTAAGTCCCCTTCCAAGTTCGTTCCGGTAGAGCTCGACTCTTATTGGTTAATTTACCGTAGAACGCACGTGAGAGTTAGTTGCTCAATTTTTATAAAATATTACAGAGCAACATAATTTGATAAACTGTTTACTTCTCAATTTTATCAACTCAAGAGGTCCTTTTGCAGTTCAATTAATGAACAGTAGATCTCAATTGGCTTCTTCACGATTGCTTTTTAAAACTGTTCCCTAATTTTTATACCTTTTTGTTCCGACCCTCTTGAGGGGGGAAGAACTATATACTCAAATGGGTTTTTTTGTTCCGTCAATTTTCGCCGATCGATATATTCATCGCAGAGAGTTTCCTGACTGATTTTTTGTGACGATCTTTTACTGCACAAATCTACAATTTTGTTTTCAGATTCCTTCGATTGGCTTCAAGTGTTTTATGCCATTCTGGGAAATTATATGTTCGCTGAAGTACTGAGTTTAAGAATGTTTCATATTGACACCTATTTTAACACCTATTCTTGAGGGGGAGGAACTATATACTCAAATGGGTTTTTTTTCAGTCAATTTTCGCCGATCGATATATCCGTCGTAGAAAGTTGAGACTGGTATCATTAGAAACCTCGTCCAGCGTAGAATATGGAATTAAAAAGATTTTTTTAATTTTCGTTTTGTACAGGGAGTTATCGAGGTTTAAACTTCTGAGAAAAGTAGAGTGAATTCACGTTGTTTTTATTAACATTTTCGGGAATTTTTGCCTAAATTTTCGTCAATTTTGCTAAAATTTGTTATAATTTTTAAGAATAGTGTCTTTGATTTTATTTTTGAAGACGAACAAGCATTGTTGATTGTTTTGATTTAATTTTTTTGGTCAAAAAATCTGGATAAACATTTCAAAATTTAGCCTTTTTCATCAAAAACAGCACGAAATAAGCTACTTTAGTCCACTTTGATTACATTTGCCGACAGTACACCCCCAAACAACACTCATACAATCTTTGTAGACTCAGAGGGGGGCTATTTCTACTTCAGAGTCCGCTGAGAGTGCTCTGTAGTTAAAACTTTGCCGTTTTTTGCTAACTTTACTCGTTGATTATCAAAAATGCAGAATTTAATTTGAGTTTTCAACTAACAAATGATCTATATCTACAACATTCGAAAAATCAATTGTTGCTAACGGACAATAAGCATTAGCAGGGCTAGTTTTGTGCCATTCTTGGACTGTTACAATCCAAAAAAAAACGAGTTGTAATCAGTCGGTCTTTTTTTTAAAAAAGACCTTTTTTTTAATAATAAAGAACAGGACATATCAAATCAAAGCTCAGGGGTGATAGGTCCAACCAATTCGCTTACTAAGCAGCTCCAAGCTAATGCATTTAGTTTTCTACTTGAAAGTTTATGGTCGTTTCTTTTTTTTTAGATATAATTGACTTTTCAATAAATAATGGCTTAATTAACTTTTCCCCTATTTTTTTCCTAATTTAATCAACTTTCAGCTTATTGTCAACAAAGAAGGACTGCTTCTTCTTTCTACTGAATTAAAATTTATTCTCGGTTGCAGTTTTAAGCCTGAAGTTATTGTTTTCTGGCTTTGATACTACAGGATCTCAAGATTTTTGTTTGTTTTGATATTTGACAGTTTTTCACGTTTTCTAATTTTGTCACATTATCACATTATTGACAGTCACATTATTAGCGTTCAGAATAAGGCACCAATGAACATTTTAAAATCTTGAAAGATATACATCATCGTTTTAACGGCCTCGACGCCTCTTTCTTGAAGAAATCAAATGAATTTTTAATTTTGTCTTTAACTGTCATTTATACTTTGTCGTTTCGGTCGTATGAAATTTCCTGTATAGTGATAGCTTTCATTGGCTTTTCATTGAAAAATAGAAGAACCGATTTTCTGATATTAGTAGATAGCTGATGGCTTTCATGACTTTGAAAACAATCGTTTTCCAAAATTAAAAAAAAAACTTTTTAACTTCGCAATTTTGTTCCTTTTATGTTTCTTTTTGTTACCTAATCTCGTTAGTTAATTCCAGGTCAAATATGACATTATGGGTGTCAAGGGAATGAAAGGGATTGGTGTCCCAAAATCTATTTTTTAAAAATTGTGTTATGACCTTACTGGCTTCGACACCGGTTTTTCACAAAAAAAAGTAAAAATAATTTGATTTTTGTCATATTTGACGTTCTTTTTGTAGATGCAAGAAATATTCTGGATAAACGCAGGTCTCAAGGGCTTCCTTTTCATAAATAAACTACCCTATTTAAAAAGTTCTTTTTGTAATTAATGCCTTTCATGACATTGAATGTAATTTTGTTTCGCAAAAAAAAATTAAAAGTATTACTTTAGCACTTCGCTTTTTTGTCTACTTGTTACTTAGTCTTACTAATGAATGGCCACGTAATACATTATATCTGTTTGAAGAAGGCGCAATCGAATATATTTTGAGGGCCAAAATATGGCTTGACGGTTTTGACAGCGTTTTCTGGCAAGTTTCAATTGAAATTCTGTTTGTTTTTTTGTTGTTCTTTTTAGCCCCTTTAAAAAATGAATAAGGACAGGTCCTAATGCCCTTCTATAGAAACAGTGGTAGCCGTAATATTGTGGTAATATTAATTGATTCCTAATGGTATATATTACTTTGAAGTTAACTGTTTCAAAAAAATAAGTTAATTTTTTTACTCTACTGTTTTTGTTCTTTTTTGTATAATTGTTACAAAACCTTTTTTATGGACAGCTCGCATATGTTTTCTGGTGATTTATAAGTTATTTTTGTTTAGTTTTAGGTTTATCTGACGGGTTGTTGACTTTGGTATTAAATTTAGTTTTTAAGAGGGACATAAATTTTTTGATGTAATTAATGTTTGTTGTTGTTGTTGTTGTTTGATTTTGCTGTTCGTCTTGACTCGCTTTCTTAATATTGGCATACCACAGAAATCTAATGCACTAATTTTTACTCCACTGAGTTATTTGCTTTGGAGGCTATCTTATCGTTCATACAGAATTTTTTGAAAAAGACTTGGGCTTTTTTGGGATTCGCAAAAAAAAGTTTTTGGGTTTTTCTAACTGTTCCTCATTTGGTAGACAATTATGCCCAAATTGTGGATGAGCGGAGTCGGAACCTTATGTGCCATCGCACATTACCGAGCCGCCTTGTTTGACATTAGATTGAAGTTTCAATTTTACAGGTCAGCATTTTCTCAAAATAATTTTGTGACCCTTCATGTTACTTACCATTTTTTTTTACATTTTCAATCAACACTTTTCCAGATTCTCTGTTTGAAGCATCTGCTTAAAATCATATCTTGCAACTTTTTATTGTTTTTTACTACAATATAGGCAGAAAAGTTATCTGGTAACAACTTATATTCAAAGAAGTTATGTATGAAATTATGTAAGTCAAATGTTTAAGTTGTAAGAACGCTGCGAAATGAATGGTTAACTTTCAAGAGCCTTTTAATTCGAATTGTTAACTTGTAAGCGCCTTGTAGGTCGGAGGATTTACTTTTAATAACTTGCAAGTTAACCATTCGGCCTCGACCCGGGCAGTAAATAAAAGCTCATCTCATCCAAAAAAATTCCGCAGAGCGATGCGGATTGAGCACCATTCGAGTCATTAGTTTTCAGGAATCATTTTTCAAATTTCGATTTTCGAGAAACTTACCTTTAATCGTTAGCTGATTTAATCGGAGCTTATGATTTTCGGCTAAATTTTCAATGTCTACTTTGAATATTTTTAAATATTGGATGAAATTTAAGGTCCAGGTGAGATCCCAACTTTTGAAATCTAAAGCTACATAATTCAAAAGCGTTTTAAATTCTCCTGGTAAGTTACAGAATGGCGCAAAGTTTCCAAAATGAAACAGATGAGATACAACAAAATCAGATAAGATTTTTTAAGATCAAATTGCACCTATTGATGTGCTTTCGGAGCCAAAAAGAAACCTGGATGCAATCTTTTTTTTAAAATATTTTTTTAAATTTTCCCAAAAGTTCTTTGACAAACTATTCGCATCATTTTTTCACAAATGTTTTCAATAGAGTACAAGAATCAATCTATGAATTATTTCTTTGTTTCTGATGAAAAAACGAACAAACTTTCATGTAGACAAAATAATTACCTTGAACTACGTATATTTGCTAATTAAGAACAAACAACTTTAAGTTTAAAAAAATAACAAATTGAAATCCAAGTGATCCAAGGACTTTGCAAATTTGATAAAAACTGATTCAACTGTTGACTTCAAAAATTTAAAAGTTTTGTTTCGATTATATTTTACAACCATTTCTCTCATTGTTTCTATTTTTTTCTGGTGTGTTTTCTTAGAATTCTGTGTTGCTGAAATTTTAATATACTATCTTCATTTCAGGTTGGTTGAATGATGGAGTTTTATTTGACAGAAGCAAAGTACTATGTTATATTTTTTTTACGATTTTGCGGTTGAAAAGCAGTGCATCTAAACTAAACACAAAAAACTGTCAAAAAGTCACTTGAGTTACGCGTGTTTCAAAAAGGCACGCGTGTTTCAAAAACAAGAATTTTGAAAAAATTTTACAGCGAGAAAATTTACACCCGAAATTTGATTTGACATTTCTAAAAATTTTAGAAAGCATTGACTGCTTGTTACCAATCAGCTTATGAAATTGAATCAATTTTAATTTTTAACTTTTTCGAAATAGTCTACTATTTAAAATCTTCATTGAGCAAAATATGAAAACAATGTGAATAAAAAGAATTTAATTTATAATTTTTTTAAAATTTTGCCATTAACCAACTTTAAGAAAACAGTCATGTTTTATTCATTGCAAATTCGAATTCTTCAAATACTAGCAGTAGATTAATAAGTTTGCAATTTCCATCCTCAAACAGATAATTTTGTCAAACATAGCACTAGAAGGCAATTTAACTTCTAGTCTGCTGAAATTCCTAGACGCTTCAGGCTAAATGAAAAAAAACCTGTTCATTTCAAGGGGTTAAAGATGATTTCAGAGAGGGAAATTATAAGTAACTACTAATGATAATCTGAACAGTAAATACCTTAAATACCGCGTCTGTAACAGCCGGTATTATGTTTTCAGTGATTTCAACAGCTAGCACTATAAAACACCTCAACCTCTGAACACTGATGACAATATTTATTCAAGGCCAAAAGAATGTGTCAGATTTGATACAGTGGTATAAATAGAACTGTTACTAAGAATCTTTTATTTGATTTTTTGCATTTATCTTAGGGAAACAAATTGTAGTATAACGACTGATTTAAAAATCAAAATATAAAAAAACTTTCTTTTATTTAAAAATTTTTTGCTTGAATTAGATCCGACAGCAAAACTTCCCATTTTGAAAATTCAATTCCTCCTCGGCAAAACGTAATCGCTTTTTTTTTGTTTCTTGCGTAGCTCTAAGAAATCTTCTAAATCTTTGCCATGACAATAATTAAGAGCTCTAGATGCACTGATGTGATATTGAGTAAGCAAATAGAATAACAAATTTTTGTGTGTTTCGAAACTTCGTTTAATTTTCTGTAGCGATCTCAATTCAAAAACAAAAGATGACAGAACATCTTTTTTTACCTGCTCTTTAGTTTGCGTAGTTCTGCTTCTGTTTTAACCTTATCTATCTATATTCACATTAATCGCTAAAACGCTGTAGCATATTCACATTAATTGCTGAAAAGCAGTAGAATGTTATAAGATGCATGATAATTTCCGCGCAAGTTGCAGAGCTTTTATGCTTAAAGTTTAGTATCACATTATTGTTCCGACCCACTTGTGGGGGGAGGAACTATATACTCAAATGGGTTTTTTTGTTCAGTCAATTTTGGCCGATCGATATATTCATCGTAGAGAAATGTGAGAGGTCTCATTAAAAAGCTGCTACAGCGTAGAATTCAAAATTAAAATGATTTTTTTGAATTTTATTTTTTTCGAGGAGTTATCGAGGATTGAAGTTTTGTGTGAACACGGGATATTTAGCATGATTTTGTTTACATTTAGTGTAATTTTTCTTTAGAAAATTAAGATATTTTCTATAAAAATAGTACTTCAAATTTACACTTCATGCCCCAAAATGAACCAATTGTGTATTCCTAATAGACTGAAGGCGATAAAGAGACTAGTTCTGGTCTCATAGGGAAATTCACTACAAAAAAAAATGGAATTTGTTTGAGAGCTCTTTTTTTACAAAACTTTTCGGTTTTTTTTGGTTTTTTAAGTCACCTAGAGACTAGTCACTTTTCATATCGAGGTTCCGTTAACTACAAACTTCATTTACATTCAAATGAAGCCCAATGTACAAAAAAAATCGTTTTCAAGGAATTGATCATGTTTTTTGGCTTCGACACTGAGTTTTTTCGTATTTTTCAATGAAAAATTGATTTTCTTTTTGACTATTTATTAATTTTTTGGAGTCCTATGGCATGAACTCATTGACTAAAGGTGCAATATGTTCCGTAATGAGCATTAATTGAACATATCTAGTGCTCTGAGTTGACAGCTATTGGCTGCTAAGACTTCAAGAATAATTTTTCCAAAATTTTTTTTGAACATTAACCAATCGTAAACTTATTTTCGTGAATTGTAAGTCAGTCTCGGTAATGACAGGACCCTCTTCCTTCCGACTGCATTCAAATTTTATCTTGTTAGCGGTTTTATCTACCAACTATTGGATATATGACTTCAATGACACAAGATCTCACTTTTTTTTTAATTTTTGTGGCTATTTTCGTATTATTGGTTATTTTTGAACTCATATCAGATTATCCAAATATTGAAATCTCCCATTGGCTTAGAAAATACGTTCAGTGGATCACTGATAAAGTTTTCAGAGAAAAGCTTATAGTTTAAATGGCTTCGACACTTTCTTCTGGCACCTTTCTACTGAATTTTTAATTTTTGCCTGTTTTTGTTGTTGTTTTCATAGTCATAAGACTTATTGTTATGTCTTATTGATTACCTATGAACGACAAAGGTCATTGTCCTCACATTGGGTTATAAATGAGCGTATTTATTGACTTCCGTTGAAAGATAGTGATTTTAATGGCTGTTAAGACTTTGAAAATAGTTTTTCGAAAAAAATTTCTGAAAATTAACAATTCTTAAACTTTTTGTCATGAACTGTTAGTCAGTCTCCGTAGTCACGGGACCCCCTTCTCTTCTACTGCAACCAAAATTAATCTGGTTAGCGGTTTTATCTTCCAACTATTGTTTCTATGACTTCAATGACAAGATTTCAAATTTTTCTTTTTAGATTTTTGGATACTTTAGTATTAATGGTTACTTTTGAACTCTTAGCACATTATCCAAATACAGATGGCTCACATTGGCTTAAAGAAGACGTTCAATCGATCACAGATGAAGTTTTCAGAGAAAAACTTTTCCTAATGAGTTTTTGGTTTTTCCCTGTTTTGTTTTTGTTTTCAGTCACAAGACTTATTGTGATGCTTTATTGATTAACTATACATGACAAACATCTTTTTCCTCACATCGGGGCATATCGCAGTGTTTTTATTGACTTCAATTGAAAGCTATTTTATTTAATGGCTGTTAAGTCCTTAAAAATAATTTTTCGAAAACTTTTTTAAATATTAACTAATCTTTAACTTTTTTCGTGAACAGTAAGTCAGTCTCAGTAGTGACAGGACCCCCTTTTTCTACTGCAAACAATATTATTCTGGTTAGCGGTTTTATCTTCTAACTATTAGTTCTATGACTTCAATGACAAGATTTCAAAATATTTTTTTTTAGATTTTTGGATATTTCCGTATTATTGGTTACTTTTGAACTCTTATCACATTATCCGAAAATTGATAGCTCCCATTGGCTTTAAAAAAAGACTTCCAAGGATCACCGATAAAGTTTTCAGTGAAAAGCTTATGTTTTAAATGTCTCCAACACTTTCTTCTCGCAATTTCCTACTGAGTTTTTGGTTTTCCCCTGTTTTGTTGTTGTTTTCATAGTCATAAGACTTATTGTGATGCTTTATTGATTAACTATGCATGAAAGATATCCTTTTCCTCCCATCGGGGCATATCGGAGCGTATTTATTGACTTTCGTTGAAAGCTATTGAATTTAATGGCTGTTAAGTCCTTAAAAATAATTTTTCAAAAACTTAACCAATCTTAAACTTTTTCGTGAACCGTTAGTCAGTTTCAGTATTGAGAGGATCTCTTTTTTTTCTACTGCATACAAAATTATTCTGGTTTCCGGTATTATCTTCTACTTAATAGTGTTAAACCTTCAATGCCACGGGTTTTCATTTTTTTAAAATTTTTTGTTACTTTTTTCTTGTTTTTGGTTCCTTTCGAGATCTTATCACATTATCTATATACTGATAGTTCCCATTGGTTTAGTAAAGACGTTCAATGGAGCATAGATAAAGTTTTGAGAGTAGAGCTTATGATTTAAATTGCTTCGACATTTTCTTCAGGCACTTTTCTACCGAATTTTTTGGTTTTGACTGTATTTGTTGATGTTTTCATAGTCAATGACGTGCTTTAATGGTTTATTGATGAAATAAGAATGGCAAACAACAGTGCCGTTCTATCAATTTAGCTTATTTACTGGCTTCCGTTGAAAGCTATTGAATTTTATGGCGTCGATACTACGCGTATTCTCAAAAATTTCGTGGTTCTAATGTATTTGTTCATATTTGGTGACTTTTTGAAGTTATATTGTTAAAAAAAGAATCCCATTGATGCTTAAAAAAATATTTGAAACTAGAAAAGTTTTTATTGAATAGTACAATTTTAATGCCTTCGACACTTTTCTCGCTGAATTTTTTCTTGAATTTGCTGTTTTTTCCTGTTTTTTTTGTTCCTTAGGTAGCCGTAAATTGCTGACCGGTCGCATAAGTTTGAAATTGAAGATTGAATGAATGATGTTACCCAAAGCACTCAGTTTATAGCGAATAGTATTAAAGTTTGTGATATATATTTCCTTTTTTTTCAAAATTTACTGTTTTTGTTTCGTATTTTGGTCAACTTGTAACTTATTTTCATCATTGAGAGGTCCCGTCCAATATCTTGTATTTCAAAAAATAACATCTACTTATGTGAAATGTCACTGACGTCTGGTTTGTTGAACAATATGCGTTCTTATAAAAGTTTTTTGAGTGGTCAGTTTTGTGTTTCTCTTTCTCTTCTACCCACAATCGCAGAATAACAGATCCCAATCGTTTTCAGATGTGGCCCAGGTAAACTTAGTTAATATCTCAGTATAATTCCTTTAGCTGAAATAGTAGCAATAACAATTGAATTAAAAGTACATAATATTCAGATAATAGCTAATGACTTAAATGGAATAAATAATTTGTGTTTTCGCAAACCGTTTGTAATTTTTTGAGTTTTTCTGCACCTTTAGCCGTTTCTATGGCTTAGTCTAACCAAAGACAAGTTCTTTTGGTTTTGTAAAAACTTCTCTAGTAATTTGTCAAGGTTTATTTAGTTAAAAGCTAATGCTTTTTAAGACTTTTGGAACTTCTTTGTTTAAAAAATAATGATTAATTTTTGAATTTCGCCTCATTATTCGTTCTCGTCGTCAACGTGTTGCCTAGTCTCATTAAAAAAAATCCATTTGCTGTATATTTAGTAAAAATTGTAGCAAAAAGTGTAGAGTAGTTAAGGTTTTAACTGACTGCATTTTGACGTTGTTACTAGGTGCTTTTAAATTTTGATATTCAGTTTTCGCCGTTATATTTTTGGTTTTGCTAATTTTTGTTTTTTTTTTCTCGTAGCTCTTTAACGGCAGATCTCGTTGGCGCTGTAAAGAGGCGTAGCATTATGTAATTCAATTAGCGGTTAGATTGTTTAACGATTGTTTTAAGCTCAAATATCTATTTTTGTTATATCGTCATTTGGTTGACAATTAAGTAAAGAATGTTGATAAGCTCGGTTCGGAACAGCATGTGCGAACGCACATTAACGAGCCGCCTTGTTCTGTTAAAAATGTAACCAAGAAAACTAGAGAAAGAAAATATGAGATAAGCCTTTTCAGAGAAATCTTAATAAGCTGCTCTAGTCATCCACTAATACATTATTTGCAAAAATTTACCCATTGAATTTGTAACTAATTGGTTAATAATGCATAATCATAATAATTGCATTTGTTTGTAAACTTTTAAAAATAAATTTGCTTTAACTAGCAAATATTTGTAAACTTTGGCCTTAATCTGTAAAAAAAATTTGCGAGTTATTTGTAAATTTTCATATTTTTTTTAATTTCAAAATTTTATTTCATTAATTTGCAAATATTTGTAAAAGAAAATTTGTAAAAAGTTTTTCTTCAAATTTGCAAACACTTGCATTGGATTTGCAAAAAAATACAAAAAAATCAAAATCTTTGGAATCAAACATAACACTATCAGCAGCTATTTTTACTATAAGAGCTCGAAACGGTTTTGAAAGTCCAATTAACTAATAATTGATCCCCGCCTAAAGGGGTTAAGATCGCCCTCAAAGAAATTGAGCTTCTCTTCTTATTATAAAGTGCAATCGGCTTGACAATTTTGATCCTATAAAAACATTTAGGTGAAATCTAAGAAGGATTTCGTAGAATTTGATTACAAACTCTTGGGAAGAACAAATGGTTTATAAATAGCATCCATTCTACTCCACGTTCAGAAGAAATTATCCTATTTTTGTCCCACTATAAATACCCACAGGAGTAAATTTATATGTTTTTATTCACTATCGTAAATTTCCAGATGCTTGTTATAAATAATTGCTAAATTGTATAAGCTGCCGTCATAAAAATCGCAACCGATAAAACAATTCGTACCTTTCTGGTTGTTTCTTGTTATATCAAAGACGGTTATTAGAACTTACATTATTATAGTCGCTTAACCTCTTCAAAACATAGGTAAGCATGCTTTATGATCAAATTACATTTCAGTCTCTGCGGACCATCGTTGTTTCGCATTGTTTTCTGAAGAATACATGCAATATTTAATGGCCTCATAAAACAAGCATGTCGATTAGAAAACAACAATGTCGGTCGTAAGGGGGCGTACAAATTGCGATTTATACACCTTTTCCATTATTGTGTAAAAATTGAGGGAATCCCCCTTTTAACCCAAAATTTCAATTTAATTTATTCGCAGGGTTTTAGATGGCGTACTGACAGATTTAGTCTTAGGGGCTCCGAATGATTTCTTTATAAAATTTGGATCAATTTTTGGATTAAGTCGCATCAAAATGCGCTATTGAGCCCCCAGCTACAGATTAAACACGAACACTATATCGTAAATAAAAAGTTACCATTTTTTCTCAAATCAGATTTTAATGAATTTACAATATTATTCCTAATTCCTTCAAAAAGTCACTGAAGATCAAATATTCACAATCTTTTCGTGAACTTTTGAAGTTTATGAGTTCAGTTATTAAAATAGAGATTTACAGCGCCAATCTGGTGTTAAATAATCCAACATTACAACCATCAAATGTTGAAAAAGTGAAGTTTTTTCCTAATCTTTTGATCCATTTTAATTCTGAAGTTGACGTGGTTTGTTTGAAGCAAAGCGGTTGTATTGTTTCTCACGTGATTTGGTTGCGAGCGAATAATAATTAACCTTATGTGCCCGGGCGCCTGGTTAGTTAGTATACTTCTAACTTGGAAAAAGAGTTAAGAGGGCTGAATAAAAAGGGAGAGAGAGAGAAAGGGAGAAATAAGAAGGCAGTTGAAGTTACCACCCAGCACCAACGTCCATAAAGATCTAAACTGGAAAGAAACAGTATTAAGTTGTTTATACGTTGGCATCTTTGTTTGCATTTTTACCATTTTTATTCCGGTTTTGTCACTTTTTAGCCTAACTTGAATTTATTCTTTGTCACCAGTTAAAATTTGTGCTCTACCTACTTTTGCACTGGTTCCCTTTCTTAGCTTTAATCAATCATAGATGCTTAGTGGCTGTATATACACACCAACAAAATAAAACTGCCGGATTTTTTTCTTTTACCGTCCTCACAGATTTTAATTTTTGCGTAAGTTTTACAAATCCGCAGATTTAGGGATTAATATTTATTAATTCATTACCATTTTGGAGAAGTGTTGGCCTTTAAGGTGAGTTTTCCAACTGGCAGTGGGCAAATATTTGATTAGTAACATGTATTTTGTGGCCTTTGGAGGGGTTGTTTGAGTTACTTGTGAACTTGTGATAGTGTTATCTTGACGTGTAGATAACTCATCCAGACAGACGCTTCTTTTATCTGCCACAGAGGAGGAAGTCCTTCTTCAACTCAAGGTAAGACTTTTGGGTGGCTTCTCGGTCAAAAGAGCCACTTTATACACAAGTCAAAAATGAAAACAACCCAATTTGTTCAATTTGTTTTCTTCCCTGTCCACGTGAACAACTTTTTTAAAAAACTTTTTTTTGCTTGAAAAACGTTTCTAACAGTGTGAAAAAAATATCAAATGAAATGTCACGCTATCATCGAAATAAACTCAAACTTTCGGTATATAACTGGCTTAATACCAATATAAAATTAAATTAGTTTGTGAAAAAAAAATGCCGTTTGCTTACTTAATGGCTTTTTAATCGTGCTGGTAAATAATAATGGCAGCGCGATTGATTAAAATTAAAACACAGAGCTGAAACTGGAGAACTTTATTGTTATCCAGTTTTCACGTCTTTTTCGTTTTACTGATACTCAAAATATAATTCGATTCAGTGTGGGAACAAGAAAAAAAACACGAAAATAATGTTGAGTAACGTACAAACTATGAAACATTAAGAACGACGCAAAAAAATTCACATTGTCACTGATATGACACAACCGAAAGTCGAATAGAAGAAATAATTACAAATTGCAATAACAAAATTTTAAATTCTCATCCTTTCACTTATGCTCCTTCTAGCTCATCAATTTTTGCATTCGAAGCATTGCAGTCCAAAATTTTTTGCAAAATTAGACAAGGTCTTTGAACTGCTTGAAATAATTCGAATTCAGCCACAAGGAAAATCAAAAAAATTTTAGTTCATAATTATTAATTGTTCGTTTGTCATTAGGAAAACAGATAAAAAACAATAGGTTTACTAAAAAGAGAACAGATTCTAGAATCAAAATAGGTGTTATAACAACTCGGAGCTCATTACTATAAAAACTACTATTAAAATATCTAAAACGATACCTATAACACTTCAGTCCAAATTTCAACTATTTTGATGTAGTTAAGAAAATCTATTGTTTTCCAATGGATAAACTTTAGCAGATAAACTTAATAAATATAATGTTCAAAACATTAATTTACATGTTTTCGCGACAGAAAAAAGGGGTTCAAAATTTATCCGTTTTAAAAGTGCGGAACCTGGAAAAAATACAATTGTTTTTGAAGTCTCAGCAAAAACAAAAACGTCTGTCAGTTCTTCGACTCTCCAATAAATTTTTGACCCATTTTTTTAAATTGTCAGTTGAAAACAAGGATTGAAAGAAAGTTTGGAACAATTTTTTCCAAAAAAACTAACAAACAATGATAAATTGAAAATTGTAGTGATATTTATTCAGCACATTGGTGTCAAAAGAGCTTAGAATAAGGTCGGAGAAAGCGGAACAGGTCAGGATAAAAATTTTTTACTGTCAAAACGGGAAAAGGCGTTTGTTTTCTAAACATTTTTGTAATTATTTAATTACTTTTCAATAGATTATGAATGAGGCTAGCAAATTGTGTTGTTTTCTCAAGAAATGCAACAAACAGGGTCATTTTCACACTGAATTTAAAGGAAAAAAACTACTTAAAATAAAAGAAATAAAAATTAAGATGTGTGGATTGTTGGCAGAAACTTCAGAAGCGAGTGCGAATAAAAAAATTCAAATCATATTCAAATCACAGAAACGAGTTCAAATCAAATTTGAATTCAAATCACATTCAAATCATATTCAAATCACAGAAACGAGTTCAAATCAAATTTGAATTCAAATCACATTCAAATCATATTCAAATCACAGATGCGAGTTCAAATAAAACAAATTCAAATCATATTTCCGATTTCTAAAACGAAAAATGGTCATTCCTTTGCCTAGAGTATTTTTTAAAATTAATTATTGTCTTCAGCAGAGAGCCTATTGAAAGCTTTGCATAAACTTATCTGACAAACCTGGAGATGAATGGGGCCAACCAAAACGCACATAATTTATTAGCAATATTATTCTATTAGCACAAGTAAAAAATATAAACAAAAACTGAAGACGCGCAAATTCATTTTTTCATTACAAACGGGAACAAAGTTCAAAAAACAATTATGTCCCATTTTCAACTGTACAAATTTGAAAAAAATTGCGTCAAAATAAAAATTCTTTAATTAATAACCAATAAGAAGATAATCGTAGTAGTGAAAAGTAGTGTAAACATAGTAGTGAAAAGTCAGTAACGGGCACAAAATGGTCAACAAAATGGTACAAGGGTAAAAATGGTCAGTTCAAATATATCGTTCAGCAGATTAATGATGAAAAATCCTTAGAATATAAATTTACTCGCCGTTAATATAGATTGGAATAAAAGAGGGCTTGAATGCATCTGACTTAAACATCTGAAATCGATCAAGCAAGTTTATTTCTTCAATTAAATGACACTGAAACACGACGTTAGTTATAAAAAAGAAAATTTTTTACCAACAGAACCATAGGGAAAAGTATACAAAATAATTCATAAAAAGATATTACTTGAGTCAAAACCGAAGTTCGAGGAAGACAAAGTGAATTAAATAAATATTATTGCTACGTACAACAGGATTGTGCTCGTATCTGTGACTGATAATTCGAGTCAGCAATGAAACGGTTTATTCAGTTTTTCGAAAACTTAGAAATCAGTTATCTCACTGCTATTTTCAAAATCATACTATTAGCACAAAATGAGAAGATTCTATGTTAATTTCTTCTTTTTTATTACTCCTGGGTATAGCATCTAAAGCATTGATGGCGTTCGAGTAGCAATGGAACAAAGAGCTATGCACATAGAATTTAGTTGCAAATCTTTACCTCGATTCTAGAATTACGTAGAATACGTTCTAGAGCTACAGGTCCGATTATGTGGATATCAATCTAAGCTTTGAGTACCGTTCTACCTGGATTTGATTAAGAAACGGCTGCTATGGGAATAAAAAGTTTACGTGTTAGGTTCTCTCTTGAATTAATAATAGTAATTTATTAGTTTTCGTGTTGTTAGAAGTTGAGAGAGAACCTAATCTGAAGTAAGCATAAGATAAACTGCGCATAGCTTGAAAAGAATCTATAATTGTTCAACTTATACTCTGCTAGAGAGATGCAGTCTTGAGGAACACGAAAGAACAAGAGAACGGGTTATAAGAGATGGCTCGACTTTGAGAGCTTAAGACCAGCTGGTCTTAAGCAGGCTAGTGCAAGACTAGTGCAAAACTTAAACAGACTAAAGGTTAGCAGACTAGAGCTTAGCGGCTAACAAGTGTTCAATAAAAATTTATAACATCACGAAAGTTAGTTGCAATTCTATAAAGCAGATTGTTTTTTACATCAAGCTTCTTCACTCTTTTTCTATGGATCCTATTATGGTATTTCGTGTACTTGAAAGACTATACGCCCGGGGAAAAACTAAGGAGGGCTATAAAAGCTGTGTTTGCGTTCAAGTGTGTAAATGTTAGTTTTTCAGGACTTTGCATGAGTGCGTAACTGGATATTGTTTTTAAAGTTTGGCCCACTTGGCGTTTGCGGGGACTTTTGTGTGGTCAAAATATCAGTGTTGAAATATTATCTGTGCCGTTCACAATTAAACACGATTCGACTTGTTTCCTTCAAAGTCAGAAATATTCAGCTAATTGAGTCACTGTATTCTGATTTCCAGGCAGGCCATTTAAAGTCTTCAAAAAATATAGCCGTAACACTCCGGAACCAACCCGAAGTAGACCCCAGCCAACCACTGATCAACCAAAATGTGCCTCTACTCATGTAGAAATAAGAACATAAAATCAAAAATTGTAAGAACAGCATGAGAAAAACAAAATCCGTTAAAATATGATAAAAAATGAAATTAGGTTTCGTCACAAGTTGCCACCACAAAAAAACTATTGGCAAAAACACTTGTAAAAAATAGTTCTGATTCAAATAATGAATACCAATTGACAAAAAACTGCAAAACGGTACACACGAAGAAAACCCAGAAAAACAAGGCACAACAATTTTTGGTTTAAAAAATTTCCTACAAAATGCAAATTCTGCTTCTCATCAAGTACTCTGAAACAAGCTTCCAAAAGTTTTCGCTGCTCGATCAGCAACCTACCAAGGCCTACCAATCAGAGATATCCTAATCAACAATTTTGAAAAAACAAACAACTAAAAAAATGAAGGACTACAAAGTTTATTTTATTATATATAACACTGCACTATTCAACATTGAGCTAACAGCTAACCAGCAAACACAAGAATTCTAAAGAAAAGTTCAAAAGCTTGAAATATGCAAAAAATTTTTTTATAAAAAACAGGCAAAAATGAGCCAAAATTTGATCAAAATTACCCCTTCTTCAAAAAACACAACTCAAAGAATATCAATCTCAACAAAAGATCGCTAAATCAACTAAAAACAAACCTGAACCATAGTTGCGACAAAAAATTGAAGACTGCAAAAAGTGCCCAGAAAAGTGTTCCACTTGGTAAAATGGCAAAATTAGCTCAGGATATCATAAAAAATGTCTATTATTTGCATCAGATGTTAAAAAATACTTCAAAAATATTACTATTACAAAAATAGACGATAAAAAAAACTTTCGCTGAAGAAAGTGGAAATTAAAACCAAAAAAAAGCTTTGAAAAAAGCCGCACGTGATCAAAAAATATTGCTCGTTTAGCGAATTTCTGTTTTCACCTTCATTTTCTCGCTATTAGAATACTGCTCTATTTCAATACCACTCTCTTTTGCTCTGCTTTTGATTTCTTTTTGGCAGAGTGACCTAAGCACTTTGTTAACGTGCAGCATTGGAACTTGCATCCTGTGGAAAGAGAAGTCACCACACCAAGAAAACGATAGCGATAACTCCTCCTCGAGTTGTAAAAAAATAACAAAATATCTGAATGAGACGTGGAACTGATCTCCTAATCAACATTTGTAAGTCTCTGCTTGAAAAGAAACAGAAAACAATAAAACTGATCTTTGTCGATAAAGGAGAGAAATTAACAGAGTAAGTGTAAATTTTAGGAAACTTGTGTTAAACTACGTATTTCAATATCTGCGATAAAATCAGGTGCAATCCAATGAAGGCGCAAAAGTACAAACAAACCTCTTCCCTAAAATCACCAACTTTTATGTTTCAAAATCTCTGCTAAGCAATTTTACGATAGATATCTCAGGCCGGTAGTTTTTTTGAGCTTTTCACCAAAAGTTCTGAATATCAGTTGAAAGAAAATTTAGTAATTTCGTCTACCGTTAATTTTCGTCTAATATTAATCTGTTAAACGATAATTTTTCACGAGCAAAATTGCTATGGACGTACTCCCATGCAATTTTGACACTAAAAACAGCTTACTAATTCTAATTTCAAAAAAATTGCGGGTCATCTGATTTTGAAATTAACTAAAACATTCATATTTTTTATTTGGATGTAATTCACAAAATTCAACTAACATTGAAAATTTCTACCATTGAAAGGAATAGATATCACTAAGTCAGCTGCTTTAGATAAGCTGAGTGTATGTTAAGCTTTGCGGTATTGATCGTTTGCCGATTTGTGATCCCTATAAAACTTCACCAAAGCATTTAAATGACTTCTTCAGTCGTAGCTAACCTTTCTCCAAACTGCAAGCCTGAAACGCAATTGATTTTAGGACTTCACGTAGATTCATTTCAAAAAGATGCCAATCCACGAGGCATTTAATTTTGCTGAACTCACACTTCTGCCAAGACAGAACCGGGCTGTAGAGTAAACTGATAAAAATCAAGCGTGTGCCCTTAACCCACAAAATCATTCCCGTTCTAGCTGTGAAATTTCAAAAAATGTGACCATGTTGAGAAAAGCTTGCGTTGCCTACTGATTCATGAGTTATAAAACAGAATTATTACCGTTAAATTAGACCCTGTTATAGAACAGTTATATGATTCGAGCATGATGCTATTGATACTTCAGATCTCGAGCATGATGCTATTGACGTCATCAATTTTCACTCTGGCAACAGCCACGCTTATATCTGGCACAACGGATGTGGACGGCCAGGACAGCGAATTGGTTGATGTCCAGTCGAATAAGAGACACAATGAAGCTGCATTGCTCGAGTTCCTACTTAGTACTTACGACAGTCGGTGTAGACCCGTGAACAACATTAACACCACCATTTTCCTCGACCTTTCAATGTACCTGGTGCAGATACTCAAACTCGTTAGTTACATCTCCCTTTTTTTATTACTCAAGCAAAAGTTTGATTGCTCTCACCCAAAAGGAGGGAAGTTTGAAAGTGTCTAGCCAATGAATTGACCTATCTGTTAATTGATTGAAAAATTGAATTGGGCAACAATTAACTAACACATTTTTAATCTCCATTGATTGAAATTTCCAAAAAAAAACAAAAGATTTTGCATAACTTGAAATTATTTCAAACCTTTGGTTATCATTTTTGAGTAAAAGAAAGAGCTATATAATCGTACGTACCAATCAGCGTTTACGGAGCCTATTAGAAGGAGGTCTCAAGATGAATTGTCAAATCAATTGTTTTTTCAATTGTGCCCAACTTTAGCTTCGTGTTTTAGAGTGAAAAAGAGCAAGTGCTACTGTCCAACGTCTGGCTAATTTTAGTAAGTAGCATTTAATGTTCTGTCAATTCAAAAGCATTGGCCGTAATATTTTATTATAACCAGCCATACATCATAAGCATTGTTCTTTTATCATCTAACAGGACAATTGCGCAATTTAAAACATCGACATAGCATTTTGCACACTTCATATTTACCCCCAAGAGACATGAAACAAACTCAACTAGAAATATCAATCAGTTGACAATTTGGAACACATTCCTGAGATGAGTAATTTGTTCATCATTAATAGTGTCAAATCTGTGATCAACTGTTGATAACTTTGTAATAAACCATGTTAAAACCCCGAAATCGACAGTCAAAGCATTCATATTATTACACCAAATACAGCAACTGCAGTTAAGCATATAGCAATGAGGCGCCATCAACATCATTAAGAAATGTAACAACTGAACCAGTTATTAGCGAATTAACTTGATGAATCTCTTGATCTGGAGTGAGTTCACTGTTCGAACTCGAACTCCAAATAAGTCTCATCAAAGTTGTGCATTCTGACGTAACCCTCCTCACCACCACTGCTGTAGCTCTTACCATCCGGGTGCACAGCTATTGTGTTAATGGGGCCAAAGTGACCCTTCACTCTAGCAAACTCCTCCTCAAATACTAAAATAAATTACAAAATGGTAGACATCAAAAAAGAAACCAACAGCTAGAGCGTTAAGAGACAAATAAAAATGATAAAATGGAAATCAAAGCCCTTACACTTTCAAAACCCAAAACCTTACTTCTTAGAATTAAGATTTCATTATTTCCCAAGATTAAAATTGTGGAAAAAATTACGATTCCACTGTTTTATTACTAGTTGATTCAAAAATTTAATCTTAAAAACGTACTGAACTAAGCCTTTGACCAATTTAGAGCGAATTGCTCTCAAACGACTGGCATGCAGTTCGCTCCGTCAGTATCTGTGGCTTAGTGAGGATCGTTTAAGCTTAACCGAGAGAGGGGAAAAGGGTACAAAAAGAGGGTGCGTTATAGGGGCTGAATTGAGGGGAGGAAAATGTAGGGGGGTGGAACAGGGGTGGGGGGTTGGGGTTAAACCGCCAATAAACTGGCTCTCTCTCTCTCTTATCATTAATTGTAGCTGCGATTAATTGTAGCTGCGATTAATTGTACACTTAGAGACTAGAAAATCTCTAAGAAAAACTGCTCAGCGACTTAATGCCCCCCCCCCCCCCAGTTTAACCTACATTACCTGCTTCTCCCATTTTGAGGAAGAAAAGTCAAATGCGCAGGCACCGCCGTAAGAAAAGTTTACAGAAAATAAGCACACACCGCTCAAAAATTCACATTCTCATTTTTGAGTTGACAGAAAAAGCCATCAAAAGCAAAAAGCATCGTCCAAATTTTGTGAAATAGATCTGGAGTATGCATCAAAACATGGGAAATCATTACTCGTAATTCGTGGGATTGTTAATTCTAAAAAATTCAACAGATGGAAAAGAACTTACTCATATGGTAGAACTTGGCCTCAAACTTTCCCACTTTATTAGCTGTGGTTGTCACATCCTGCGCTTCTTGACCACCTCCGATTACAACGTGGTCCTTCACAGGGCAAATAGCAGCAGAGTTAACAGGCCTATCTGTCTTGTATGTCTTCAACAGATCCAACGAGAATGGATCCCAAAGTCTCGCAGTTTGATCTTTACACGCTGAGATCAACAGCAACCCATCGCGCCCTGTTTGTAAATCATTGACTCGGTGCTCGTGGTATCCAGTACAATGCGTAACTCGATCTTGAGTCTGAGGTTGGAATAAATTAAGGTCACCGTTGTCGTGTCCTGTTATTAGAATCTGACTTTGGGGACCCCAAATAACAACTGTTAACCTCGGATTGTTTCTAGGCATTACAATTGATTGCCAGGGTTTTCTGTTTGTAATTTGATCGCGATCTCGGGAATCAAACAGCATTATTTCGGAATCCTTGGAACCCATTTGATCTGTAGCAAGGAAAAATTCTCTGGCGGAGTACGAAAACCCAACAGATCGAACTGGTGATTCGCATTCCAATTTTTCTAGAATCTTCCCAGTTTCCAGATCCCATAAAATGGAAGAGTAATCTCCAGATCCTGTTAAGAGATGTTTCGAGTCGTAAGAAGGGTCAACTGACCATACTACACCGTTATGTCCATCATAGGTTCCAAGACGTTCGCCGTTAGCTGAGAACCATACATTGCACGATTTGTCTTTGGCGGCTGTGAATAAAAGATCACCCTCTGCGTTGTACTTGATTTGGGTGAGGGGCCTCGTGTGGCCCTGGAGTAAAATGGGCCTCATTCGGGTTAAATAAGATCAACCAGGAATTATCTGAAAGCAAAAACTTCATTAGCTGAATTTCAATTATATGCATAATCTAACAAACTTATAATCAAAGTGTCTCATCAAATTTTGTATACAATTCGGATATGCAACAACGAGGGGAAATGAGTGCTTATTTTTCAGACATGGCAAGACGAGTTTCTGAAGTGGAATGTGTCCGAATGGGGCATGGAGCGGATCCGGATTCCAGCCAGACATCTGTGGCTTCCTGATCTCACTCTGTATAACAAGTTAGCATAAATGCAGTCCAGCAAACTTCACTAAAAATTACCAGCTGAAGAAAGTTCTCTTTTTTCGGAACTTTTTATCGCATTTCAAAACTGAGAAAAGAGCAGCTTAATACTGATGTAAAGAATCAGATTAAATGAATCAATGTTTCGGTTAGGAACGAATATTTTTAGACTTGAAGTATTCAGCTTATAGTTAAAACTTCGAACTGGCAGTTCCAGGTTTAATCTTGCCAGCAGACGTGACAAAAAAATCGAAAAAAAAATCACAAGGTCTTGAATTATAATTAATGTTAATACGTGTTCAAGTGCTCAAGAGGCAGACCCGATTCTGGCCAACATGTTTGCGAGTACGGCAGTTGCCAGCTACGATGGATCCGTGACTCTGTGGCCACGACCCCTGATTCTACAGAGCAACTGTAGAATAGATGTGCTATATTTCCCATTTGATGTACAACACTGCTACCTCAAGTTCTCATCATGGGCATATAGTGCCATACAGGTCAAATAGCATTATCACTTAACATGAATTTCTTTCAACAAAATATTCCGGACCTTAAAAAATAGAAATGAGTTTATTGACAAGTTTCGGCTCCTATGGATTCTGATGTTCCGTTCAAACGATTCGAAACCACACTGCTTTGCGAGCCCAAAACAAACTTCATTTTTGAGAAATTCAAAAACTGCCCCCTTCTCACCCCAATTTTTATCTAACACGTACAGAATAACCGTCCACAACCAATTTAATGCCCATACTATGTAGTTAGATAGTGAATACACTATACTTCGCATGTCCCAAAGTTTTACTTCTCCAAACAATATGATTTTTAAACAATATGATTTTTAAAATGGAATCTTTAATCGCAGGTAAATTTGACGAGCAACGAGGGCGCAGTCTATTTAGACGACTACATCCCAAGCACAGAATGGCAACTGGAGGCAACGTACACTGAGGTGCTCACAATTGTGATGACAGCTTAGAAACATTTAAAGATATCAAAATGAAAATTCAGAGATCATTAACAAGCACCTCGCTCAAAACTATTGCAAAAGTTCTCGAGGAGCATTTTTTAAATACTAAAGAAATTTTCAAATTATCACACAATTCAATATGTTTAATTTGTTCCTAGGTGTCCTATATAACATACATCGAGGGTGACGGTGGATACAGTTTCATCAAATTCCACATCAAAATCAGACGCAAAGCTCTCTACTATGTAGTCAACCTAATAATGCCATGTCTGATGCTAACTCTCGTGATGCTGTTCGGACAGTATCTGCCCTGCAACTCAGGAGACGCTAAGGTCCAACTGGGCACTGCTCTCTTCACTTCAATGTGTGTGTTCCTACTGCTAGTTGGGACTATGATGCCTCCAAGCGACGTACAGCCTCTCTTAGGCTAGTAACTACAGCTCCGTCTAATTTAGTATCAGAAAATCAACCTATAACTCCAAGAAATAACGCCTCAGTCAAATAAAACATTTCAAAAGTGGCTAAAATTCTGAGAATTAAAAAATGCTGAAAATTGGATTCTCGGAAAATTAAAGTTGCGAAAATTGCATAGCAGCCACAATTCGATGGCAATGTAAGAACTATAGGTGATATATATAAGATAAGGTTATAGCTATCTAGCTTCCGATAAGCACAACCATGCCTGGTATTAATTTACTGTTATTAAAAAAGTAATATGCCATCCAAATTATTTCTCTAGGCAGCTTTTTCGCAGTCCACTCAGATGCAGTTTTGTTCGCCTGTATTAGTTTTTTAAGTAGGGACATAGGTTTTTAACTTTTAAGCCTGCGGCAACGTTTCAGGTCTTTATTACGGAGTGACACTGCTTCTCATAACAACCTCGACTGCTTTAAATGTGCTGGTCCTAAACGTTGTCAATCGCGATACTCCAGTACCTCACTGGGTCAAAGTTGTCTTTCTGCAATACACGGCCAGAATTGTCGCCCCGTCTTACCACAGAAAATACCTCTCCCTAAACGAATCTCCAAAAACAGTTCCCAGGGACCCCAGTGAAAAACCTCTGATCCAGTCAAATTCAACAACATACGAAGCCGATCTGGATATGCAAATGCAGAACTCATTGCCGCAAATGGTAGCCAGCACGCACGTCAACAACGACACAAACAAATCGGACATTAAAGTCTTTCATTATATACCAAACGGTTCACCACAATTCTATGTCACCCACAACGGCGTGAGCAGCGTAGCAAGTTCGGCCACAAAGTACGACCAAATCAACGCGACGGAAACATTTCAAGCAGAGCAAATGCCAAATCCCAACTTTTTGCACGCCCACTCTTTCAAGTATAATGACCACTGCAGCTATCGACTGGCAAACCAAAATACGAGCAGTGCAACACGCTACGGAGTTGCCGATTCTCCGATAAAGGAACTCGTTTCAAATCTTAAGACCGCAAAACTTGATGACAATGGCAAACTTCTTGCCGAGATGAAATTACACCTGAGCGAGATTCGACGTACACTTTGCAAGATCTCCGGACTAATGAACGAAAAATCTGACGAAGAAAATGTCCGCAACGATTGGTTGGATGTTGGGGTCGTTTTGGATAGAATTCTCGTAATTTTGTTTACCATTTTTACTGTCATGATGACCACGTGTGTATACAGCATGTACCCTTCACAGCTAGTTCAGAGCTTCACAAATACTGACGAGCCGTAGAACTTTAAACTGACCAAAACAATTTTCGAGCTTAATTTGTACCCTTCAATATGCATTATAGTAGCATGATATCTAATCGTAGTTCAGCTATTGCAAAACTACCACTTTTCAATGAGCGTTCCTACATTTAGGAAGAGGGAGTATTTACAAAATTGACGAGAAAACCATTATCAGAATGATTACATACTCTTTCATGTTCATTATTTAATAAAAATGTGATGTCATATTTATTGAATTGGGCGTAGGATATTAGGCGAAAGGAATTTTTATAGCCATTAGACGAAAATTCTGAAGTAAGGTTTTATGGAAATTAGGCAAATACCAAGTAAACACTTTAAGGAAGTACAGCAATACCCAATGGGTATAATAATGTAATTAAGTGACTATAACAAATGACTTCATAGAAAATTAGCTTGAAAACTACCAAAAAAATCCAGAATTTCCTGATTCTGATCATTTTCACTAGTAGCACCAAATTATTTTGAGTAAAGCTTTTTATAAGTATTTTAAACGTTCGCCATTCTTGCCCTGTTACTTTTTTATAAATCAAATCATTGCGCGTGATGACACTGAGTAGAGCAAAAAAAAGATGTAATACATTGAAAACAATGACATATTTTGCATGTAATTTTAACAACATTTTGCAGGTAAACACGACTGTTATGGACACTTGACAACTTTATAACATCCAGTGGATTTTGAAGTACCTCTAAGTTTTTTTAATTACTATTCGCCTAATTTGCACAAAACTATAGTTCTAGATATTTGCCCAATGGCTAAAAAAAATCTCGTTCGCCTAAAGAGTTTTTCGCATAATATCCCACCAATAATTGAACCAAGTCTTCCCGCCCTCAAAAATACCAGTCTCGCCTTTTCATCCCTTATTAGTTTCAGCGGGGATGGGATACTAGGCGAAAACTCGATTAGGCTATTAAAATTTTGCAAACTCGATAAGACATTATGAGAGCATCCCACAGTTTTAGAAATTCGGCGAATAGCAATTAAAACACTTGAAAGATGTACGTCATAATACACCCCATGCTGTAAATGTTTCAATTATCTTTAACAGTCGTCTTCACATGCAAACTAGTTGTTAAAAATACAGGCCACTTGTATCATTTGTTTCAAAATTTTGCAATTCTTTTACTTTGAGTGTCACAAAAAAGTTTCTTTTGGGAAAGAATTGGACGACCAAAGAAAGTTTTAAATTACTTCTAAATTAGCTACATTAAAGCCATTTATAAGTAAATTAAAACATTCGTCGGTCGTGCTATTCTTTCCCGAAAGACACTTTTTTGTGACACTCAGAGTAAAAGAATTGAAACTTTGAAACAAATGATACAAGTGGCATGTATTTTTAACAACTAGTTTGCATGTGAAGACTACCGGTTGAAAAAACGCTCGAAAAATTGCGGAGTTTAGGGTTAAACCACATCATAAAAATGCTTAAAATTCATAACTATGGTCAATCTATTGTTTTTAAGCTATTTTTCTATTTTAAGCTATAAGTCAATTGTTATAGTAACTTAATTACATTATTTCACCAATTGGATTTTGTAGTAGTGCTCTTTTAGGTGTTTTTATTGGTATTCGCCTAATTCCCACAAATACTTAATTAAGAATTTTTACCAAATGGCTATCCTACTCCCTGTTTCACCACCTATTTTTAAAGCGGGTAAAATGATAGAGCAGTGAAACCATCGAAATTGTGATTCCAGATGAAACAGGTACAATTAATATTAAACACACGGCATTCGACGGTTTGGTGCGAAAGCTTACGACAGAGTGAAAAGATATCAGAGTAAACGGATATCATGTCAAAATATTGGGGGTTAAATAAATTGTTGCGAAAAGAAGTAGATGGTTGGTTACTGCGTCGCCAACCCTTCGAAAATCTGACAACAAAAAATGTAACTTCCAAAAAATAGAGCTGCAAAATAGCGATTTAAAACCGACAAAAGCTTTTTCAAAATTATTATTGAGGTTCAAAATGATCAAAAACTACTGAACGCATTAGCGAAGTCAACATTAAGAACAGCGCCAGGTCGGGTTTTAAAAAATTGTTTACAAGAAGTCTCTCCTGATATTGCGCGCAGCACAGTATTCTTACATTTGTATAACCACAATTCATTGCATCACTGCATTGGGAGGATCAATGCAGCTAAGTATTTGTCGATCCAAAAAACGTTTTTCAACACGAGGTGGAAAGGAAAAGGTCAACATTAAAAAATGCCTTGGAACGGAAAACAACCTTTGAATTTAATGCTTTAATTTGACACACTAATTGAGTTGAAATTACCGCAATCAAAGTCAGTCGCCAATAAATATCCAAAAACAGAAGAGAATTTTTTGTGGCCTCACAAACACTAAGATATTTATTGCTTCCTAAATAACAGTATCAAAAAAGCATGATATACCCGGAACTCGGCATAAAAAAGTAATGAAAACGACAAAATGCTTAATTTGCCTAACACTGATACATAGGAAAAAAACCGAAAGGATTGTTATTAAAGAATTTCAAACTTTACTTTAAATTTCTTTAAAATGAGTTCCAGCAATTGTTCAATTAAATTTTGTCGAATAAATTAAACTTCTAAAAGTCGATAATTGTGGGACCAACTAAAATATCAAAAAGAAAAATCAATTTTTTTCCTTAAAAAAAAACAAAACACAGATTAGTGGATAAGTATGTCTGAAACAGACAATTCAATTCACTATACATACTTTTATTGCCTTTGTTTAAATAAGTTTCAATTGTATTTCGCTAAAATTCTGGATTATGTTTACTTTTCTGGAACCGTTTATTTTTTCAACAAAATTTCATCTGACATACAAATATCCGACAAAACTGGAAAAATTATACAAGTCCTCGAGTTCAGGAGATTAAAAACATCAATTTGATCGCAAAAGGAAGCGGAGAAAAATCTAATATGTATTAAGGCAATTTTAGCCAAACTGGAGAAAGCGGAAAGAGCCTACGCATCAGTATTTTTTTAAACAATCTTGCTTTTGTAGAACTATATGTTATTGTAGAACTAACGGATCAAGTTCGAAATTAAATGATCTCTGCTGAAATTGAAAAACAGTTCATTCTTAAGTTTCGTACGATGGAACTGTTATAAAATATTCTGTTCAAAATTTAAATGAGGCCAAAAATTTTGATCGGGTATGCCCTATAAAAGACGAAAAAAGCCGGAACAAATAAAAGCCAGCATAATGTTAATGGCAGTTTTAAATGTCGAAACAAAAATATATAAAAGGGATTTCAATGACAAAGGCGAGAACTTATTTAAAATTGGCAAAAAACGAGGTTAAATATGGCGGAAAACGTGTTACTGGTCAAAAAATGTGATAAAACTTTTATCCTTTTTTAAAAGGAAGAATTCTTGAAATATCTTTTTCTAGTGAAGTTCTACAGGCAAAGAGCTTATGATACCACATAGCTTTTTGTGCGCATCCTGACTAAATTATGTGGAATCATTTTAAAGTTCTTTTGCCTCTAGAACTCAACTACAAAAAGATATTTCAAGAATTCTTCATTTTGAAAAAAAAAATGTCTGGAAAAAAGTGGGGCTAGAACAAAGTACTCCATATATTTTTTTAAACGGAATGACTGGACATTTTTGCAAACAGAGGGTGAGTTCAATTATCTAATAATGCATTCGCACTAGTGTACAGTTAACTAAATGGCCTGTTCAGGATTGTTTTTGAGGGAATGAACAATGACAGGTAGCGATTCAGTATATTTTTTCTGAATTCTTTTACTAAGACTAAAACTAAATTGCTATCTGTTATTTTTCGCACTCCGGATAAAACAGATTCTAGCCAGCAATAACCACTTTTCTGCGTTCTTAAAAACAGCAAAAATAATATGTGCGTATTTTGAGAACTCAGACGTGTAACCCGAACGCATTTTCGTGAAGGATTGTAAACAAATAATAAACCACAAACACTTCCAAAATCCACACATTGGCTCTAGACAAGTAATGTTGGATCTGTTAGTGAGCAATTACAGCTCGTACAACTCGTATAGTAATCAACTCGTCGAGAGCAAGCTAAAAATTCACCGACTAATATCACTTCAAAAAAAGATTTTCGTGAGTCCTTTAACCGATCCCTTATAAGGTCCACTAATTTCTTTCAAACGTTTTTCCGCACTTACAAAGGTTTTTTAAATTTTTATGAAAGCAACAGATAGAGCCATGTTCATAGACGTACTGTTTTCGAGCCATGTTCATAGATGTACTGTTTTCAAGATCAAAATTTCTTTAGAAACTTTGGCGCAGAATATAAACAAGTAACTACACATGACAAAGGTTTCTTTAATTTTTATGAAAGCAACAGATAGCCATGTTCATAGACGTACTGTTTTCGAGCCATGTTCATAGACGTACTGTTTTCAAGATCAAAATTTCTTTAGAAACTTTGGCGCAGAATATAAACAAGTTACTACACATGACAAAGGTTTTTTAATTTTTATGCAAGCAACAGATAGAGCCATGTTCATAGACGTACTGTTTTCGAGCCATGTTCATAGATGTACTGTTTTCAAGATCAAAATTTTTTTTAGAAACTTTGGCGCAGAATATAAACAAGTTACTACACATGACAAAGGTTTTTTAATTTTTATGAAAGCAACATATAGCCATGTTCATAGACGTACTGTTTTCGAGCCATGTTCATAGACGTACTGTTTTCAAGATCAAAATTTCTTTAGAAACTTTGGCGCAGAATATAAACAAGTTACTACACATGAGAACACGCTAACTGTTAGCAATGTTGATTCAAAATGTGAGGAAGTAGCCGATGAATTTCCGCAAAATTTTCAAAACTTAAAACCATCCAATACGCAAATAACACGGTTTTAGTGAACGTGCACCAAAATCTAAATACAACAAACTTGAAGTACGCATAAATATTATGGAATTGAAATAACAATCAGAAATAAATGGCTCAAGAAATTGAATGCATAAATGTACTCAATGCACAAATGTATTCAATGTACAGAATTAATATACAAAGACAGGAAAAAATGATCTTCGTTTTCAGGCAAGCTCGATGCTGTTGCCCTTTTTAAAGGTGCTAATAAAAAAATCATAAAGGCCTGTTTCAAAATGACTATAAAATGACTACTTCAAATCTTAAGTCTGGCTGGTATCATATTGTAAAGATTTCCAAAATTTTGAGCATATCTGATGCGTACTGCAAGCACGACAAAAAAAGATCAGTGCAGAAAATGAGCAATATGAGACCGCTGAAAATGAGCGATATGCTATATTGACCTGAACCAACTTGTAATTCAAATTTTTGTAGATGTTTACGCAAAACAAAGGTTGAAATCTTCAGAAGAACAAAAAGCGTGATAAATTAAGATTACGTGAGAAGCATTCACTTTGAGAATTGCAATCAGCAACGCAAACAGAGATGATGCTTTTTCAAATGAAGTTTCCACTTTTTACGTCAAACTATAAAACGCCTAAGCTAAATTTGACATCAATTGTCATGTGGAAAGATATGCGGCATGTATAACTTTGATTGACCATGTTGGTGGCTTAGTTGGACATCTGGTTTTCGTTATTTGAGCACAGCATGAAGGCTAAAAACGCCTAATCTTGTAAATTTTATATAAATTAACAAGATTAGAACGCACAAGATTAAAACATGACATCACCAAAAATAGGTGTTAAAACAAAAATAGGTGTTAAAATAGGTGTCAATATGAAAAATTCTTAAACTCAGTACTTCAGCGAACACATAATTTCCCAGAATAGCATAAAACACAGGAAACCAATCGAAGGAATCTAAAAACAAAATTGTAGATTTATGCAGTGAAAGATCGTCACAAAAAATCAGTCAGGAAATGAACTTTCCCGATATCAATATAGCTCATTCGATAACGGCAAGCTTTCGCTGGGAATATCTTAACAGTTTTCATTGATCAATAAAAACTTGCTACCTAGCTGAAAGCCGCAAATTTTGTGCTGGTTTGATATCTTAATTTAATGTACTCTAAGCTTGGTTGACGCTGCAGCTACTCTGTGGAAGATTTACGAACTTTAACTCTGGCTTAAAATTTGCTTCCTCTTACTGCTTTAGCAATCAATTTTCGAAGTCTACCGACCTTCTAACGGTCAACTTTGTACAAAACAATTCAGGACTATGTAACCGTGAATTTCAAATTCAGTACCATTCAGACTTTGTCAAATATCTTGGTTTCAAATTACCCATAATTGAACAATCCGCACTTAATACTCTAAATAATTCAAAAGGTGATAATTTAAATTTGGAATTTCAATTTAGAACTTCTCGGTTAAAACTGTTGCTCGACCTGTTACCATTTAGTCGAGAAACTTCTTCTGCGCTTTTTCTTTCAACTTTGACTCCGCTTTCTGTTTGTACTCTTCGCTTAAGGCAATGGGCACGCAATTCTCCATATCGATTCTAAACAACGGATACAATTGAGTCGAGTCGAAAATCGCAACTTTATCCGGAGCTTCCAACTTTGATCTGTTCAAATGCCAGTCAACGCACGAATCGAAGAGCTCGTCTTTTCCTTTCTTCTTCGGGGGTCGCTTGTCTTTAGGGTCTCCATAGGCACTTTCACCCATCAGAACAAGAGCAACGAACACAACTCGATTCGTAGCCTCGTACATGACATTTCCATACTTATCAATCACTGCTCCATCGCAGAACCGCTGTGAGTACTCCAAGTAGGGACTGAAGTAACACGCATCTCCTAGCATCAGATTTGACCCAGAGGCCAACCGAGGATCGAAGTTCTGCTTTGTGATCGCGTCCATGTACTCCCATTTAGTTCCATGGAACAGCAGCACCTCATTCAATCTTCCGATTCCCAATTTGCCAATCATGTGCTTCTTGCGCAACAGGTAAGTTTCCCAAAGTTCCTTATTTTCCAGCATATTGATTTTGATATTATCGTATTTAAAATGCTCTTTAAAATGTTGCTTAATGGTAGTGTAGTACTCATTCGTAGCGTCAAGTTCGACTACTTTCTGCCCAGAAAAGATGACAACCGGTTCGTCATCATCTTCGCTTTTGTTCACAACATGGCAATCCTTCAAAGCAAAAGTAGCTGGTCTTCGACAGATATCGCGTTCTGTTTTTGTTCTCAGATTCTTCTGCTTCCAGGAACGTAGGAATATCGCATACGTTTCTTTCTTGCTGAATGTTATCATTCCCGTCGGATATTCATGGTATAAAACGTCAAGGTAACAACCGACGTCGTAGTGCTTCTTAGACTTTCCCTCTCCGTATTTTACCCAATTAGTTCCCTTTTGCTGAACGTCTTGCTTCAGGAACTTTTTCAGAATTTCCGGAAAAACAGATATTCCATCCGACTCCACCAAATTATTTTCCAGCCAATACCAGTTCCATTTGATCAGTTCTCCCTCCGAGTTGTTAACGTACTGCAACCTTTTGATTTGCCGTTCTTCGGAGCACATGATCAACTTGCCATCCTTTCGGATCTGGACGTCAGATCCTCCGGGTAACCAAACTCTCCAATTTTCAGGATGACACATTGCTTTCTCCCACCAATCTGAATCTTCTTTCGACATAGCGAACCACTTCCCATTATTGCGGCGCTCAACCCACATATAATCCGCCTCTTCGTTTTTATACATTGGGCATTGCTCCTGGTCACACGGTCGTTTAAGATGCTTTTTGCATGCATTCTCATATTCTGGATTTATATAAGCAGTTTTACGTTTCGGAACTGGGCATTCCGGTAAGATAACATCAGGAACAATGGAACTCTCCACAGGTGCGGCTTTTCGTGGTTTGGAGGGTGATTTGACGATAGCAATACTCGGGGCAACTTTTAGGCTAGTTGACCCTGCTCGTTTGGGACTTCTAGTCCGAGAACGTGTTCTCAATCTTGCCAAGTGTGATCCCGGAATTTCTTTCCCGACTGACATCTCAGCCGATAATCTCTTGCTCGACACTCGGAACATTGGCTCGGGCTCATTTTCGTCAGTTTTCGTCTCCGAAAATTGATTCTTAGACGGAGAAGCTTCTTGGCTTTTGTCTGACGCACCTTCTGGTTTCTTAGCTGTTGCGGGCACCTTAAGAGATCTCGTCTTTTTCTCATCTTTCCCCTTAAACAATTTTATGCTGTCAATTGAATTGCGTTTCAGCGTCTTTGTCTTTGGGATTTTAACAATTTCTGTTCCCGTTTTAGATTTCTCATCGGTAGACATAGGAGCAAAGTTGTCAGAGCCAACATTGTCATCACTGCTATTCATTGATATTTCCAGAACACAGTTTCCAATAGCTTCATTATTAATCCAAGCATAAAGAACAGCGCACTGCCTCGGCTTACCTATGTCAAAGCAACGTTGTTTCAATTTGTCCAAGTCAAGCAAACTCAAAGTGTGACTTCTCTTATCGATACAATCCTTTTCAGGGTACTTGTTGCAAGCTGACTCAGCGTAGATATCCAACATCTTGATACAAACATGAAGGTCTGGGCAGAACGTATCCTCACATCCGCCATCATTATACGCAAAGCAAGGATCCGGCAGTGCTTCTGCGGTTGTATTTTCCTTAATTCCACCGCAGAAATACAACAGAAATGCGTTGAACTCTTCGTGGTTTATATCAACACCATAAGTTGCCAGCCGTCTTTTCCAGCGATCACTGAGTACATGATCACGTGGACAATCACACTTCGCACTCAGACCACGGATACAAATATGGATAAATTTACACAATGGATTCCTACAAAATTTCAAAGAGTTGTAAAATTTGCATATTTCGGGAAAGCGCTCACTAGTATCCATCGCTTAGTTCCAAATGGCGCGTTCTTGCTGCAACCTCTTGTCCAGTTAAATCGTTGACACTATGTAAATCGCGAGCGAGCAGATTTTGTTTCGGTCAGATGAAAGGATTCCGAAACAGCCAAGGTCACGGTCCAATGGTTGCAACCGTTGTTATAGTAAGTCCCATGAAGTTGCAATGCAAGCGAACGTTCGAAAAGCTCGGGGCATGCAAATGGGCAGTGTTTTGCTAGATATCTGCATGTTTTAAATTTAAACTTTGACCTTTCAAACGTTCGATAGCGTTGCAACTTTATGGGACTGACTATATATAGCGTGTCCCAAAAAGTTGAAATAAGCGAACGTTTCAAAAACCCCTGGACAGATTTCAAAGATCAAAGATCAACGTTAAAACATGTAGAAAAAAAATGATGAATCGAAGCTTAATGGAATACAAAGTTGAAATTCAAATGACCAATTTGATGCTCAATTGCCTGTTTTTGACGTTTTTGAACGTTCGCTTATTTCAAATTTATGGGACAGACTATTTAGCGAGTCCCAAGAAGTTGAAATAATCGAATATTTCAAAAATTGTCCAATTGCCGATTTGCATGCTTTTGAGCTTTTCGAACGTTCAGTTATTCCAACTTTATGAGACCATAGTTATAGTCAGTCCCATACAGTTGCAACGTAAGCGAAAGTTCGAAAAGCTCCCGACATGCAAATGAACAAGGAAGTATTTACCTCTCCATGTTTTAAATGTGAACTTTGACCGTTGAAATGTTCGATAGCGTTGCAACTTTATGGGGGACAACTATACCTGAATTGATGTAGTCTGTCCCAGTAAATTGAAATAATCGAACGTTCGAAAAACGCCAAAAACAGGTAAATGAGCAACGTGGACCTTGTTTTTTTTGAAACGTTGATTATTTTCAACTCGTTGGGACACATATAAATCAAAACATAGAAAGCATACCGAGTAATAGCCGCGAAACGTACCAATAGGTGTGAGCTAATACCGATTGATGATCTCGGCTTTCATCCCTGAATGTATGCTTAACAGAAATCCATCACCGTTTGTCAAGAAATCGAGCCCTGTTAAATATTAACATTTGACCACAACAAAAGTTTGACCAAACGCCAAAAAATTGGATTCAATGAAGTCTTTTTCGTCAACCAATCACGAATCACATGAACTTGAGAGAAACACCACACACAGAAATTCCCTGGCTTCACCGGAACAAGCAAAGCAGTCCAACAAAGTTTATATTTAGAGGTTTTGAGACGTGCCTGGGGCTCTATAAAGTTCAATTGCCAATTCGGTTCGGCGGACCCCGCTCATTCGCATTCTTGACTCAAGTTTGCCATCCAAAGTTTTGAATTAATTTAGTACATGAGCACAGCCAAAAGTTTCCTAATCACCTTCAAAACCTGATGGCCTAACTTAAAAATCAATTTTAACATATCTTAGACAACAAGACAAAAAATTCAAAAATAGCTGGCAGATTACCAGAAAATAGCCGCAATAGCTTCGTAGATCTGTCGTCTCACAAAAACAGTAATAAAAGACAGACCAAAAAAATTCGTCTTTTCATTGAAGGCTGATATGCTATATTTTGGTTAAAAATCTGCATAAGTTTTTGCTGCCTCTATTAGCTGCTCTCAAAAAACCTTCATTTAGAGTAACACACACCCATTTGACCTAATCCCTGTGAATTAAAGTAAATAAAAGTCAATTTCAAAGTGAGGAAGTCATTTTTGAGAGTGTGGTAAGTCAAGTGTGACCAAAAAATTAATCACGCGAAAGAACCAAAAAATTCGCTCCACTAAGAGCGAAAAATGACGTCACACACAAACTTCAGTTGAAATTGCATGAACAAATGAACAAAAAGCAGATTTGAAGTGGTTGTGACGTCATATGGTCGTAACAAAAATCGTGACGACGAAATAAAAAAAACATAGCAGGACAAGTCCTGACGTACAATTCAAAGAATTTTCATTGACTAAACAGAAAAACTAGACCTACAATGGACTATGAGTGAATTGAGAAAACCATTTCAAAAAAAATCAGATAAAAAAAAATAAAAAAACAGAAAATCAGTGACAAAATGCCGCATGTGAACAAAAAAACCACTAGCGAGAAATGAAAATTTAATTCAAACAAAAAACTAGGCCTAGAATGAGCTGTGAATGGATTGGTAAAACCATTTAGAAAAAAATCCGATCCAAAAAATCGAAACAACAGTAAAAATTAGAGTGAAATTGCCGCATGTGAACAAAAAACCACTACCGAGAAAACGAATTTTTGTTCAAACACCGTTTTCTCACTCTACTTTAAAATTAAAGCGAAAAAATTCACGCCGCAAAATCACTCGCTTTTTCGCTCCACTTCCTGTTTCGGCGTGACCAAAATCACTACTCCAATTTGACTTCAAAAATCATGAAAATGTGTGAACAGATCTTAAAAAAAAAGACAGCGCCCCAATACAATTCAAATTCTTTGAATTGTAACAAGCCAAGAGAAGGCCAATAATAGCCCCAGCTATCGCTGTGCGGGTATTAAACAACCAATTTTGCCAAAAAATTATTTCGCAAGGCAAGATTTTTTGAAAATATTCTTTGAAAAAAATTATTGGAATGCGAAATAAGTTTTTGTAAAACTGGTTGTTTACATGAAATTATTGTTTCTGCTGGCTACGATATTTGAAAGAAACGCCAAAAAATGAGTTTATTTTCTCTGTTCCAGTCTGTCGCTGATTCAAAATTTACTCATCCAACTTGTACATATTTTGTAGGAGTGACGCTGTCTGCATTTTGCAATTGATTTTCAGTTGTTGAATGCCAAACAGCAGTTTTAAGCACCCGTTACTTTAACGACACGCTAGGATATTTTTTTAAAAAAACAAGCGTTGAACCTAGAGTTGAGCAAAGGAGCTATTTCCTGCGAAAGAGCTCAGGTACATCAAAAAATTGGAATGGTTTTTTTTCATGAAAACTAATTTCATATACCAGAGTACACCATTTCAAAAGAAGTAGCCCATTTGCTCAGCTGTCAGCTGCAGGTTCAACGTTTGTTGTTTTTTTAAATGACGTCGCGTACCATTAAAGTAACTGCTGCTTAAAACTGCAATTTGACAATCAGTCACTAAATATTAACGCAACAAAGGTAAACAAACATCCCTCTTACAAAAATTCTATTAAGGAAATTATCAGGATTTGGAAAAATATTGGTTAAATAAAACAATTTGGAATGGTTTGGAACAGAGAAAATGTTCTTATAAACGCTATTTTTGGCAATCAAACAAATTTGGCACTCAAACAAATGTCAAACAAATTTGGTAAGGCCTATTAGTATATAAGTCGGGCATCGCAGCACAAACGTTTATTCTTCCTATTCAATCGAGCAGATAACCGCCTTGTCAGATTATTCTAACTCTTGTTGTGGATGTTTCTGAGCAAAATTATTGGCTCAGAAACATCCACAACAAGTGTTATCTGACAAAGAGGTTCGGTAATGTGCGTTAGCACAAAATGTTCCGACCCTGCTCATCTACATTTTTCACTTAATTGTCTACCAAGTGAGGAAGAGATAAAAAAAACATATCGTTCATCAAACTAATAAAAGAATGAAACAATCTACCTTGCTCGAAGAGACCTGTCAATAATAGACAACCAGAAAAGACGCCGATAAAAATCAAACAATTACAAATATTAATTATGACCAAAACCCGTTGTCCATTTTTCAAAACCATTAATAATCAAACCAAAATGACATCAGATAAAACTTATAATAAAGAAGATTACCCTGTTCGTAAAATATGGGACTTTTCCTCAATGCGACTTATTAATAAGTCGACAAGAAATGCGCAAAAGGGCAAAGTTTAATAAAACTTTGCTTTTCTGAAAAGAATTAAAGTCAAACTTATTAGAAACATTACTAAACAAACGGAATCATTGAGGTTCATTTATACCTACATAGAGAGTGATTGAGACCATTCATCATCGAGTATATGTCATAACACTACAAAAAGAACGGCAAAAACAAGTAAAAAAAATCGAAATTTGAACGAAAACGGTGTCCCAGACAATTAAACATTAAGCATTTCACTAAGAACATTAACAATTTTTGATTGCGTTTTTCTGAAAAGGCTAGAGGATCGCCCATTCTTTTAATACTGTGACAAAACTTAAAAAAATGGGCGAATACTAAAAAGTCAAATATTTTCTGAAAACTCGTTGTACCAAGAACGAAGACCATATGAGGAAAATGAAATAGTTATAAAGAGCAAACTGTTGTTCAAAAGAAAGGGGACGCCACTTATCAGATATTGCTACAATTAACAGAAATATGATTGGCAAAGCTCAGAAATCCAGTCTTTTCAAATATTTTCAAAATTCATGGCCTACAAAAGCTTTTGATAGAGTAGACAGTTTATCTTGCAACTTCTTCAAAAACTAATTGCACCTGTTATTAGTAAGACTATAAAATAAATAACATTAAATACAAGCAGAACTAAAAAATATTCGCAAACAAATTTACGACACCACAGTGTTGAAGCCGTTAAACTTATAAATATTAACCACGAGAAAATTAAATCTTCACTTGCGTCTCCCTTGAATTTCATAAAGTCTTTTTTGTAAAACGACTATCTCAGAATGACATCACAAGAAACACAAATTGAGCAGCAGCTAAAGCTCACAAAATTCTTCTGAAACAAATTGTCTAAGGCCTCAAGACATCAGTCAAAACATTTAACCAACAGAAAAATTATAGTTTGGCTCAACAAGGAATTAACGAGATCTCTCAATAACGAGGATAAGTTATCAAAATGATACAAGTTTGAGAAAGACGAAAAACACGAGAACCAGAACAAAAGGGGATAAGTCGAAGAAAACATTTTTTTTTTGAAAATTAATTTGAAAGTCAATAAAAACATTAACTAAATACCGATAACAGTTAACAAGTTCAATAAAATATCTAAAGTTGGCCATTCTTAAAATATGGGACTTTTCCTCAATGCGACTTATTAATAAGTCGACAAGAAATGTGCAAAAGGGCAAAGTTTAATAAAACTTTGCTTTTCTGAAAAAAATTAAAGTCAAACTTATTAGAAACATTACTAAACAAACGGAATCATTGAGGTTCATTTATACCTATATAGAGGGTGATTGAGACCATTCATCATCCAGTATATGTCATAACACTAAAAAAAGAACGGCAAAAACAAGTAAAAAAATCGAAATTTGAACGAAAACAGTGTCCCAGACAATTAAACATTAAGCATTTCACTAAGAACATTAACAATTTTTGATTGCGTTTTTCTGAAAAGGCTAGAGGATCGCCCATTTTTTTAATACTGTGAAAAAACTTAAAAAAAACGGGCGAATACTAAAAAGTCAAATATTTTATGAAAACTCGTTGTACCAAGAACGAAGACCATATGAGGAAAACGAAATAGTTAAAAAGAGCAAACTGTTGTTCAAAAGAAAGAGGATGCCACTTATCAGATATTGCAACAATTAACAGAAATATGATTGGCAAAGCTCAGAAATCCAGTCTTTTTCAAATATTTTCAAAATTCATGGCCTACAAAAGCTTTTGATAGAGTAGACAGTTTATCTTGCAACTTCTTCAAAAACTAATTGCACCTGTTATTAGTAAGACTATAAAATAAATAACATTAAATACAAGCAGAACTAAAAAAAATCGCAAACAAATTTACGACACCACAGTGTTGAAGCCGTTAAATTATAAATATTAACCACGAGAAAATTAAATCTTCACTTGCGTCTCCCTTGAATTTCATAAAGTCTTTTTTCTAAAACGACTATCTCAGAATGACATCACAAGAAACACAAATTGAGAAGCAGCTAAAGCTCACGAAATTCTTCTGAAACAAATTGTCTAAGGCCTCAAGACATCAGCCAAAACATTTAACCAACAGAAAAATTATAGTTTGGCTCAACAAGGAATTAACGAGATCTCTCAATAACGAGGATAAGTTATCAAAATGATACAAGTTTGAGAAAGACGAAAAACACGAGAACCAGAACAAAAGGGGATAAGTCGAAGAAAACATTTTTTTTTTTGAAAATTAATTTGAAAGTCAATAAAAACATTAACTAAATACCGATATCAGTTAAAAAGTTCATTAAAATATCTCTAGTTGGCCATTGAGACCTTTTATTACTCAATATTTGGCATACGACAACAAGAGTTAACAACAAATACAGGGCAAAAAAATTCAACCAAATGCTGCAAGAGAACGGTGTCGCAGCCCCTAAAACAGTTATAAAAAATACAGGATAGAAATAAAAAACTCTACCAAATTCTGCAAGAGAACCGTATCGCAGCCCTTAGAACAGGAAGTTATGAAAACAATAAATATGTTCAGTTACAATTTTTCTAACGTTTTTCTCAATTAGATTGTTATGTAATGTAAAAACTTACCAAAGAAGCAAAAACAAAACAGCGAAAATGGGCAATTATGCACAAAAATTACGAAATTTGTATGAAAACTCGTCGTACTAAAACCAAGAAGCCGATATTTTAATTACAATAAGCTAGAAGTTGACAGAAATAAGATAAATTAACGATTTCAACAAACCAATGATTTTTATTAAAACAAAAATATTCCATGTCGTAAGAGACATTAGATAGCAACCGAATGCATTGTACAGTTTCCATTACACCTATTGAACAAGCCATTTTTGCATCTTTGATTGAGTAGACATAGTAATCAGAATGCAAAAAGAATAACAATTAAAGGCAGAACACAAGAATTCAGTTAAAGTTTTCTAAAACTCTTCTTCAAAGCCATAAAAACCATTAGGTTCTCTGAAAACATACTATTTTTTATATTTGGCATCATTTATACGTAAATGGGAGCTGTCATTAATGAAGCCGTGAATAGAAAATTTTTTCTGTAATTAACATTGAAAACAATAAAAGCAAGACATTTTTTTAAAAAAGGCAGTAGCAAAAAAATGAGGAAAAAAATCTGATTGAAAGAATCCATGATAATATCAAGCCCATCCCTAATTGTGCTGCTCGCCCAACAAACTACCAAGGTCTTAAAGGTTTGCGATTTAGACCAATTGTTAAGTGAAACATTTCAAAAGTCAAAAATGGCTAGAGGACCGCCCATTATTTTAATCCTGTAAAAAGCAAAAACTTACAAAAAAAGACGAATACTAAAAAGTATACACTTATCTACTAGAGGTACTAGGCTACAATTAACAAATAAGATTGGCAAAGCTCAGAAATCCAGTCTTTTTTCAAATATTTTCATAATTCATGGCCTATATTAGCTTTTGATAGAGTAGACAGTTTATCTTGCAACTTAATCAAAAACTAATTGCACCTGTTATTAGTGAGACTAAAAAATAAATAACTTTCAATAAAAGCAGAACTAATGAAAATTAACAAACAAATTTGCGAAACCACAGTGTTGAAGCCCTTAAATTTAACCACAAGAAAATTAAATCTTCAATTGCGTCTACCTTGAATATCATAAAGTCTTTTTTGATCTCAGAATGACATCAGAAACACAAATTGAGAAGTAGCTAAAGCTTACAAAACTCTGAAACAAATTTTCTAAGGCCTCAAGACATCAGTCAAAACCTTTAACCAACAGAACAATTATTGTTTGGTCCAACAAAAAAAACTAACGACATCTCTCAATAACGAGGGAACGTTACCAAAATGATACAAATTTGTGAAAGACGAAAAAAACGAAAACCAGAACAAAGGGAAATAAGTTGAAAACTTATTTTTTTGAAAATTAATTTGAAAGTCAATAAAAACATTAACTATATACCGATATCAGTTATTAAGTTCATTAAAGTATCTATACTTGGCCATTGAGACCTCTTATTACCCAATATTTGGAATAAGACAACAAAAGTTAACAACAAATACAGGGCAAAAAAAATCTACCAAATTCTGCAAGAGAACGGTGTCGCAGCCCTTAAAACAGTTATAAAAAATACAGGACAGAAAAAAAATTCTACCAAATTCTGCAAGAGAACCGTGTCGCAGACCATAAAACAAGAAATTATGAAAACAATAAATATGTTCATTAACAAATGCTATAACGTTTTTTTCAATTAGATTGTCAAGTAATGTAAAAATTTACCAAAGAAGCAAAAACAAAACAGCGAAAATGCGCAATTATGCACAAAAATCACGAAATTTTGTATGAAAACTCGTAGTAACAGAACCAAGAAGCCGATATTTTAAAAAACATCCACCACAAAGATTAGTTTGTATCTTATATGAAAGAAATTTTGACCTGTATTTACTTACAATAAGCTAGAAGTTGGACAGAAATAAGGTAAATTAACAATTTCAAAAAATCAATGAGTTTTATTAAAACAAATATATTCAATGCCATAAGAGACATTAGATAGCAACCGAATGCATTGTACAGTTTCCCTTACACCTCTTGAAGAAACCATATTCGCATCTTTGATTGGTTAGACATAGTAATCAGAATGCAAAACGAATGACAATTGAAGGCAAACACAAGAAATAAGTTAAAGTTTTCTAACTCTTCTTCAAAGCCATAAAAACCATTAGGTTCTCTGAAAACATACCACTCACAATTCTCTAGGATGAACATATCGATGGGCCAAAATTGACTGAACAAAAAAACCCATTTGAGTATGTAGTTCCTCCCTCCCAACTATAGTGGGGGTCGCAACAATAACTTCAGTTCAAAGGAAAAATCTAGAAAATTAAAACGTAATAGCACAGAGACGTCAGATTTTCCATCGAATCCGTTCGTCTCAATTCAGCTTGTCGCCAATGCCGTTGAGCATGCACTTTTAAGAAAACAAAAATGACCAGTTAAAAATTCTGCTCAAGAACTGGCAAGAGACTAAACCCTAAAAAGTGGGTAAATAAATTAACTCTTTGTTAATAACGGCTTTAATTCCACGAAGATTCACATAGTTTGTGCTCAATGTCAGAAAGTGCGACTAGTGCTAAATGTAAAAATTTACCGAAGAAGAAAAAACAAAACAGCGAAAATGGGCAATTATGACACAAAAATGGGCACAAAAATCACGAAACTGTATGAAAACTCGTAGTACCAAAACCAAGAAGCCAATATTTTAAAACATCCACCACAGAGATTAGTTTGTAGCTTATATGAAAAAAAATTGACCTGTATTTACTTACAATGAGCTAGAAGTTGACAGAAATAAGATAAATTAACAATTTCAAGAAATCAATGAATTTTTCTAAAAAAACAAATATAATCAATGTCATAACAGAATTTAGATAGCAACCGAATGCATTGTACAGTTTCCCTTACACCTATTGGGGAAGCCATATTTGCATCTTTGATTGGTTAGACATAGTAATCAGAATGCAAAACGAATGACAAAGGCAAACACAAGAATTAAGTTAAAGTTTTCCAAAACTCTTCTTCAAAGCCATAAAATCCATTAGTTTCTCTGAAAACAAACTACTTTTTACATTTGGAGCTGTCATTAATGAAGCCGTGAATAGAAAATTTTGTCTGTAATTAACATTGAAAACAATAAAAGCAAGACATTTTTCAAAAAGGCAGTAGCAAAAAAATGAAAAAAAAATCTAATTGAAAGAATCCATGATAATATCAAACCCATCCTTAATTGTGCTGCGCGTCCAACAAACTACCCAGGTGTTCCAAAGGTTTGCGATTTAGACCAATTGTTGAGTGAAAAATTTCAAAAATCAAAAAAGGCTAGAGGACCGCCCATTATTTTAATCCTGTGAAAAAAAAAAGCAAAAACTTACAAAAATGGACGAATACTAAAAAGTCAAATATTTTATGAAAACTCGTTGTACCCAGAACGAAGACAATTTGAGGAAAATGAAATAGTTATAAATTGCAAACTGTTGTTCAATAGATAAGGGATGTCACTTATCGAGAGAGAAACTAGGCTACAATTAACAGAAATAAGATTGGCAAAGCTCAGAAATCCAGTCTTTTTTCAAATATTTTCATAATTCATGGCCTACATAAGCTTTTGATAGAGTAGACAGTTTATCTTGCAACTTAATCAAAAACTAATTGGACCTGTTATTATTGAGACTATAAAATAAATAATATTCAATACAAGCAGAACTAACAAAAATTCGCAAACAAATTTACGACACCATAGTATTGAAGCCGTTAAATTTATAAATATTGCCCACGAGAAAATAAAATCTTCACTTGCGTCTCCATTGAACATCATAAGGTCCTTTGTAAAACGACTATCTCAGAATGATATCACAAGAAACACAAATTGAGAAGTAGCTAAAACTCACAAAATTCTTTTGAAACAAATTGTCTAAGGCCTCAAGACATCAGTCAAAACGTTTAACCAACAGAACAATTATTGTTTGGTTCAACAAAAAAACTAACGAGACCTCTCAATAACGGGGTTAAGTTACCAAAATGATACAAATGTTTGAAAGACAAAAAACACGAAAACCAGAACAAAAGGGGATAAATTGAAGAAAACTTATTTTTCTGAAAATTAATTTGAAAGTCAATAAAAAACATTGACTATATACAGATATCAGTTATTAAGTTCATAAAATATCTTTAGTTGGCCATTGAGACCTTTTATTACCCAATATTTGGAATACGACAACAAAAGTTAACAACAAATACAGGGCAAAAAATTCGACCAAATTCTGCAAGAGAACTGTGTCGCATTCCTTAAAACAAGAAGTTATGAAAACAATAAAAATGTTAAGTTACAAACTTTGTAACGTTTTTTTCAATTAGATTGTTAAGTAATGTAAAAATTTAACACAAAAGAAAAAACAAAACAGCGAAAATGGGCAATTATGACACAAAAATGGGCACAAAAACAATGAAATTGTACGAAAACTCGTAGTACCAAAACCAAGAAGCCAATATTCAAAAAAAAAATCCACCACAAAGATTAGTTTGTATCTTATATGAAAGAAAGTTTGACCTGTATTTACTTACAATGAGCTAGAAGTTGACAGAAATAATAAATTAACAAATTCAAAAAATCAACGAATTTTTCTTAAAACATATATAATCAATGTCGTAAGAGAATTTAGATAGCAACCGAATGCTTTGTACAGTTTCCTTACACCTATTGAAGAAGCCATATTTGCATCTTTGACTGAGTAGACATAGAAATCAGAATGCAAAAAGAATAACAATTAAAGGCAGAACACAAGAATTCAGTTAAAGTTTTCTAAAACTCTTCTTCAAAGCCATAAAAAACATTAGATTCTCTGAAAACATACTATTTTTACATTTGGCCTCATTTATACGTAAATGGGAGCTGCCATTAATGAAGCCGTGAATAGAAAATTTTGTCTGTAATTAACATTAAAATCAATAAAAGCAAAATATCTTTTAAAAAAGGCAGCACCAAAATAAAAATGAAAAAAAAATCTGATTGAAAGAATCCATGCTGACATCAAACCCATTCCTGATTTTGCTGCGCGCCCAACAAACTACCCAAGTGTTCTAAAGGTTTGCGATTAAGACCAAATGATTAGTGAAATATTTCAAAAAACAAAAAACAATGATGCACATTGGAAAATTATCAGTCTAAGCTTGCAGAAAAACGGCAAAAATTAATTCCAGCAGACTTTTATAGGACGCCGAATTTCAGCTAGCTCTCTTTGATTTACCGAGACTGTGTCAGCGATTTCTAGGTCTCCATCTTCGACAAACTTCAACAAAGTGGACCAAAAACGCATATTTTGTGCAATTTTTGATAAAAGTCTGATTTTGAAAATGTTAAAAAAACTCCAATCAAACAATTCAGCAACGCTCTTCTGTCTCTTAAGATACCCATAACAATCTACCGCTAAAAACTTAAACTCAATTTAAATTATACTCGCAAAACAGCCAAATTTTAGCAAAAATCAAGGAAATGTGAATATTCACTGTCGAATATTCGCAAAATCTTAAACATCGATAACTCCCTGTAACAAAATTCGAAAAAATCTTTTTAATGCCATATCCTAGGATGTTCCTGCTTTTTAATGATACCACTCACAATTCTCTAGGATGAATATATCGATGGGCCAAAATTGACTGAACAAAAAACCCATTTGAGTATATAGTTCCTCCCTCCCCACTATAGTGGGGGTCGGAACAATAATTTCAGTTCAAAGAAAAAATCCAGAAAATTAAAAAGTAATAGCACAGAAACGTCAGATTTTCCATCGCATCCGCTCGTCACTAGTCAGCTTGTCGCCAACGCAGTTGAGCATGCACTTTTAAGAAAACAAAAATGACCAGTTAAAAATTCTGCTCAAGAACTGGCAAGAGACTAAACCCTATAAACTGGGTAAATAAATTAACTCTTTGTTAATAACGGCTTTAATTCGGCGAAGATTCACATAGTTTGTGCTTAATGCCAGAAAGTGCGACTAGTGCTAAACATTTAACTAAACATTTGGTATTTTCTTGCAATAGCGAACGAAAATACATAGAAACAGAAATTACAGAAGAAACTTTGGGAAAACACTTGGCCAAATAGAGAAAAGAGGAAAACACGAAAAATTAAAGCAAAAATAGTCGTCAGAACTAATTTTTAAAAAATGACCCAGAAGTCATGAAAAATTGCAAAATATCAGCGAAAAAAAGGAAAATTTGATAAGTTCGCAAAATGAAAGCTTAAATGTCCCTGATATTATTTATTAGTTCCAATATTATTTCTTGGTAAATGTTAGCAAGAATTGCCAATTTTGCTACAATTAAGATGAAATTTGCCAAGATAAACGCATAATTATAACTATGCGTTTATCTTGGCAAATTTTATCTTAATTGTAGCAAAATTGGCAATTCTTGCTAACATTTAACATGAAGTGCTATACTGTAGACAATGAGAAACTATGAGAGCAGTTCAAAATCAACGACAAGGAGAAACTATATTTCAAGATTAAACAATAAACTACCCATGGGAAACATTGAAAGTTATTGAAAGTGGGCAATAAAAAATTCATGCATTTTGTCACCAACTTTCGAAAGCCGAACCAAATTCCACGAGAGTAGTGAAAAATGAGGACGTCTACCGCACAGAAAAAGGATCCCTCCCTCTAGTAGCCTCGCAACCACTTTCTATATATTTCTAACAACTATTTTTTGTATTTTAGATGCTTCCTTACCACCTGGGCCATAGGATCATGATTTTTATGTTTTAATGTTTAACCAACTGAACCAAGATGGCTTTATTTCATGACTTGATTTTCAGTTGAAATATTCACTATATAATGTGTTAACAACTGTTACTTTTCTGAATTATATTGCATTTGAACCTTTCAGCAGTTGGTTCTTGTAGTGCACTGGTTTAGGCATTAATCTAGAGTTGTTAAAGTGCAATTTTGACTTAGGTTCGAGACTGGATGGGAGGGATCCTAAAACTGTACCCCCCTTTTTTCACTACTCACGAGTTTTAGCAAGTAATACTTCGCAAAATTCTTCAATTACCCTAAAATTGTATTGCTCAAATTTATTTTTAATTAAGTACTTTAAAGGAAATTCAGATTATCAATTGTTCTTAAGAATCAGAATCAGGGCAGAGTAGATGTAAAAACAGCTAATTGTTACCTGAATCCGTAAATTTAGAAACAAAGCCGGTTTTTCTTGAGATAATAGGACAATATAAGTTTGAAAAGTAGACATAGCCCTCATACAGAAATTAGACAACTTGAGAATATTGGAGGAAAATAACCAATAAGCAGCACTAAGCAATACATAGAATTTGCCCACAGAATATTAAATTTTTCATGAAAAGCGGAGACAGACATTTGATAGGATCAATTTCTGTAAAGACAAAATTTCTGTAAACAATTTTTAAAAAGGTATAACTGCACCTTAGAGAAGCTATTGTGACTCTTTTCTTTTTCAAAAACAATTATAAATGAAGCAAACATTCAACAAAAAAAAATAATTCGGAAAAAAAAATATCTCAGCCCACAATTTGCTCTGAATAAGAATGAGATTAAAAAAGAAAAATTTCGAGGAAATGTCATCCAAAAATAAGCAAGATTTTTATTAACAAAGTTTTACTCAACGGCTTAGCATTCAACAGCTAAGATTTTAACTTGTAAGCTAGCTCTTGAATAAACGCTCGAACTTTCAAAATGTTTTGACTTCACGCTCAAATTATCATAACAATTTGTGTTGTATAGTTTATAATCTCTTATCGAAATTCATCCGAAGGAATAGCCCGGGGCAACCTTTGATTTTTCCAGCATTTTCCAAGATTCTTTCAACATTGTCTATATTTCATGCATTTTTTAATTGGTCAAAATAAAACTCGAATATTTATGTCACGCAGTCTAGAAAGATAAAAAGAGGTACCCTATGAACAGTTACGTCGCGTAGACTTATGCGCCAAAAAATCTAACGAGCCCTCTAATCAAACGATTAGGCGCTCTCCATGTTATTGTTGCTATTAATGTTGCCAAAAAAAATTGGGAGAACTTTATTGCTAGCCCCTTTTTTGTTGAGAATTTTTGACTTTCTTGAGGGCACCTCAGACCAACAAATTTGGCATCAAATTCAAGCTCTCTGCCTCTAGAATTTCACTACAAAAAGAAAATTCAGGAGTTCTGCTTTTTGAAAAAAATGTGGCAACAATTTTGCCTTATAATGTAACGCATTTTTGCCTCATTTTTGACCGAAATTAGCTCAAAATTGGTCAAAATTCAGTGAATTCAGACCACTAAAGGTTTTTTTAAGGGTATCAAACAAAAAATTATATCTTTTTATTATGTCCCCATCTAGGAGAAAAACAAAAAAATGATTTTTTTTGTGTGAAAGTTTCGAGAAAAATTCAGCCAACAATTTGTAATTTTTTATGACTTCCTGACCTTTTCTCACCCCTTTTAACCGAAATTTTTGTCCAATGTTCCTTCAAATTGGGAACTTGTAAGTCCCGAGAATCAGGTTGAAAATTGGATTAGATCTGTCTATTAATGGTTAATTGAAAAAGAGAATATTTGAAAAATCAAAAGAAAAATTGTTGTTCTTTCAAATACAATCTGAAAAAACTATAAAATTGTTTTTCAATATCACGCACACTGTCTGCATGCACCATTAACTGAAAACCAACCAGCAATGACTGATTATGAATTGCGCTATTGTTTGGGCTACACTGATTTGAATAAGAAACATCAAAATTATTTTGATAACATTTTTAAAAATTTTGACCTTACTTTAGTCCTCATTTGAAGTTCCTTCTTTCATATTTGTGTGAATCATAACAAAAAAAACCTTTGTTAGTAGTTGAAGACTTTTTTAAGAACTCTTCATAAATTTTATTTACTTTGAATTCAATTGAAAGTGAAATTTTTGCCGCAATTTTCATTGCATTGGGTCGGAACACGTAGCTAAAAACAAACAGTTTAAGTTCCGAAAGTTCCAAGTGGTTACTTTTATAGTACGAGAAAAACATGTTTCTGCAAGTTTTCGTTGATATACCATATGACCAGTTATGTCGCGTAGACATATGCCCCAACAAATCTAACGAGCCGTCTAAACAAACAATTAGGCGCTCTCCATGTTATTGTTGCTACTATTGTTCCAAATTTATGCTAGCCCCAATTTTTTGTTCAGACCGTTTTTGACTTTTTCGAGGGCATCGCAGACCAAATTTTTCACTAGCAGTTAATTAATTTGCTAATTGATTTGGGATAACAGGAATATTTGAAATAATTTGGTATAACAGTAAAAGCAGCAGTCATATGACTGCTACTTTTACTGTTAAACCAAATTTATTCACAAATTCCGGTTATCCCAAATCAGTCAGCAAATTAATACACTGCTAAAGATAAATTTGTACTTGTGCCCAACAAAAATTAATGATAGGTCTCAATTGCTCTCTAATAATGTTTATATTAAAGTTATTTAATAATAAAAGTTACTTTGAAGTCAATTGAAAGTGAAATTTTTGCCGCGATTTTCATTGCATTGGGTCGGAACACGTAGCTAAAAACAAACAGTTTAAGTTCCGAAAGGTCCAAATGGTTATTTTTATAGTACGAGAAAAACATATTATCGCAAGTTTTCGTTGATATACCTTGCCATCGTTGTATTTTACCAGCTATTTCGCGTAGGCTATACCCCCAACAAATCTAACGAGCCATCTAACTTTTTTTGCAAATTTGAATCAAATCTGCTACTTTTTGCCCGCATTTCAGATCGCCATCTTTCGTTCTAAACACTTCTTATGGAAAGTTTTATCGCGTTCTTCATTAGGTTGCCAATTTTAATCTGTCTTAACTAGTATTTTGATCCCTTAGACATAACATGTTTGAAATAGTTTTTCTATTAGAGATTTTTCCGAATTGTGTAACTACATTTGCAGAAATCAAACAAGCAGTCAAAAATGCGTTTTCTTTTTTGTTTCTTATTGAATTGTATTGTCAGGACCTGTGCTGCTATGTTTCTCAATTTCTTACACAGATTGAGTCATTTCAAAAACGTTTGCCGCTTTCTATGTAACTACCAGAATTTTTCCGTTCCTCTTAACATTTTGTTTTGCAGCTCCAGTTGAGGAGCCTGTGCTATTATAAAGTAAATTTTTATTTAAAACATTTCTCGTGCTTCAGAGGGTGCAATTAAAATACAATTACTACACTAGAGGGCACAGACGGAAAAACTCCTAACTGCCTAAATCATTTCTTGACTCCTTCATGCTTCTAATTTTTTCCATTGTGTAACGAAAAGGACATTTTAAAAGACGTTACTAAGAAAAAAGTGGAGATAATTTTGTCTCGTTGATAGTAAGAGCCAACTAAACGAATAAATTACGACAGTTAAAACAAAAAAAGGTTTCAGCTTCAAATTAGGTGCTTTTTTGAAACAAAATATCATGGCTACGAATAAGTTGAAATGAGCAGTGTTTAAATGAACGCAGGTGATTTGAACCCTTTTTCATTGATGATTTCGGGTTTCTTTTCGATTGTCTGGAAAACATGGAAACATATTATAATTACACTTTTTGGTGACTGCTGGAGCTAAATTTGCCAAAGTTTTGTCCATGATGTTCTCCCTGAGACAAACTCAGAGCGTTTTTAAAACAGTTATCTTTGAATCGGAAGCCAGGAATCAATTTCACAATCAGTTATAGACAAACACTGATGGAGCAAAATCAAAACCACCAATAATGCAAATCGAATTGAGACCTAAATGCTTTATTTTATAGCGAAAACACTTTTGAGAAAAAATTTTCATAATATTTACAAATTAGGTGCAACTAAGTATATTTTGTGAGAATGAAGGTTACTCAGGCTTTTGGTTCCTATGAAAACATACTTTTCTCTGTTGTTTGTTTCCAAGCTAAATAAAACTGACTTTTTCGTAACAGCTTGATAACATTTTTTGGCGTTAGCCCAAATGTTTCGGTGATACAATTTCAGAAATATTGATATATCTCATGCTTCCACAGTTATTTAAACCTTCTTGTTATTTAAGTTATTGTTGTTCAAGTTCTTTGACAATTTTTGTCATTCATTCGAGGAAAACATTTTTCCAAATGCTCTGTTTCTAATTTCAATTAAATAATGCTCTCAAAGGCATTGACACTATTAACACTTACGAACTTCCATACATTTTGTCTTTTTGGCCAGCACTCTTAGTTGTCAGAAAATGTCTCAGCAAGCCATCGTTATTTTCAATTAGCGTTTAACAAAAACGGTTTTTGGGGACAAGAGCATCAAAAATTTCGGTCAACTAAAATGTTTTTTTTTAAAAAAAATCTGGTATTGTCCGTTTTAGGAAAAGGCCAAAAATGTTCACCTAAGGGTTAAAAGAAATTGCCAGGCGCCACGTCAAGGGAAACACGAAAAATAAAGACAAAAACTGGAACAAATAAGACCCTTTTCACGCATTAAAAACGAGGCTATTTTCACCGGCTTTTGTGTTTCAGAAAAATGTGTACAGAATTATGTCAAGTCACATGATTTTTTCCTTTGGGTCATTTTTGGAAATTTCCCAATATGCGAGTCAGCTGGTTGCAAAGGTTTAATTTGCTTCTTTCCTAATCACGAATGGCTTCAGATAGAAAACTTTAAAGCGTGGCACTTGATTGGATACAGTTCTCAAATATTACTCTATAATTTTATATCCTCCACGCTTGAGTCCTCGTCAGACAGAACTTTCACAAAAGAGCCGCAAAAAATTTTCATATAACTTGGTTTAATAAATTCCTTACTTGTTTGGGACAATTTACAATGGTTTAATTCCTTACTTTGTTTAGAACAATTTACATAATTCATAAATTGCAAATTTACTCTATTATTAGTGACGACATTCTTTGTTAACTTGTTGCACATGAAGTGGAAACTTGGTTGACAATTTCTGTCATCTTCCGGGTCATCCATGTGATGTCAATTGTGATTGACCTAGTGGATGATTTTCAACTACTCTGCTAAGGCTTTCTTGGTTTCCTTTATCCTCTCGCTGAAATAATCGCGTTCCACACGCTGCAAATGCATCACACGCTTGTATCTCGCACTCACTTCTATTGGTATCGATTGTCTCATTTCAACTCTAAATCCAGGATACACTTGTTCATTATCGAAGATCGCCACTTTATCGGGTGGTTCAAGACCAATCTTACTGACTTCCCAGTCTACACAGGAGTCGTAGTTATAAATTGAATCTTCCCTTTTGGGGGGTGCGCAAAAACTTGAATCTCCGAGTCCACTTTCCCCCATCAGCACAAAGGCAATGAACACCACACGGTCAGCTCGGTGATACCTAACAATTCCATCAGAGCCACTAGCATGCACAGCTCCGCAAAATTGCATCGCATATTCAAGTTGGGGCGAAAAGTAACAAACTCCATTTGCAGCCAACTCGCCATTGGAACCACCAAAGTTGTGTTCACAAATTTTGTCCATATTTTCCCATTTTGTACCATGATACAGCAGCACTTCGTTTAATTTCTCAACTCCAAGCCTGGCAATCATTTCCCTTCTTTTCTCACAGTATGCGTGCTTAAGATTCGAATTTTCGTTTGGAACCACGCTAATGCTAGAATAACGAAAATGCTGCTTAAAATGATGCTTGATAGTCGAAATCATATTCTTGTCTAGATTCAAGTTCGGAAGTTGACGGTTCAGTTGGTCCAGATAATCCATTGTAGCTGGTCTCCTACAAATGTCCCTTTTTGTACCCGTGAGCCTATTCTTTTGCTTCCATTGCTTAAGATTGAGATCATGGTTGGATCTATTTAATACTAACAGCTTCTCCCCTGCTTTCAGCCTTTCATCTAATTCCTGGTCGATATTTACAAAGCCACTTTCGTGTTTGCTGTACCTGACCCAATTAGTACTTGCTCTGGTATCTAGAACACATTTTTCCAGCAAATCTGGAAATACTGAAATGCCATGTGCATAAAGAGGGTCATTATCAAGCCAAAACCATCTCCAGGCCATTGGTCTTCCAGAACGGTCTTTTTCATATTCCAAGCGCTTAAAAACAAATCCTAAGTTCGTGCAAAGAATATCTCCATTTGGTTGGAAATATATGCCTTTGTTCAGTATCCAGTTTGTCGGAGAACAAAACGCTTGCTCGAAGCATCCGGACTGCTCTTTCGTCAACCTCTGCCACGTCCATTTATTGTCTTCAGAGCGAACACAATTAATCCACATGTAATCGACGTCATCTACCTTGTACAATGGGCAGTGAGGCTGGCGACACGGTCTTTCGCTATGACTCAAAGGACACAATAGCTTCATGTCAAAAACATTCTGATTAACGAGCGGTACAGGTGTTTCAGGCGGAAGAACTTTAGTTCCTATTTCTGTTTCTATGCCTGGCACAAAACTGGCAGCAAGAAGGCCTTCAGATAACCCGTTAGCCGAAGATGCAGTTTCATTCGTCGCGCTCAACTCCTCGTATCCCAGATTAAGATTGCTCAAATTACCGGCAGCTCGTATACAAAACTCCTCGTCACTTTCATAAGTCAATTCGGATGAGTTACTGCTATGTTGACTATTTGTCTTACGGACAGAATGTGATCTATGACTACTCTTCGACGTCCGTTCAATGCAAGAAGTATCGGTGACAGCATACAAGCGTTCACGCACAGGTGAAGTTCTTGGTGACCGTGATTGTGGCGGTATTCCAGCGTCCAAAAGAGAGGATTGTAACGGTGATTTCGAAACGTTATCTGTAACCGTAGAACTGCGCGCTGCATGTACATTTATGGAAATCGGGTGCGACTCCTTCACCTTCGGCGATGGCTGGGCAAACCTTTCATCTTTCGGTTGAGTACATTTAGGCGTGGAATCGGTGTTTCCCCAGTCGTTCATTTCGTCGAGGCATTTTACGACTGCATTTACGTTCACTTTGGCGTATAGCGATGCACATGCTCTGGCGTTAGATATGTCGAAGCAGGCATCGATTAGTTTCTGGTTATGTTGCTTCTGTTTTGTCAAATCATGAGACCTCCCAAAAGGACATCGACTTTCTGGATTCTTGACGCAATCGTGTTGAGAGAACGCATCGACCACCTTGATACAAACGTGTAATTTAAGGCAACTTCTTTGCTGACAAGTGCCCATATTGTAACCAGAACAAACTTGCGGAAGCATATTTGCAAAGTTTGAGGCGTTACTGCTTTCTTCGTCACATAAAGCGGATATGCACTTTTTGAGGTTGCTGTGGTTGACATTCACTCCACATTTTATCAGCTCATTCAGCCAAAATTTGCTGAGAGAATGCTCTCGTGGACAGTCACAATTGCCAGTTTGCAGCCACCGCCGACAAATATGCATAAATTTACAGTTAACATTTTTCCGACAATAACTTGAATTCCGATTGTAAAATTTGCATACTACGGGAATTCGGTGTTGCTCCATAGCAGTTCGTACAACTTTGGGCGTGCGTTTCCGCTCCATGACGCTCCCCCTCAACTTCAAAATTTGCAACTACACAGATCACTGCACAGCAGCAGAACAAACATCGACTCACTTCATCCGTTGTATCTTGAGTGCGAGCACTAGTGACCGCGAACACTATCTGATTACGCCATTCTTTTTATATTATACTTCAACCTTGAGAGTTGAACTGCTAAATTCGCATTTTCTAGACTGCAAATGAACACCTGTTACGTGTCTTTCGCAGTTAGGCTTCAAATAATGAGACATAACACTCGTTGCAATGCACACGAACGCGTTGTTGCTGTACAATAATATTGTTACCGTTGATTTGATCCTCTGGAAACCGAAATTTTTGCAGCTAACCGTGGACGTGGAGAAGCCCGAAGGGAGTAAAACTTCAGACGCAAATAACGTCTGCGATTAGTGTGAACCAGATTGCTACATTCCATTTCCGTGCAAAAATATTTCGCGTGCTCGTTCAACACCATTATGCTCTGAAAGAGAAGCAAGTGAAATGACTGAAGATAATATGATTGGCCTAAAATTCAATTGACGCAAGGAAGTCAAAGCATAACTTGATCAATGTCATGCCCAGACCATGAGGTAACACCCAAATTTACGCAACGAAATTGAAATGATAGTTAAAATTAAACAGCTAAAGTGATAAGCTTCAGCAAAAAGCAGAACTGATCAACGATGTCCAGACATTTTAGTAGCAATAGATCAACTCTCATTCAAAAGAAACAACGTGCTACAAGAAACATGCAATGTTGTTTCTGTGCAATCTTCTGTCTCGTAGCACAGCATCATTGATCTAATAAATCGCAATAGAAATGACCAGACTTAATATCTTCAGATACGGACGACCGCGCTTCAAGATACACAGCCAAGGAGAAAAACTAGAAACTGATGTCATAAGCTATTTAATTTAAGAGTTAACCAAGGCCCTCAAACATCGAGTGATTCTAAGATTTGACATTGAACGTCTTAAGCAAAAACGAGACATGTTAATTAAATTTATCTATCTCAGAGAAGCAATGGCAAACAACTGCATAGCAGAACGAGGGAAGAAACTCAATGCTAGCCTGGCTTCTCTGTTCGATATTTGTAAAAAATGAAAAGCCAGAAAATTTGTAAAAAAAAAATGTAAGAAGCCAGGCTAGCATTGAGTTTCTTCCCTCATTATGTCAACAAAAAGACAGCATAGCAGAACAAGTTGTTTGCCATTGGTCCTCTGAGATAGGTAAATTTAATGATGATCGTCTCGTTTTTGCAAGATTGTCTCGATAGATATATGCATCTGCTCGCGTAGGTTTTAAAATGTTTGAAGTTGTTAGTTTTTAACAAACAGGAAGATACCAGCCAAAATAATGCAATCAGAAGAGATTAAGAAATTTTTTTAAAAAAAATTGTGACCTTCCATTTTTCATTTCCAGTTTTCTGGAGACCTAAATTATAGAAAAATGTTCATACCTTAACAATGAATTTCAAAAAAGCCCCATTTGGAAAGTTTGTATTCTGCAAGTGCGCTCGAGTCATATCACTTATTTCTCACTCCGATGAATATTTGTAAAAAATGATTGGAGTAAAAAATCATTCGAACTCTCTTGCACAATACAAACGTTCCAAATAGAGCCTTCTAGAAATTCATTGTAAAGATGTAAACATTTTTCTAAAATTTCGATTTAGGTCTCCAAAAAACATGAAACAATGGAAGGTCAATAGTATGTGGGCATTCTGAGAGAAATCATCCAATTTTCAACTGATGGAATAGTTAGATCTCATTGGTATTCAAGTTTTACTGAACGACCAGATACTGCTTTGAAAAACGCTGGAGTACTAAAAGCTTTAATCTTATTACCGGAATCAAGTTGGTAGTTATCATTAGTATTTTATGGTTGAAAGGAAACTCGTTAATGTGCGTTCGCACATGATGTTCCGACCCGAGCTCATCTACGTTTTTGACTTTTCAAAAAAACGTAAAACCTAACTACTACTTGAATTACAATGCAATGCCTCATTACAGCGCTAACACGATCTGAAGTTAAAAAGACAACAAACATAAGCAAAAACGAAAATTTCACAGCAATAACTTTAAAAGCACCTAGTAACAACGTCAAAATGAAATCAGATATAACGTTAACTACAAGAATTTACAAGAAAAATGTATAATATTATTAACTTTAATACTATTCGCTATAAACTGCTTCGGGTAACACCATTCATTCAATCATCCATTACAAGCTTATGAGACTGATCATCATTTTACATGAGACTGGTCATCACTTTACGGCTACCTAACGAATAAAAAAAGCAGGCTAAACCAGCAAATTCAAAAGGAAATTGAGCACGAGAAATGTCGAAGCAGTTAGAAAATGATTTTATAAGTAAAAACTTTTCTATGTTCAATTCATGTTTAACAGCAACGCAATTCTTTTTTTAAAACTATGACTTCAAAAAATCAGCAAAAATGAAAAAAATACATTAAAACCACGAAAACCCATAGAATCAACGCCATTAAATTCAATAGCTTTCAGCAGCCAGTAAATACGCCAGATAATGCCTTGGACTACAACAACGTTTGTCATTCATAATCATTAATAAGACATTACAACAAATCATTGACAATGAAAACCACAATATATACAGGCAAAATCCAAAAATTCGGCAGAAAAGTTCGATAAGGAAGTGTCGAAGTCATTTAAACCATGAGCTTCTCTCGAAACTTTATTTATGATTCATTGAGGGTCTTATCCGCTGATGGGAAATATTAATATAAGGGAAATGTGATAAGATTTCAAAAGGAACCAAAATTACAAAATAAAATATCAAAAAATTATTTAAAAAATTATGAAAACTCGTGCATCGAAGTCATAAAACCAATAATTAGAAGATCGACCGCTACCTTAGATAAACATTAGTTGATTTAGAAAGGAAGGCATTCCTGCCCTTACTGAGACTGATTTAGAGTTCACGAAAATAATTAATTAATTATAGATTGATTAATGTTCAAAAAGATTTTTCAAAAAAAAAATTAAAGTTTTAGCAGCCATTAAATTCAATAGCTTTCAACGGAAGTCAATAAATACGCTCAGTTATGCCTCGATAGCAGGACAAGGATGTTTGCCATGCATAGATAAGCAATAAGAAATCCCAATAAATCTGAAGACTAAAACATCAAATTTAGTCGAAAATCAAAAATTCAGTAGAAAAGTGCGAGAATAAAGTTTCGAAGCCATTGAAACTAAGTTTTTCTCTGAAAACTTTATGTGATCCACTGACCGTCTTTTCTAAGCCAATGGAAGCTATCAATATTAGGATTTCGTGAAAACATTTCAAAAGGAACCAAAATTACGAGAAAAGAATATCCAAAAATTTTAACCGAAATCTTGTGAAATTGATGTCATATAAAAAAATATAAAGAATAAAAAACAACTAACCAGGTTTGCAGTTGGAAAGATCAACATTTCACGAAAATAAGTTTATGATGGGTTAAAATTTTCGAAAATTTAATTTTGAAGTCTTAAGAGCCAATAGCTGTCCCTGAAAGCACTAGACAGGCTCACTAAATGCCCATTACGAAACCTTTTGCACTTTTAGTCAACAAATTTTTGCAGTGGGTTCCCAAAAATCACAAAAAAATCACAAAAAAAGGAGCGACTCCTTGAAAACCAATTTTTTGTTGATTGGGCTTCGATTGACTGTAAATGAGGTTTGTCATCAACGGAATCTCGATATGAAAAATTACTGGTCTCCAGGTGACATATACATAAATATGAATTTTTTTTAAAAAAAAGATCTCAAATAAAATTCGAATTTTTTTGATAGTGAACTTCCCTATGAGACCAGAACTAGTCTTTCGTCTAATAGGAACACAAAATTAATTTTTTTGTGGCGTGAAATGCAATTTTGAATTACTATTTTTATTTAAAAAAATCAATTTGAAGAAAAATTACACTAAAACTGAACAAAATCACGCCAAATATCCCGTGTTCACACAAAACTTCAATCATCGATAACTCCTCGAAGCGAAATTCACAAAAATCTTTTTAATTTCCAATTCCACGCTGGACGAGCTTTTTAATGATACCACTCATATTTCTCTACGATTTGAGTATATAGTTCCTCCCCCACAAGTGGGGTCGGAACAATTCGGATATTCCCGAACACTCAATTCACTGTCTGACAGAAAGTCTCTCTTGGCCAAGCACAGAATCACAGCCGTTTTGTATACTGATGGCAGGAATTTCAGAGGAAGACAACTAACCAAATAAATTTAAAAATTAATTTGTGTCTTTACAAAATTAAACAAACTTGCATTCTGTGCAGGCATAAGTTTCTACTGTTAAAAATTCGTTCTAATGCAAGAACAAAGACTGTGAGGATAATTAAAGAACAACTCGAAGGCATTCGTAGTAATGCGAGTTCATTTTTTTCTACCAACGAGCAGCTGCAAGATAAACCATTTGAAATTTTTACATGTACTTCTGCGATTGTGCTTGATAAGAAATTCGAGCATATCACTTTAAATAAAACATTCACAGAAAACCCTGGCAAGGCGAAACCTTACAAACCTTTCCTAAAAAAGCTGCGCGACTAAATTGTTTCTAGCGAAATTGGCCAAAAAATTTTGTTCTGGTTTCATCAATCCTGACTGTGTAAGACAAGATTTCCGGAGAACATGATTTAATTGAATCTTAACCGCAAAAGTTTGCCTGAAAAATTGATTAGCTTCTAGGGTTGTTTCGTAGGAGCAGTTGCAAAACTCAACAGACTACAGTGACTCTAACAAATGCTATCAGAATGTAACAATGTTACTGAGAAATCCAACTTATTCAAATACAATTTTTTTAAATTCATCTAGAGAATTAGCTGATTAACTAGCAGCAGCTGATTAACTAGCTAGCTGATTAGCTAGTATAAGATAAATAAAATTACCAAGAATTCCACTATGCTGCATTTTCTCAAACTCATTGGAAAAAGTATCACATTATTTTTGATTTGTAAGAATATCAGAGCAATAATGAGAAAACGGTCCATATAAACTTAGGTTGAAGAAAAGTGGCTCCAAAAAACTATTGCGCTCTAATTCAACCAAACCATTTAATTTTTCTATTAAGAGCAATAAGTAAAATCTCTGAGCTCATACTTATAATTAGAACAAGTAACTTTTCAGTAGCTATCAATTTGGACTATATTAGCTAATTCTAAAACGAGCAGGGGACTAAATTAGAATTTTAAAAAATATGTTTCTCTAAAAATACCGTTAGAAAAAAGCTATTATCAGTAAAATTATGGTCTATAAAGTCTTCCGAATTATGTTGCTCATTTTTGCAATGAAAATCAAATGGGTTCTAGTTCAAAACTGCAGCATAAAATTGAGGTAGAATATAGTTACTTCCACTTTAAAACAATTTCAGAACAGATTTAAAATCCAACACATGCTGTTCCAATTTGAACGTCTATTGAGGTTATAATTTAGAAAGAACAAGGATGCTCGTTAATGTGCGTTCGCACATGATGTTCCGACCCGAGATAATCTACATTTTTTTAGTTAATTGTCAACCTAATTATGAGATACTTAAAAATAGATGTTTGAGTTTTAAAAATCGTTACAAAACCGAACGACTAATTGAATTGCAAAAACCATTCCTCATTAAAGAGCTCACAAGATCTGCCAATAAAAAGACTACGAGAAAAAAAGCACCAAAATAAGCAGAAACAAATTTTTTCAGCGAATGTGATGAAAGAAGAGAAAAAGAAACACAAATATTGACCACTCACAAAATTTTATGAAAAAGCATATTGCCCAACAAACAAAGCATGAGTTAGACATGACATCAATGAGAAAAAACTTTTTGAATTACAAGAAATTGGATGGAACCACTCAATGATGAGATTAAATTACAAGCTGACGAAAAGAACAAAAACTGAAAAGTATAAAAAATGTAAAAAAAAAATGTTTGAGAACGAACAATATCGTAAAATTTAACACTATTCGCTAAAAAAATGAGTACATTGAGCAGCATCATTCATTCAACCCTCAGTTAGAAGCCTATGAGACCAGTCAGCATTTTACGACTACATGAAGAATTAGATGGCAAAAATAGCAAATTCAAAAAAATTTGAGCGAGAAAAGTGTCGAAGCCATTAAAAAAGGAAATTTTTGGTTAAAATTGTTCTAATACCATATAAATTTTTAGCAGCAATGGAGTTCTTCATTTTTCAACAATATGACTTCAAAAAATCAACACGTATGAACAAATATAAAAAATAAACAACTAATTTTTTTAGAAGTCTCGTTATATCAACGACGTTAATTTCAATAGGTTTCAACGGAACATAAAAAAAAGCTCAGTTAAGACTCAATGAGAAGGCAAGGATGTCTGTCAACCATAAGTCATCGAAAAAACATCAAAATAAGTCTTATGATTTTGAGAACAACAACAAATACATGCAAAAACCAAAAATTCAGTAGAAAAGTCCGAGAAGAAAGTGTCGAAGCCATTTAAACCATAAGAGTTTCTCTGAAAGCTTAATCTATGGCGCATTGGACTTAGCTCTCAATTGAAGTCAATAAATATGAAAAGTCATGCCTCAATAAAGAGATACGGATTCTTATGTCATCAGTTATTCCTATGTCATCAGTAGGACATCAAAATAGGTCTTATGATCATGAAAACAACAACAAAAGCAGTCAAAAACCAAAAATTCAGCAGAAAAGTGCAAGAAAGTGAAGAAGCCATTTAAACCACAAATTTTTCTCTAAAAACTTTATCTATGACCCATTGAACGCCTTTTCTAAGCTACTGAGAACAATCAATATTAGGAAAATAAGATAAAATTTCAAAGTGAACCAAAATTAGAAACAAAAATTAATAAATTATAAAAACTGGTGGCAGCGAAGTCAAAAAACCAATAGTTAAAGATAAAACTACTAGCCAGATTCATTTAGGTTGCAATAGAAAATATCGAGGTTGTGTCATTACTGAGATTGACTAACAGTTCACGAAAACTAATCTACGGATGGATAATGTCCGAAGAAATTCTTAAAAATTATTTTTAAAGTCCTAACAGCCATTAAAATCAAGAGCTTTCAACGGAAGTAAAAATACCTTGCTATATTACTTGATGGGAATACATGGATGTTTGTCATCACTATGTTATAAATAAGACACCACAATAAGTCCTATGATTTTGAAAACAACAACAAGCACAGGCAAAAACCAAAAAAATGCAGCAGAAATTTGAGAAGAAAGTGTCGAAGCCGTTTAAACCATAATCTTTCTACTGAAAACTTTATCTATGATCCTTCGGACGTCTATTTTAAGCCAATGAGAACTGCCAAAACAAAGATAATGATATAATATTTCAAAAGGAAACAAAATTACAAAAACATTTTTTTTTTCAAATTAAGAAAACTGGTGTTATCGAAGTCATAAAACCGATAGTTAGCAGATAAAACTTCTCACCAGACTAATGTTGGTTGCAGTAAAAAGGAAGGGGTTCCTGTCATTGCTGAGACTGACTTACTATTCATAAAATTAGTTAATCTCGGTTAATCGGAAAAAAAATTTAAAAAATTATTTTTTAAAGTCTTGACGGCCCTTAGCTGTCCCCTCAAAGCGCTATATAGGCTTACCTATTGCACATAAGAAAGCTAAATGAATTTTTAGTTTGCAAGTCGAAGCAATAGGACTCCCAAAAATAAGTAAATCTCAAAACGAAAATCAAAATTTAATTAAAAATTTCAAAAAATCAGAGTCGAAGACAAAAAAGATATCAGCGATGCCTTAAAAACGATTATTCTTTCATTGGGTCTCATTTGACTGTAAATGAAGTTTGTCAAAAATCGATACTCGATATGAAAATGACAAGTCTCTAAGTAACTAAAAAAACAATAATAAATAGGAAAAATTTTCTAAAAAAAAAACAGCTCTCAAATTGAATTCGAGTTTTTTTTATAGTAAACTTCCTCACGAGACCAGAACTACCCCTTTTTTTATCTACTGGTAAAACAAAATTGTTTCTATTTGTAGCATGAAACTTAATTTTGTAAATTTTTTCATAGAAAAGCCTTAATTTGAACAAAATTACGCTAAATTGAACAAGATCATGCTAAAAGTGAACAAAATATCACATGTTCACACAAAACTTTAAACCTCGATAACTCCTCAAAAAATACGAAATTCAAAAAAATCTTTTTAATTTTGAATTCTACGCTGGAGGAACCTTAATGATACCACTCACAATTCTCTACGCTGAATTTATCGATCGGCCAAAATTGACTGAACAAAAAAAAACCTATTTGAGTATATAGTTCCTCCCCCCACAAGTGGGGTCGGAACAAAAATTGCTAATATTAAAGTCGCCTCACTGAAACGTCCTTGCATGGCTCGCAGAAATTTTAATTAAAGCCTTAATAAAATCTAGAGAGGCAATATCACCAACATGTTCTATAACACTTTAGTGATCAGCTGCATCATTTGTAGTTCTAAGTAAACTGATTGGACAATTTTCAAAATGCTTACGGACGTTTTCTTTCTTTCTTATTCTGCTCGAAAACATTTTGAAAGACATAGAAAAACGACTGGAAGTTCTTATGAGATCGATTTCGCCGCTGAAGTCTGCTAAACGCGGGTCGAGTTTTTCATAATTTGAATCGTCAAAACTTGTCTATGATTTAAAAAACTTAATTTTAACTAGTATTCATAGATAATTGGAAACAATAACCCGCAGTGGGTTTCGCACGTTCTCAGAAAGTGCCAACACGGTCCTAAAATTGAAATTCTGCAGGAAAACAATTTGCTCCCAACCAAATTTACTTGGGAGTTCGGAACATTCTGCTAGCCTCCCTTTATTGGCTGTCAACAATTTGCAGAGGGACAAATAAAAACGTGGTATCATCGAAAAGCTCATGAAAAGCTGGCTCGATCCTTGAAACTTTTTCGTTTTATTCTCAACGAAAAAAAAACAGATTTTTTCCTATGCAACTTTTTTGACAAAGTTCAGTTGCCTCATACACTCTAACCATCATAAAAATAAACAAATTATTCTGTCTAATTCGGGGTCTATATTTTCAATTATAACAGATGAGAGGAAACTGTTCGTCGATTTGTTAGAAAATTTTGAAAGCTCTTTTAGAAATTAAATTAGAAAAATTTAACATATGCTCATTTTTTAATTATTTTTGACTGGTATTGAGTTTCAAATAACTGAAATACCGGTCTCAAAAACGTAGAAAATGTTTTTAAAGACCATTCATATTTAGTTATGAAAAAAAATTAAACATTCAATATAACTTTTAAATTTTTTCAACAGTTAGAATCCATGCATTTTTGCTTTGTTGTTGATCAAGTGAAATTGAAGAGAACAAGAAACTCGCTTGTTCTATGCGTGGCACCGAACGTTCCAACATTCGCATTGGAAAGCCTACAATGCATCATATCTTATGATTTCACAGAGGCAAAGATGAACAGCCAGTCAAAAAATTGCTCAACTCTTACCGTTTGCATGATGAACATCTGCTTTTATGCAGCGATAAGTAACAAATATGGAACGAAACAGCATCGAAGCTCAAATTTTTGTAAAAATTGTAAAAAAGAATGTCGAAGTTATTAATTATAGATCATAAATCTTCCATATTCAGTGCCTGCTAGTCATACATTTTAAATTTATCAAAATATTAACGCTTTATGCGTTCTGATAGAGGTCAAAGCGCACAAAATCATTGAAAAGCAGAATGAGCATGTCAGTTTCTCGCTTTGCTTTATTTTAAGTGAACCGTTTAGACACCATTATCTTACAGCAAAATTTTTTAAAGCAGTAATCTTTACTATACTCTGAAGCAATAGTCTAGTGCCCATTTTGTGACCAAAAAGTCTTTCAACACACTTCAATGAGATAAATTTCCTCCGAATGTTACAAAACGACTACATAAATTTAAAAACACCAAAAATCTGATTGACCGAAATAAAAACAAAGTCCTGAACTATAATACAACACAAAAGGGAGCCAATATACCTCAATTTGTGGCAAATTGTTTTGGGTTTCAAATTGTTTTGGGTTTATTACAAAGAGTTTTGGGTTTCAATATAGCAAATGAAACTAAACAATTTAAGACCTAGCAAAAACACCACGTATTAAAAAACACCACAATAAAATCACATTAGTGAAGGTTGATTAACCTAAGCTCTTTAGGAAAGCACCAGCTAAACTCTATCAAATATGAACCCAAAATGTAATGGGGTCATGTGATGAGAAGAATTACTGGGGCTTTTGAAAAAATTGATCTATATCACATCTACAATTTGTACTCTGTTAGAATTTTGATTCGAGTTAAAGACTTAAACTTAGTATTATTAGAAGGTTTAACTTACCAAATTAATCTGACAGAAGGTAAATTGATTCAGGTTACCAATACTGATATAAATGAATCTTAAAGAAATGGTGCTGTGAATCAATACTCGGTTCAAACTGATGATTCTAGATAACTATTATTAGAGTTAGATTAATTGATGTAAAATTTTCCCAGCATGTATTAAAGGATTATGATATCTCCGTAAGTGTCAATGAATTCTTAGAAAAGTGCAAATGCATTCCATTTATGGTTCCCTTTGCTACTGATTTGCAGAAGCAAACCATATTGGGTAACCCTTGCGACCCCCACTATAAATCATGGTGCTAAGATTAGTTTTGTATCTTGACTTTTTCACACTGATAATGGGTATATATACCGCTGATTTTTGAGTCCTTTTTCATCCCCAAAATCAAATCACCATCTTGATCTAATAATCAGATCTCTCCTGTAAATCTCTAAATTCTGCTGTAAAATATCATTCCTGTTATTCTCTCATTTTGAGAAATTAATTTTTCTACTTAGTTTAAAACGCCTTTATTCCGCTTGATAAAGTCCATAACCCAACAGGTTATGGGCCCAGCAATTTTCTAAGTCTTAAAACTAATTTCTAAAACAAAACTAATTTGTTGTTGACAGTCATAATCCTTTTCTGCTTAGTACCTCTACTTTTCACAACTGTTTTGCCTGCTCAAACTACGATGGATCAACAGACAGTGAAGCTGCTTACCTAGACAGGAAAGGCACAGGACTTTCCAATTTGGAGCACAAGATTTGTGGCAATGATGCAGACGAAGGGACTCTACAAATCACTACTTGGGACAGAGGAGCAACCCAACGAGCCTGCACCACTAGCCAATGGGGCGAGCAACGATGAAAAGAAGAACCATAAGGTGCTGAAGGATGCATATGAGAAGGAAGTTGCAGACATCAAGGAGAAAAGGAACAATGTGTGGTGCCATCTGGCACTGACTCTAGATGCAACAACCCTCATGCTGATGAGACATGACTGTGTGGAGATGACGGCATCGGAGATGGAGCAAAGGCTTTGATACTTTTGCAAGAGATTTCAGAGTGTGGAGACGCCGACAGTGGTGACTTTGGTGGCACAGCTTGCTCGACTGCAGCTCGAGGATGCTGAGGATTTGGATAGCTTGTTCATCAGAGGACAGGAGTTGCTCAGAAGGCTACAAGAAGCAGGGGAAGCAGTCTCAGAGACCCTCTTCAACGCCTTGGTCCTCAATGGTCTGCCAATGAGGTATGAAAGTTTTGTTATACAGGAAAGCTTTAACCCGGCAACGAACTTCACAGAGTTGCGGAAAAGGCTGCAGAACTTCCATGAGAGCACAGCACAGAGGCACAAGGGACAAAGTGGTTCAGTGGCACTGGCAGTGAAGCGTGACTTCAAGAAGGGTCCCAAGAAAGGAAACTGCTTTGTGTGTGGGATCCCTGGACACTTTGCCAAGGACTGCAGGAGGAAGGAGACAGCACAATGCAGCAAGTGTGGTGACAAAGGTCATCTAGACAGGGCATGCAAGGGACAGAGATGGAGGCAAATATGAGTCAGTGGCAATTGGTCCAACAATGGCCACACCAGAAGAGGAATGCTGGGCAGCTCTTACCCAGTGGAAGACAGCAGGCATGCTAGTGGACAGTGGTTGTACAGATCAAATAGTGACAAACATCAACGCGTTCCTGGACTTTGTGCCCATTCAATCAGTGGTCAGAAATCCCAACGGAGAGGCTTCCAGAGTTGTGGGCAGAGGCTGTGTGAGAATCAGCATACCCTCAAACAAAGGGGAATTCCAATGCGAACTCAAGAATATTTTGTGTGTGCCGGACTATTCTTCAAACCTCCTATCAGTCTCAAGGTGCACGGAGTGGGGACATAGCTTCACTTTTGAGAAAAGAAACAGCTGCATGAAACTCCAGAAGGGAACTCGGGTAAAACTACAAGAAAATAACTTGTTTTACTTACCCTGCAGCGTGCTAGAATTCAAGATGAGTTCGAACAGCGTGAAACTTGACAGTGCAAAGAAGTGGCACATACGATTGGGTCATTTGAATCAAGCAGATGTGGTCAGGAATACACCAGAGACAGTGGGGAACTCGATGACTTATGCAATGTGTGTGCATTGGCCAAGATCACAAAGACTCCAGTACCAAGAGTGGCAAAGACCCAAGCAGAAGAGAAGCTGGAGAGGGTGTTCACAGACGTGACGGGACCTTTCAGAGTATTGTCACTGCAAGGGTTCCGGTTCTGCATTGTGTTTGCAGACCAGTACACGAAGTTTGTGTTTGTGGATTTGCACATGGCAAAGAGTGAAGCACTGGCCAGCCTGAAGAAATTTGTTCTCAGTGTGGGGACGCCCAAGAAGCTGAGGCAAGACAATGCGAAGGAGTTTCTCTCAGAGCAGTTCATGACATATTGCTTAGATGAGGGCATTCTACAGGAGAAGACCATACCAGAGACGCCACAACAGAATGGGTTAGCTGAGAGGTGCAAGAGGACACTGCTGGAGATGGCAAGATGTTTGCTCATTGACTCAGGACTTCCCAAGATGATGTGGGGAGAGCCATTCTTCACGCAACAAGGATCAGGAACTTGGTTGTGAGACGAGAAGAAAAATGCCCAGCAGAGCTGATGCGAGGTATAAAACCTAAGCTTTCAATTAGTAAACTATCTATTTTCGGTTGCACAGTCTTCATGAGAAAGCGGGACAGAGATGTCAGCAAACTTGAACCCAAGGCACTGGAAGGAAAGTTTGTGGGTTACACTGAAGGAGACAACGGATACCTGGTGTACGTACCCAACACACGCAAGGTTGTGGCAGTTCGAGATGTGATCATCAAGGAGTCCAAAGTGGGCTCAATCCCTGACAACACAGAGACGCCCGACCTACTAGATGAGGGGTCACAGCAACTGGGGATCTGGCAGCCAGATAATGGTCATCAAGACGATGGCAATAAAGAGGAGCAGGGCACATCTACTGCAATAAAGGAAGAGTGGCATGACGCATAGAGCGTGAACACTCAAGAAACGACACTGAGACGAGATGCCTCAGATGTTGAGGAAGCAGCACTGGACGAAGAATCTACTGCAACAAGAGGAAGTCTCAGAGACTCTGAGTCACTGGATGACAGTGAAACGGAGGACTTCTCGCAGACAGTTGGCTTCTTTGAAGAGGCACTGGAGCAAGCGGGCAGGGCAGAGCCCAGACGAGGGACACGAGCAAGGAATGTTCCGCAATTCTTTGGAGAAGTCAGGACCCATCTTGCTGTGACTGAGGGTGACTATGTGGAACCCAAAACAGTCTACGAAGCCAAGCAGGCTGACGAATGGGACCAGTGGTACCGGTCAATGAAAGACGAGATCAAGGCACTCCAAGACAACGAGACTTGGGACCTAGTGAGACCACCCACAGACAGGGACGTCATACCGGGCAAATGGGTCTACAAAGTGAAATTGGGACCCAGTGGTCAAGTTGACAAATACAAAGCACGCTATGTGGCGAAAGGCTTCAAACAAGTGGAAGGACTGAACTACTTTGAGACTTTTGCGCCCACATGTAAGCCAGAGACATTCAGGATTCTACTTCAGCTATCAGCGAAGCAGGGCCATGTGATGCACCAATTTGATGTCAAGACTGCTTTCCTGCAATCACCAATCGAGGAAGAAGTGTATATGGACCAGCCACAGGAGTTTGTAAAACGCGGATCAGATGGGGAGAAGTTAGTATGTCGACTAAATAAATCAATTTATGGTTTGAAACAGGCTGCTAACAACTGGTACAAAGAGCTGGCAAACTTTCTACTGAGACAGGGGTTCACCAGAAGCAGGAACGATCACTGCTTGTTCGCAAGATCAGAGACAGAGGATCACACCTTCATCTTGGTCTGGGTTGACGACATAGTAGCATCAAGAAGTATGACAGTGATCTCCGATGTCAAGAAGGCACTAGAGGCAACATTTCACATGGAAGACAGAGGGAGACTACACTGGTTTCTGGGCCTTAGAATCAGACAAGAAGGCAAAGTCACAGTCGACCAAGAACGCTACATAGAAACAATGCTTGAGCGGTTTCAAATGGATCAATGCAAACCCTCAAGAACTCCAGCTGATTTGAATTTGAAACTTCAGACAGCACAGAACGGAGACGAAGAAGTGGACCAGAGGATCTACAGAAGCTTGGTTGGATCTCTTCTTTATCTGGCCAAACAGACGAGACCAGACATCATGTTCACAGTCAACATTCTGTCCAGGCACATGAACGCACCTACCAATCAACACTGGCTATGCGGAAAACTACTTCTGCGATATCTTCAGGGTTCAAAAGGTTTAAAACTTACTTACACAAAAGAGGCTAGTTATGATTTAGTGGGGGAAAGTGATGCAGACTGGTCTGGAGATGTGAAGGACAGAAAATCAACAACGGGCTTTTACTTCAAGCTCAACGGACGTGGCGCAGCACTAAGCTGGGGTGTCAAGAAGCAGGCTACAGTTGGTCTTTCTTCATCAGAAGCAGAATACCAGGGCATGTCAGCAGCAGTTCAGGAAGCACTCTACCTGTAACAACTTCTAGAGCATTTTGGCATTCATCAGAAACGTCCAATAGCAATTGGAGAGGACAACCAAAGTTGTATCAGACTTTGCCAAAACCCAGTCATTCACAAGAGGAGCAAGCACATCGAGATAAAGTTTCACTTCATTCGGGACAAGACGGAGGATGGGACTATTTCAATTCATTAGGTTCCTACAGACAAAATGGCAGCGGACATCTTCACAAAGTCCTTACCCGTTCCGAAAGTGGAAACATTCAGAGCAGTTTTGATGGGAACAGACTCTACGCAATCAGCTCAAGTCTGAGTGGGGGTGTTAGAATTTTGATTCGAGTTAAAGACTTAAACTTAGTATTATTAGAAGGTTTAACTTACCAAATTAATCTGACAGAAGGTAAATTGATTCAGGTTACCAATACTGATATAAATGAATCTTAAAGAAATGGTGCTGTGAATCAATACTCGGTTCAAACTGATGATTCTAGATAACTATTATTAGAGTTAGATTAATTGATGTAAAATTTTCCCAGCATGTATTAAAGGATTATGATATCTCCGTAAGTGTCAATGAATTCTTAGAAAAGTGCAAATGCATTCCATTTATGGTTCCCTTTGCTACTGATTTGCAGAAGCAAACCATATTGGGTAACCCTTGCGACCCCCACTATAAATCATGGTGCTAAGATTAGTTTTGTATCTTGACTTTTTCACACTGATAATGGGTATATATACCGCTGATTTTTGAGTCCTTTTTCATCCCCAAAATCAAATCACCATCTTGATCTAATAATCAGATCTCTCCTGTAAATCTCTAAATTCTGCTGTAAAATATCATTCCTGTTATTCTCTCATTTTGAGAAGTAGCATAACAGTCCGATAAGATCTTCATAGCAGCAAACATAAATCTTTTCACAAACTTCGGGAAGCAGAAAACTTTCTGGAAAACAACAACGCTTTTCTCGTAACTCTTATTATTAGCCGTGTCCTGGTACCTATTAGCCGTTACTAAATCGACTCACAAACACTAAGAAAACTACGTTATGACAAAACTTGGCTTCGAAGTCATGAAATTAAATTTTCATTTATCTGATTTGCACAGATGCAACGATGAATAGAGAAATTTCGTCTTTAATAAAAATGCTATTTTGCATACAAATTTTTTTTGGATTTTGTTGCTGTATCTACCACCATAAAATGAATAAAATTGGAAGTTTGTCAATAAATGCGTTGTCTTTTCTGTATTAAGTACAAAAAACAAAGAAAATTTATTGACATTTCTCAATACAGCAAATGCATTTTTTGACCAACTTCAATTTTATTCATGATTCTATGGTGGTAAATACAGCAAAAAATGACAATCCGTAAAGCCATCAAATCAAAATCAAAGATGATCAAAATTGTCTAAATTGACAAAAAGCTCAGTAAGTATATGCATCGTAAAAACTTTAACAAATTCATTAAATACTGTTTGCAGCAAAATTCTAGACGCAGAGAGCTTCAAAATGATACATATATTGGTCTGTGATGCGTCTAAAAAATCAAAAAGGGTGAATTAAAAAAGGTGGGGCTGTCATATAGTTCGTTTTCCTTTTTACACTAATTCATTAAATATTGGCATTCATTTTTCTTGCCTGCCTTTTCATTTCTAAGTTTCCCCTCTTACGTCCATAAAAATTGATATTTGGCAGCTTGCAACACCTCCTGTGCGAAGCACAGCCGCTGACTACTTCCTGTGCGAAGCAAAACCCCTATTAAATTTTACGTTCAACTGAAATAAAAGGCTAAAAGAAACTAGTCGCGTGACTGGGCCTAAGATACTTCTAATCTTTTAAATATAAAATGGCAAAGTTACATGTTAAGTTCTTCTTTTGAAGCCTTTGTGCTTTTCAAAGCAACAACATCATTATTAGGTGGTAAGTGGGAACACGATGAAAGAAAGCAGAGGCAACTGTCTCACTGATTTTATTTCAGTCGTTTTAAAGTCTCCTCTCAAAACAGCGTTAAATAATTGATTTGATTCTAGCATAAAATTTATAAAATTTGAAGCATTTCCATCTACATATAAGTGCAGTTTTCAAGTTGTTGATAGATATTTTTGACTTAATTTTCAAATCGCAGTTGAATTTTTCATTTCAACTTGAAACAAGGGGTACAGCTGGGTGCGTTCAAATATTGCAATTTTTTGTGGGGGTTCCGAATTCTCAGTCTCCGAATCCGAATGTTCCCACTCCACGCACGAATCGAACATCTCGTCTACCCCTTTCTTCTTCGGAGGTCGTCTGTCTTCAGGGTCGCCGTAAGTACTTTCGCCCATCAGAACCAAAGCTACAAACATAACCCGATCTGCTTCGTTAAAATACTCCATGTGTTCCGTCTTCTCAAACCCATCGCAGTACTTTGCAGCAAACAGTAAATCAGGGCTGAAATACGCAGCTTTTCCCAACTTTTCACCTTGGTTTCCCGACAAACGAGGATCAAAGTTTTCGCGCGCAATTTGTTCCTTTACTTCCCATTTGGTGCCATGGAAGAGTAAGACCTCGTTAAGTTTTCCTAATCCAAGTTTCCTGGTCATCTGTTCTTTCTTCAGGCAGTATGTCTGCCAGAGATCAGCGTTTTTCACTTTATAAACCTTGATGTTTTCATATATGAATTGCTCATCAAATGCCCCTTTGATAGCTACTAAGTCCGGATCACTATCAACCAGCTCATGAACTGCAAACTTAGCAGTCATTTTCATAGTATTATTTCCTTTATCAATTATATCACAATCAACTAAATTGAACGTTGAAGGTCGGCGACATACAAGACGCTCGGTCTTTGTTTGTTGGTTAGTCTGCTTCCCAGTTTTGAAATCAACAATATAAAGACTGTCGTCATTTTGAAATCTGAACTCCGGCAATTCTTTCTTGAATATTGCCTCGAGACCTTTTTCCAGTTTATTTGGATTCCTGTATTTAGAGATCGAAAACGGCAACCAATTTGTGTTCTTGTAAATGCTAATGTCGGCGTCCCGTTCTAAGACTCGAGGAAGAACTGTAATGACATTAGTTCTGACGTAATCATTCTCAAGCCAGTACCATCTCCACTCATTAGGGTTTCCATGCATGTCATATTCGTATTCTAACCGCCTTATTTGGTACCCTTGAGCTCGTTTGATGAGAACACGTCCATCTGCTTGAAAATACACATCCGACAGATTTTTTCCGCTTCCCACATTCTCAACTTTCCAGTTGGCTGGGTGGCAAAATATTTTCTCCCAATTTTCTGATTCGCTCGCAGACATTTTGTTCCAACGACAATTAGTGCGTCTTTCTATCCACATGTAATCTCCCTCATAATTAAACATTGGACAATCTTCATTTTCGCACGGCCGAATTGGGTGACTGTCGCATGCATTTATTTTTGCTGCTACCATATAAGTTGATTTCAGCACAGGAATCGGCGATAAGGGTCGAGAGGAACAAACTTCAAGGGAGCTCTTCACGGGTGCACTATCACGGGCTTCAAATGATGGCACAGTAGACGAGACGGGCGTATTGTTGGGCGTTAAAACAGGAGTTCTTGGAATACATCCGGACTGCGGTACTTGAAAATTATTCTGATGTCTGGCAGGAGTCGGAGGGAAAGAGAATTGCGAGTTATCTCTCTATTGAATTGTTTAGACCAATAAGAAACTTTGAAAGATATCCAGACATTCATAACTTCGTATGCATGGTAAACTGAACACCATATACCATGTACCGTTAATAAATTCTAGTTCAAACCCTATCTTTTAAACGTTTCATCAGGTGAGGGAAATCAAGATTCAGATGAGCAAAAAATTAAATAGATCTAATATAGCTTTCCCATTATACCCGCTTAGTGGTCAGATAACCTATAGCCCCCCCATCACGGTATTTATACAAAAATGGGGGGGCTATAATTTCATGGGTGGGGGCTATAATGGTAAAGACCCTAAATCATTTTAAGAACGTAAATTGGGCAATTTATCACGTGCTATCACATCTTTTTTCCTGCAACCTTTGAGCACCATCGGGGAAAATTAATGGTCTAAACAAACACTGGAGCTGTTACTCATTGTAGATGCCAATGATGGAGATCCATGGGAGTCGAAAGTCCTCTGTGCTCTCGGGACATACTCACTGCTGTAACTCGAAATCCCCGAATCACTACCTGCCCTCTTTTCTCTCTTCAATCTCTTATAAACTTGAAAAGAACTCATCTCAATTCCTGCCGGGTTCAGAAAAATGTACAGCTTCAAGCACGCAGATGGATTCGACGTGTCAAAGCAGAACTTTTCCAACTCTTGCAGCTTTTGCAAATCTTCCATTGTTAAATTGTGGTACCGACCATCAACGCAAGGATCACGAAAATTTAGTCGGCACTCCCCTTCTGCATCCAGGTAATCAATACAGATGTGAATCTTATCACAATCAGGTTCGCAATGCAACCCAAGATTGTAATCCACACAAGGATCTGGTATTGCATCTTGCTCCGCGAGGTCCTCGGAATCCACACAGAAATCGTAAACAAACCGTTTAAAATTCGGATTAGTTAAATCGACTCCACATTTCCGAAATTTCGCGAGCCAAAAAGTTGCGATAATATGCTTACGGGGGCATGAACAATGCTCACGTAGCCCATCACGACAAACATGGATTTTTCGGCAATTGGAATCATAACAGAATTTTGAAGAATTGTAAGCACTACAAGTTCGCGGAAAGTCAAATGAAGTCGACATATCTGTTTATTAGTCCAAATTTTTAATATAAGAATAGTTAAAATAAACAGTCTCTCGCTGATTAGGGCAGACAGTATAGTAAGTCCCATAAAGTTACAACGCAAGCGAACGTTCAAAAAACTTTCAACATGCAAAAGAACAACAATGTACTCACCTCATCATGTTTTGAATTAGAACTTCGACCTTTGAAACGTTCGATAGTGTTGCAACTTTATGGGACTGCCTATAGTTCAAACAGCTGAGTTGCGGGAAAGTTTGAATTGAACAAAGAAATACGTTTAGGATAAGTAATACGAACAATCTCTTGACCTTCGATGAAAACATTTAACCTTGTCGCCATCAAGAAAGCATAAAAAACTAACTGGCACAGTTAAAAAAATCGTAGCACACTTTGTCTATATAGAGCAAGTTATTTCCTTTTATAGAAGTCCCAAATGTTGACCTGTGAAACGAACTCTACCGTTGGGACTTTATGAGACAATAACTATATATAGCACGTCCCATAAAGTTGAAATAAGCAAACGTTTCAAACGCCACAGGTTAGAGTTCAAAGTTCAAAGTTCAAATTTATTCGAGAGCCTATTACTTCATTTTCCGATCGTTTATAAAAGCTCTTAGTTTAAAAGGTTAATTCTCTAAAGCTCTTTAAAGTAGTCAAAGAATTCAGTTGAGTGAAAACCATGTCCTAAACCGTTTGACAGTTCCCCTAGATTCAAGCTGCGACGTTTAGTGTTTTTCACATGATTGCAAACTGAGACAACAATGAGTCAAAACCTTTGTCTATCCCACCTGTGAGCCATTTACTGGAAAATGGCGTATTCAAAGAATTACGTAATACCGGTTTACGCAATAGAATCAAATTTTCCACAGAATCAAATTAACAAATGCAATCCTTATTTTTGATTTTCAAATTGCATATAACTGACGTGTACAAATTAAGTGCACTTTAGAAAAGAGTCACCAATAGTGGCGCTAGAATCCAGTAGCAAATGGATATATTTTAGTATATTTTCAATTAATTAAGGTTTCACGGCATTTTTTATATCAAATTGTTGTCTATAATTGCAGTTTAAACGAGGAATAACATATTCCTTATTAAAAGACATATTCCTTATTAAAAGCCATATTCCTTGATTGCGAAACTTATTCAGACAACTTGAAATTTCTTATTAAAAGACATATTCCTTATTAAAAGACATATTCATTGATTGCGAAACTTATTCAGACAACTTGAAATTTCTTCATTTAAATGTACGGAGCATAACAAGAAAACAACTTCAGTTAAAAAGCCTAATGAATGATGTTGGCGCTAACTGCATCTATGGTCTGTCTGAAACATGGCTAGATACAAAGATTGACACTGATTTGGTAAACCCGGACAAAAAAAACTGTCTTGTTTTTCGAAACGATCGGGTGAGTTCAAAAGGGGGAGGTGTATTGTTAATTGTTCCTAGGAAACTTAACCCAAAATTACGCGTTGATCTAGCTTTCAAAAGTACTCTGTTTGATACTCTGTGGGTTGAAATAACTTGCCCAAAGATCAAAAAAGTTTACTTAATAAACATTTCTTATAACCCAAAAAAACTTCTTTACGAAGAATTTCTCGAGCAGTCTGCTAGATCAATTGATAGAGCAATTACTGAGAACAAAACAATAATTATGATGGGAGACTATAATATAAATTATTTGGAAAACAAAGAAAAACAGAATTTAGAAACAATCATTCAACCGTATGATCTAAATGTGACTAATAAGCATCAAGCAACTAGAATTAAGGACGAATCGAACCCACTTATAGATTACATTATTATTGATGGAAACGAACCCCTTCTTTATAATGAAATTTTTGACTCACCAATACAAACAGATCATTTTGCTCAATTGATCATTCTTGCCACAAAACTTAGCAAGAACAAAGTAATTAAAATACAAATTTATGATAAAACGAATTACAGCCCAAAAGATTTTAAACATTCTATCAAGCAATTAAATTGGGAAAATTTTTACTGCTCTACAGTTCCAAGTGAAATGCTACGTACATTTGAGCAAAATCTTGAACAGCAAATACTCCTTCATGCGCCAATCAAAACAATTTTTATAAGAAACAACAAATCACAGTTTTCCCTTGCCAAACGGTTCATTTCAAAAAACACACGTAACAAAAATCTGCTTAGAGAGCAATACCTCAATTCAGAATCTTTCCACGAAATTTTCAAATTGAAAGCCGAAGTGTGCGCTGGCTATGAAAAAGATTTTGAAAAATTTCAATCAATTAATTGAAAGCTCAACTTCAGAGCGCAAGAAATGGAATTTGATCAACGAAGTAAGAAACTCCGTGAAAACGACAACTACGGTATACTCTTTAAAAAACTCTTTCAATGAAATTATTACAGAAAAAACTAAAATAGCCAGCTTACTTAATTTAAAATTCAGCAAATTAGAATTTTTTGAAAGTAGGAACTCTACTGTAGATCTGCCTATGGATAAACACCTTTTCTTTTAGATTTGTCACTAAGTTTGAATGTCTTAAAACTCTTCTTGCTCTTGGAAAATTCAAAACATTGGGTCCTTCTACCATTCCCTCATGGGCATTGCGAGACGCAGCTAGTGAACTAGCTGAACCTATTTGTTTTCTTTTGAATGAATTTATAAAAACAGAAACATTCCCTGCTGAACTCAAAAGAGCCGACATCACTCCACTTTTTTAAAAAGGAGACCTTGATGATCCTCTAAACTATCGACCAATTTCGTTAACACCAGCATTAGCAAAAGTTTTTGAATCTCTTATTAAACAACAAATCGATGAATATGTTCATTAGAATGCCCTGCTTTCTAAAACACAGTTTGGTTTCAGAAAAAATTTTCTACAACAGATGCTCTTGTTTATTTAACTGCAAAAATACGATGCAACAAAAACGAGAAAAAAATTACTGCAGCGGCGTTTTTAGATCTATCAAAAGCTTTTGACTCCATTAATCACAAGCTCATGATTCAAAAGCTTTCCATTCTTGGATTTTCGATACCAGCTCAAAATCTAATTACGAGCTATCTTTCAAACAGAACACAAAGAGTCATAATCAATAATGTTAAATCAGGTTGGATTGAAGTGGCTCAAGGAGTTCCGCAGGGAACAGTCTTAGGTCCACTCTTGTTCAATCTATATGTTAACGATCTTAGCAACTTTTTGTCATGTGAAACAATACAATTCGCAGATGACACAGTACTATTAAGCTCTCATGATGAAGTTCTCAAATGCAAAGACGAGCTTGAGAAGGCCATAGAAAAATGCATACAATTTTTCAAACTACATCACCTCAAGATCAATCCGGATAAAACAGTTTATTATTTTTGGTAGCTCTAATCCTCATGACGAAACGACATTAAAAGTGGGAGACAAATTAATAAGTTCGAAAGCGGAAATCAAATATCTCGGTGTTAATATTGACAAAAACCTCAAATATCAAAAACAAGTAAAAATTCTTTTGTCAAAAATGGCACAGGGCATTAAATGCATATATGCACTCAGGAACATAATACCCACTGGTTACAAAAAAATTATTTTGAACGCTTTTGTTCTCAGTCATGTTCAATATTCTTCTGTTTTACTGCAACCATCAATCAAAATCTTATAACGACATTAGAAAAGCAGTTAAATTGGGCCATCAAAGCTTGTTTTCACAGACAGAAATTTGACTCATCCTCAGATCTTAAAATGAACCTTGGTATACTACCTATTTCTTTGCTTTTTGATTACAGGGCTGCCACTTACTGCCATAGTATCATGAATAAAAAGAAGCCTGCCTTCTCAAGCTCAGCTTTGAAATTACCAACCGCAAGTTTTTATATACACGAGCGAACTCAAAAAATTTTTACCCAGACAATTTCAAAATGCAATTTGCATGAAAAAAGTATTATTAAAAGAGGTATTCTACAGCACAATTCTTTCCCAAGAAATTATTTGTCAATGTCATACAGTCTTGCAAAGAAGAAATATAAGCTGTTTTTTCTTAATGAATACAAGAAGGACCCAAATAAATCCCAACATGGATCAATTACTTGGAAACATTTTAAATTCAATTAAATTTCTTTGTTTTACATTAAATTTATGTTACTGTCGTCCCTCCCCTCCAATACAAGTGACTTCTCTATTGGATCGATATTTTAGTTATTATAAATTATTAGTTTCTCTTTTGTAATTATCAATATTTTACACTGCCTATCTCTGTAAATTTTACTACGACTGAAACATTTACAGATTTTAGGAGAAATACAGTGTTCCTTTTTTTTGTTTAATTAAATAGCAATTGTTTTAAATTGCAGCAATTTATTATTTAACGATCAAGCAGAATCATCAGAATTGGCAGAGAAAACAGAAGTCAACCAGCGGTAAACATACAGAAAATACCGAAAGTTTTTTGTTGGTGACTATTTGAATCGACTACTGAAAAAGTTGATTTTTATTTGTTCTTTGTTGATCTTTATTTCTATTAAAAGACATCGTTTATGGTAAGATCAACCGAAGTTGGCGAGTTGTTTCATTATTTTCTTCCATCTAAATAAAATTTTCTTCTCTAATGTATGTCTACAAAGCTTGTTAATTAGAAATTTCAAATTAAACAAAAATTTTACAAACTTATGCTGTTTTTAAAAATGCAGGATTCTAGAGAAATCGGCAAAGATAACGTTAAAGAAAATGCGTTCTTTGCATTTTTCCGTTGCTTTGAATCTCATTCAGTCAAATATGACTGGTTCGTCTTGTTCAAATGAAACTAATTTCATTGGGCCTATTTGATTTTCGAAGAGACTTAACCAAATTTTCTTAATCAAACTTCTCATCAAGGGACGAGCATAATTTACATAAGTACAAATAGGCCTTTAGGGAAAGCAGCAATAAATTGAGCTGGACAAAAGCATAACAATTTTTCGATCTTTTCTAAATACTCTTTCTCTGTTCCCTTTTATTTCGAGTACCCCCAATTCACCAGCTCTCCACGGCTTCATAAAATTGAACCTGAAACTAATTATGTAAAAGTAGGCACATTTTTCATAACTAAAAAACTTGAAGAGTACAATTATTCATGACCGGAATGTTCTGAGCTGACCAAACGTTCATCAATCAAACATGAACTTCAGAAGCCAAATTGAGAATCCCGATAACCATCAAAAATGATTTTGTGTCTAGCTTTTTTTGGTTTTATCTCAAGTCGCATGTTCACTCTATTCGGATTCTGTCTGTTTCAATCAAACTTATATAGAAAAGGTCAGAATCTGTTGGTAAGCCGAGAAGCTGAGCAATTAGCTGATAGTGGTCATTTAACCATTTTAAATTAATTATTCATACCGAATTTGGTGAACTGTAAATACTATCCTTCATATCAAACATTCTAAGATTTCAACGACAAAAAGATAGAGATCTATCTAAGTATTTAACTTTTAAAGTCCCTGTTCTTCATTTCACGAAACAGAGAAGGCAGCTGGTCAGCAAAAATGTGTAGTAGTGGTAGTAATGCAAGCTTCGGGCTATTGCCCCTGGGGTGTCAACCCCAGTGTTTATCAGTCTATTTCAGTTTATCTTTTTCAAGTTGTTACATAGCTATGTAGTTGTTGATAGCTCTGTTCAAGTTGTTGATAGCTTTGTAGATTCGCACTCTCAAAAAGGCGAAAGGCTAAAAAAAGGCGAAAAAGAGATTTCATTTTAAAAAATAAAATCTGAGACGATAATTTGCGATAAGAATCTTTACTTTAGTTTACTCTTGTTTCTATTAACTGCCCTCAATTAGTTTTCACTTATAGAGACATTTACCCAGTTGACCTTAACTCTTTAAAAAAAAGCCAAAAGTAGTTTTGAAAATGAGAAGACATTTTTGAGAGATGCAATATATTTGTGGCCAAAAATCTAATCACGCAAATGAACAAAAATGAGAAAGAAGACGTCATGCGCGCAACTCAGCCCAAATTGCATGAATGAATGAACATAGGGAATATATGCTTTTTTGGGATGTCGGGAGCCGGTAGTTCAGCGGTCTGATATTGGGGAGGGAGTACTGGGGCATAGTTTGAGAATGGAGAAACTGTTACGGGAAGAAAACTGCTCAAAATGACCTTTCGACCTTGAGTTTTACAAACAGTTCCGAAATTCTATGTATTAAAAAATAAGCTGCTGTTAATTAATAAATAAGCTGCTGTTAAAACGCATTTTCAAAAACAGATTCCAATGTTCAAAATTAAATGTCAACTCATGAACAAACTTGCTTCGGCGCAAAGAAACCAGTATAATTACAAAACTCGTAAAAAACAAACATTTATTAAGGCTTCAAACGTCGATCGAGAGCAATTAACCATAATCTGCAGAGAACCGAAAATTATGGTAACGATATTAATTACTTTTAAATGTTTCTCAGATTTAAATTTGTCAGGATTTTGATATTTTGTAAAAAAAAATCACTTCCTCGTCAATCGCCTGTTTCGCTATACAAAAACATAGCCGGCAGATTGCCTGAAGAAAGCCGTGATAGACGATTGTGATCTTCCATGATTTAAAACAACTAAGGAAATAAGATAGACAGATCGACCACCAGTCCTTTAATAGACCACTAGACTTTTTGGGTGAAATTCGGCCTGTCAATTTTATGACACATACGGTCCATAGCAAAAAGCCCTAAAAGAGCCTTTTTCAAAATATTCGAAATCAAAAACTCAAGACTCTAATGCTCAAGAACTAGGGCATATAAGTTTGGCACTACTTAGATACACACTATCGATCTTAAATTTTATGAACATTTACTAGTTAAAGATCGATAGTGTGTATCTAAGTAGTTCCAAACTTATATGCCCTAGCTCTTGAGCATTAGAGTCTTGAGTTTTTGATTTCGAATATTTTGAAAAAGGCTCTTTTAGGGCTTTTTGCTATGGACCGTATGATCCATAAGTTTCATAAGTGAGTCCAGAAGTCATTTTAGTGAGGTAAGACGCAATTGACCTAAAAGCAGAAACGAATTCACGCACACAAATTTTAACTAAGTAGTAGAAGTCACTGAAGTCATTGAAAATGTCAACTTCAAGAAGTCAGGTCGTAAGAATCATCGATGGAGACATAGCAGAATTTAAAAACATAGGACAAGTCTTGACGTATAATTCAAAGAATTTTCATTGACTAAACAAAAAGCTAGATCTGGAACAGACTATTAATGGATTGAAAAAAAACATTTAGAAAAAAATCCAATCAAAAAATCGAAAACAGTAAAAATCAAAGTAAAATTGCCGCATGTGAACATAAACCACTAGCGAGAAATCGAATTTTTGTTCAAACACCGTTTTCTCACTCTACTTTCAAATTAGAGCGACAAACTTTTACGCCGCAAAACCACTCGCTTTTTCGCTCCACTTCCTGTTTCGGCGTGACCAAAATCACTACTCCAATTTGACTCCAAAAATCATGAAAATGTGTTAACAGATCTTAAAAAAACATAGCCTGAAGAATTCCGGAAACGACTCGAAGGAGGAAATTGCCCATACTTAAGACTAAACAACTAGAACAACTATTGTGAACCCTAAACCTCCACAAATGCCATAAAATTAAGGAAAAATAGAAATGGCATTCAAAAACAAATTGAACAAAAAAAACTATAAAAACTTAATTTTATAGTTTTTTACAGCACAAAGAAACAAAAAGCCGAATAAAGTTCCTTTGCAATTAGAGCAAGGAAAAGCTCGCTAAACAATGGACAGGTCATAATAGGCTAAGGAACTTGTTTAAGATTAAAAAAGCAGAACTGCAAACATACCCGGCAGATTGCCGGAAAATAGCCGCCGTTGATTCCCATAACTATTGGGATTGAAAGAAAAGAAAATATCAATCAAAACTGATTTTTGTATAAATCATTTTTAAGTGCAATTTATTTTGATGTCATTTCGTAATTGAACATACTCCTGTCTCACAGTGAGAGGCTAAAGGGTCTAGTATCAATACCAATAAGCATTATAGATAGTAACTAGAACTTATGAGAACAAAGTTCAAGTACCGGGCATCTAAAAATGAGCTTTATGGGTTTATCCCGTTTCTATTTCTGACTTTAATTTTTTTAATACTGACTCTCTTCATTTTCAATTGCTTTGCTGAGCAGCTGCTGTTCAAAAGGATTTTGAGCAGAATGACAGAAGAGTGAAACGCCTAAAGAAGTCAAAAAGATTTCACGCAAAATGACGAAAAAGCGAAAAAAAGTTCGACGAAGTAAAAAAAAATAGGAGCGCTATAATAACCGGCTGAGAAGATGAGGGCGGGCGGCTATTAAAAAAATAAGAACAAAGGTTTAAAACTTCTCAATTTCTCTGCCATTTTTCCTAAGAAAAAATTTATTTATACCAAACTTTAATCAATTAATATCTGAAAATTCCTTAAGTAACAAGCGTCTATTCAAATCCACCCACTTTAAGCAGTAAAACAAAAAACAGGTAAAAAATCATTAAATTTCGTCTAAAAATCAGCAAAACTGATCAAAAACCTCCAAATTATCATTAGACTCAAATTAACTACTTGAAACCTTCAATTCCTATCAAAACCAGCCTAAAACTAATACAATATCATAATCAAACCTCATAACCATCAAAAGTTGCAAAAAAAACTGCTTTTAAAAGCCGCACGTGAACAAAAAATTTCGCTCGCTCAGAGAAAATTTTTTCACACATCAATTTCTCGCTCTCTCAAAAACAGCGGTATGAACAAAAAACCACTCTCTTTTCGCTCCGCTCTTCACTTTTGTTCAGCAACCAAATCACTCCAAATTTTTTCACGCGTTTCATTTCCCGCTCCAAAAGTCACTCCAATAAAATTGATTTAAAAAAAGGACTTCTCCAATACTCCTCTTCGAGTCGTAAAAAAGACAGCGCCCCAATACAATTCAAATTCTTTGAATTGTAAAAAACCACGATGTCCCCAATAATAGCCGCTATCGCTTTGCGTCTATTAAAAATGAGAGGTAAGTAAATATTCCCAAAAATTTGGAAGCAAAAATCCCATTAAAAAGCTTCCTTCCTGAGAAAATGGAATGACGAGATTTTAGGGCAGAATATTTAAAACAGCGGTCATAGGATTTGAACAACGATATAAAATAAACCCTGAAATTCCAATCTGAACTCTTATTTTATTGTATCTGTTCAATACTAAATGAATCTGGTTTCAGAAATAGGGAAAACGTTTGAATATTTTCATAATATTAAACCTGTCCAAAAGATATCGAATAGCCAAATTGTTAATTTTATTTACAATAATGCTGATAGTTGATTAAGTTCAATGCATGCATAAAAACAGTCACACCAGTAACGGCAGTTAGAAGATATTAATAGAGATTCAAATATTTTCGATTGATCAATCTACTGCTTTGTGAGCACTTGGGTTAAGTATCAAAATATGCTGTCAAATCTACTAGCTACTTAGCATGTGAAAATTTGTGTCGAAACCAGGTGGAAATATGCTGCTGATTCGACATTAAACCTCTTTGTCTAATGTTCCCACGTTGCCTAAATCAGTGCACGCCTGCTTGACTCTGGCAACCATTGTCTTCTCAGCCTCTCTAACCCACACCCTTGGGTCATAGTATTTCTTATTGGGTTTATCTTCTCCCTCTGGGTTCCCAATTTGACCCTGCAGGTAACCTTTCTTAGCCTCGTAGAAGTCTTTCAGGCCTTCCCAATATGACCATTGAGTATCCGTGTCTACGTTCATTTTTACAACTCCATTTCCAACTGCACAGGCAATCTCTTCTTTGGTAGAACCAGAGCCTCCATGCATCACCAAATACAACGGCTTATCGGTATCAGTTTTTTCCTGCTGTTTAACGAATTCCTGATGCTTGCCCAACATTTCTGGACTCAATTTGACGTTTCCCGGTTTGTACACACCGTGAACGTTTCCAAACGCTGCGGCGATTGAAAATTTCTCGTCAATTGCGCCCAATGATTTATAGACGTTGAGTACCTGTTCAGGTTGAGTGTACAAACGACTTTGGTCAGTGTTAGTATTATCTACACCATCCTCTTCACCGCCAGTAATTCCAATCTCCATTTCCAACCAGATGTTCATCTCTTTCATTCTGGCAAAATACTTCTCACATGTTCCGATATTTTCAGGGTCGGTTTCCTCCGAGAGGTCCAACATGTGGCTACTAAAGAGAGGCTCCCCAGTCTTCTTGAAATACTCTTCGTCAGAAGCCAACATCCCGTCAAACCACGGCAGCAAGTTCTTAGCACAGTGGTCTGAATGAAGAATAACTGGAATTCCATAGGCAGGCGCCACAGACCTGGTAAATACTCCTCATTATTAAAACATAGGTAGAACGTATGCTTAAAACCTCAGCGGGTCGTAATGCAAAAAGACGCTTTCACTTCACCAGAAAAAATTCACGATAGGACCATTATAGCTCGCATTCGCTTCACATGTCATTTTTGAAATCATTTCAGAGCTACAACCCATTTTTTTAATTTGCTGACTAACACGAAGGATAAACTTACCTTTAAAAAAATATTTTCGAAAATTTACAAACACAGCCGGCAGATTGCCGGAAAATAGCCGCGATAGACGCTTGTGGCCTACCATGAATTGAAACAACTGAAGAAATAAGATTGACAGATCGAACACCAGCTTTTTAACAGACCAATAGAATTTTTGGGTTAGATCCGGACTGTCAATTTACGGTCTATAAGGAAAAAGCCCTAAAAGACCTTTAATTAGTAAATGTTCATAAAATTTGAAGTTCCATAAGTGAATTCAGAAGTCATTTTTTGAGTGAGGTAAGTCACGCAACTGACCTAAAAGCAGAAATGACGTCACGAACACAAATATTAACTGCAAAGCAGTAGAAGTCACTGAAAGTCTGTTAGACGAAGTAAAAAAACATAGCAGGACAAGTACTGAAATACAATTCAAAGAATTGAATGAAAAACTTAGAAGTACTCTACGTGACCAGCAGATCAACTGAACAATGCCAGCCAAAACACAAAAAAAACATCGAAAAATTGAGAAACAAGCAAACAAACTTTGGCTTCACTTTCTACTTTGGTCCTCTGATAAAACTTTTAACTCCCGCTGGGCTTTAACTGTTTATCCCGTTTTGAAAGATCAAAGTCATTGAAAAATGTGTGAACACATTTTAAAAACACACAGCGCCCCAATACAATTCAAATTCTTTGAATTGTAAAAAAAAATAGGAGCGCAATAATAGCTGCCTGGAATTGCTGACGCGGCTATTAATAAAACGATTTTCAAAACCTGCCTATTGGAGGTGGGGGGCATCTCAATTGGCAATTGATTAATAATTTTCGAAACCTTTTAAAAACTATCTTCGAGAAAGTCAAAAGACCAGGCCTGACACATTGTTCGACCACCAGAAGTTTTTCAGATGTCAACTTTCAAATCAAATCAAACGGAATTCTCTGGAAAAAGTAATGCTTAGTCAAAAAATAATTTAATTGAAAAACCCGGAATGGCAGAAGGTTTCTCATAAATAACATTCAGTTGTAACACTTAAGTAGTTACACAAGCAATTGAGTAATCAATTGAAGCATGACAGAAAATAGATGAGAGCAAGCCAATAGAAAAGATGCACGAGTAATTAAGCTAGGGAGTATCGAGGAAAGGTAATTTCAAAACCAGAAGCGAAATAGACCTCTTTAGTGAAAGCGGACAAAGCAGTTCACCTGATTCATTTAGAACCTAAGAAACAACAGAGAAAATAGTGAGCATTATTGTAAGCAGTTATGTATTTCACTTCAAAAACTAACATACCAAAGCCAATACGTTTTCCCGTCACGCATTCGATTGATAGAGGAGTCAAGATCTCAATCTTTGCAGACTGAGTATTTTTGCAACAAAGAGGCTCTGTAAGGTGCGGTGGGTTTAAGCAGTGCGCTGACACCACACATCCGCATTCCTGTCTCAGTTTCTTATGAATAAAGCAAGGATACACAACTTTTAAGAAGACTCGGCAGCTCATTTTTTTCTTATTACAAGAGGATAAACAAAAATTTAATATGACCACATTAAAAACTGATGGATAATCTTTCATTCACATTTTGAGACATCAATTTTAAGAAGCAGAATCAGACTTTTAATAACTAATTTCATTCAACACCAAATCTTGTTTTTGTGGATAAATTGAATCCCTCAAATATCTTGAATCCAACAGAGAAGATGAAGCAAAGGCTCTTTAGCTTGGCTAGTTTGCTTCCCTTGCTGATGATGGCGCGATATCACTAACCGTCAATGGACAAAAATCGCATCCTATATATGTACTTATGTACTGCGATGCAAACTCCCAAAGTCTTACAAACTAACATCTCAGAAAGAAAATGGAAAAATTTGATTAGATGGTGCTTATAAATCATATTTCTCCAGGTTATTGCTGCTGAAGTAATAAACGGAACAAAAAAATTTGAGTACAAGGCGTTTAGAGACTTGGGATTAAGGGGTGCAACCGTGTCTGTACCTGGTCTCATCAGCAGTTTTAGGCGAATCTGCTTAGGCATTCCTGAGACAAATGCGTCTCTAATTCGTAGGGTTCGTTCACCGGATCTGTCTGTACCAGTTGTACTAGCAAAAGCAATGTTGGCAAGTTTAGTGAGATCAGTAGTCTACTGGGGTTTCTTTTGATTCGTCATACTTTCTTTCTTGAAACTTCAGTTTATAAAGTTGCAATTAAAGCTTATCCAATGTGTGTGTTTTTGTCGCCTGTTGGTAGTTCAACAAAATAGCTCAAAGCACCTCCAGTAAGATGTGGTTTCAAATAATCCACGTTTCCTGCGTCTGGAACCTGGCTATTGCAATCGGAACTTTGAATTGTTTCCTTAAAGACTCTAGAATCCTCCGTCTGAGAGCCGGAAAATGGTGTAAGTTGTACAGTAGAGGCACCAGTCGTCGTAGTTATACTCACTTTATTGCCTTTGCCATAGCTGTAGCTGCTGCCGCAACATCTGCCATATTTTGATTAGACCACCACTTTCTTTTCTCTCCTGCACCAGGTTAAATTGTGAAGAGTAGGATGAAAATTATTGATCACCGAGGATAAAGGTACTGTATATCCAAATCATCTAGAGTAATGGTTTCTGTGTTTTCAAAGCAGTTTGTAGAAATTGAACTCAAAATTAGTGGTGAATTGAAGAAGAATTAGTTGTTGCACATTTGCATCTTCAGTAACAACTAAGATTCTGTTTTGTTTCAAAATGGCACAATAAAGCCAAGAACTCTAATGTTGCATGTTGGAAGTAGATGAATGAGTTGTGTGGAATAAATAATTCAAAAGGGCCATCAATTGTGGCTTGAAATAGAGTATCTTGAAGAGTTGGAAGCATTTTTCTAATGGAGATTGTTTTTATTCTCAGATATTTGTGCAAAGACAAATTATAAAAATGTAGAAAAAAGAACGAATAAATGTGTAATGAATTGTCAAGTTGAACAAACTGTACTATTGGACAGTAAGATTATTTGATGATAGAAATTTATCCAGGCACGACGTGATTTTGTTATACTGGAAATAAGATTTGTCAACAATGAAGATACCAACGCCGGAGGTAAACAAATTTTTATGAATTAACTGAAGCTTGTTTGAGGCAGAATCAATTGCGTAGAAAATTAATTGTGATCTCGCCAAATCAATTTGGAGAAAAATGTAGTTGTTTGAAACGACAATAAATTTCAAGTAGGCCATTACTTTTCTAATAACCACTTCTGCCACCATCTTATATTCAGATTGTTCATACCAATTGTTGTTTCTTCAATAATCACGAATAAAAACATTTTTCACTTCTTTGGATGTTCTGTTGGCTTGGTGGGTGTCTTAGTGGTTCTACCCTATTTCTATCTTCAAAACAATCTGCACTACATTTTCAATTTATAAACAATTTATAAAGATTAAAAAATGAAGCCGCAATCGAGAGCCGGTGATACCTGCCATAAGGCTGCGAGAGCAGACAAACAAAACAAAACAAAAAGTTAAATTACCAAAAAAAACTGAATATAAATTCTCTTTTTTAAATAAAACCATCGATTAGCCAAGTTAAAAGCACCAAAAAACACTTAAAACCAATCAACTTGCACTTCCCATCGAAGCACATGACCTGTCCTCAGTAAGAAAAGGTAGCACGTCGACAAGAAAAGAGGGGGCAGACATAAAAACCATCAGCTTTCAACTTAAAAAACTAGAGAGATTTTTATGTAAACCCTTAGGAAGCCAATGGTACCAGTAATTAACGAAAAAATTTAATAAGAAATGCCGCCTTGGAAAACCGATGAGACCTGCAATTAAGGCGTCTAGCAGAGGTAATGAAATCAAATAACAAACACAAACGTTGATTACGATCAAAACTCAAAATTACTTTTAAACTTGTTCTTCATTAGAAAACAGATGGAACCGATCCTAAATGGACACAGTTTAAAAATACGTTTAAATATTTGAAAACAAATATTATTTTTTGTTTATTCGTCAATGATGTCCACAGAAAATTGCGCCACTCGCTCCAAAAAAATTTACTATCGATAACTGATCTTGTTATCTCATTAACCGTCAATGGACATTAATCGCATCCTATATATGTACTTATGTACTGCGACGTAAACTCCCAAAGTCTTACAAACTAATATCTCAGAATGAAAACGGAAAATTTGATTAGATGGTGCTTATAAATCAATTTTTTCCAGGTTATTGCTGCTGACCTAATCGTCGGGTAAAAAGATTTTGAGTACAAGGCGTTTAGAGCCTTGGGATTAAAGGGTTGCAACCGTGTCTGTACCTGGTCTCATCAGCAGTTTTAGGCGAATCTGTTTAGGCATTCCTGAGACAAATGCGTCTCTAATTCGTAGGGTTCGTTCACCGGATCTGTCTGTACCAGTTGTACTAGCAAAAGCAATGTTGGCAAGTTTAGTGAGATCAGTCAAGTAGTCTACTGGGGTTTCTTTTGATTCGTCATTCTTTCTTTCTTGAAACTTCAGTTTATAAAGTTGCAATTAAAGCTTATCCAATGTGTTTTGGTCGCCTGTTGGTAGTTCAACAAAATAGCTCAAAGCTCCTCCAGTAAGATGTGGTTTCAAATAATCGACGTTTCCTGCGTCTGGAACCTGGCTATTGCAATCGAACTTTGAATTGTTTCCTTAAAGACTCTAGAATCATCCGTCTGAGAGCCGGAAAATGGGGTAAGTTGTACAGTAGAGGCACCAGTCGTCGTAGTTATACTCACTTTATTGCCTTTGCGATAGCTGTAGCTGCTGCCGCAACATCTGCCATATTTTGATTAGACCACCACTTTCTTTTCTCTCCTGCACCAGGTTAAACTGTGAAGAGTAGGATGAAAATTATTGATCACCGAAGATAAAGGTATTGTATATCCAAATCATCTAGATTAATGGTTTCTGTGTTTTCAAAGCAGTTTGTAGAAATTGAACTCAAAATTAGTGGTGACTTGAAGAATAATTAGTTGTTGCACATTTGCATCTTCAGTAACAACTAAGATTCTGTTTTGTTTCAACATGGCACAATAAAGCCAAGAATTCTAATGTTGCATGTTGGAAGTAGATGAATGAGTTGTGTGGAATAAATAATTCAAAAGGGCCATTAATTGTGGCTTGAAATAGAGTATCTTGAAGAGTTGGAAGCATTACTTCCGATCATTTTTCTAATGGAGATTGTTTTTATTCTCAGATATTTGTGCAAAGACAAATTATAAAAAGGTAGAAACAAGAACGAATAAATGTGTAATGAATTGTCAAGTTGAATAAACTGTATTATTGGACATTAAGGTTATTTGATGATAATATTTATCCAGGTACGACGTGATTTTGTTATAGTGGAAATCAGATTTGTCATCAATGAGGGTACCGACGTGGGAGACAAAATTTTATGAATTAAATAAAGCTTGTTTGAAGCAGATTCACTGGCGTACGAAAGTAATTGTGATCTCGCCAAATCAATTTGGAGAAAAATGAAGTTGTTTGAAACGACAATAATTTTCAAGTAGGCCATTACTTTTCTATTAACCACTTTTTTCTGTCACCATCCTATATTCAGATTGTTCTTACCAATTGTTGTTTCTTTAATCACAAATATATTTATATTTCAATTCTTCGGATGTTCTGTTTTCTTGGTGGGTGACTTAGTGGTTCTACCCTATTGCTATCTTCAAAACAATCTGCACTACAACTTTCAATTAGCGTTCTTCTCAGTTTCTGTCTTTTTTTCTAATGTAAACTACTAAATAATTCATCCAATCATATCATTACAAAATATTATAAAAGAATTACAAAATATTTATTCTTGGATTATTTTTATTGGATAAGATTTGTCCATGACAAATGATTACATTACCTTCAATACATATTTTGTCGGAGATTTTGAGAAAGTGTGTACTCAGCAAAATTATTTATAAAGATTTAAAAAAGAAGCCGGAAAGGAGAGCCGACGATACCTGCCATATGGCTGCAAGAGCAGACAAACAAAACAAAATAAAAACGAAAATTACCTTAAAACACAACAACTTTAAAAAACACCGATTACCTAAGTCAAAATAGCACCAGAAAAAATACTCTTGAAATAAATCAGCTTGTACTTTAATTCGAAGCACAGGACCCGTCCTTAGTACGAACTGGTAGCACGTGACACGAAAACAGGGGCCAGTCATAAAAACCATCAGCTTTCAACTTAAAAAACTAGACAGATTTTTAAGTAAACCCTCAGGAAGCCAAAGGTACCAGTCATTTATGAAAAATAAGAAATGCCGCCTTGAAAAACTGATGAGACCTGCCATAATGAGTCTAGCAAAGATAACAAAATCAATTAACAAACACTTGTTCCTCATTGGAAAATAGATAGAACCGATCTTAAATGAGACCAGTTTAAAATAGGTTTAAATATTTAAAAACAATCAATTTTGAATGCAAAAAACCCATCAGCTATCAACTGAAATAATAGTTTCTTTTGTAACTCCATAGGAAGCCATTGAAACCTGTCATTACCTAGCATATGTCATGCGACTACAGAAAACCGACAAAACCCAAAATATCAATTAAATGCTAGAAAACTATCTCGAAGCCATTACATCAATGAGACAAGAAAAACGCTCAAAAATGGGCCAAAATATAGAAATCCCAAACCTTTAATTCAAACTCGAAATATCAGAGCCTTCGGAACATTAAATGGAAAAACCACCTCCATGAAGAACAATTTTTTATCTAAGAATATTTGTTCTATGAGACTATGCTACAAGTTGACAGAAATACGATAAATGGCAGAGTTCAAAAATTAGTAATTTTTAATTTTGAATAAAGTATTTAGTAGAATCATAACAAAAAACTTTCAATTGATTAAACCAAGATAAATTGAATTGTAACTCCTTAGCAAAATCAGATGAGACTAAGCCCTAAGACTACAAATTAACAACGAGTACAGGCAAAACAAAATTCCAAAATTTTACGAAAACAGCGCTGAAGCCAATAACAACAGAATTTATCAACTGAAGAGAGATTGAGTGTTCAATTGGGTGATATATGAACATCAATGTGCAATCATTTAGGAGGCACTATAAGAAAAAGGCAACAAGAAGAACCACAATCGTTTCTCAATTTCAAAATCATAGATATTAGCGTTTGATTCACCGAAAAAAGGACATGTAATCAATGATTGGACAAGTTGTTAATTAACCAACTAATATCCGTTATCAACCAAAATGTTATACCACTGCAAATCCACCATCACAGTCAAAAATCAAAATATGTAAATTTTGCAAGAAACCGCCTTCTACGGCATTAAAACCATACGCTTTTCCTAAAAAACGCTTTTCGATATAATGCTTGAAATTCTCTTCTCTAGAAGAAAGATGCCACATGTTTTTACTGAGACCAAGCTACCATTTGACACAAATAAGCAATGTGGCAAAGTAAAAAAAATAACTTAAAACAACATATGCCATAAGAGTCATTAGATATCAACTAAAAGGATTATATAGTTCCAAATATACCATTTAAGCAAATCAACCGAGGCTCTTATTAGTGATACTACGTTAAAAGAGTGCGAAAAGACCAACAAATGCGATCCAAGCGCAAGAAAATAATGACAGATTACATAAACACAGTCGGAGCCAGAAAAATCGGTGAGATCTGTGAAAACATACATAACCTCTGCGCCTCATTTTCACGTAATTAGAAACTATCAAAAAAACTACCTTCGTTAGGAAAATACTCTGGTCTGTAATTAACATCAGCCCAATGCAAAAACCCAAGATGAGACAGAAACCAGTAAAAGTATTGCTGCGCATTCATTAATAACAAGCAATTGTTCAAAAAGTTACCAAAGTAAATACTATGGAGACAATAATTTGAATTTCAATATATCAAAGAGAAATGATGCATTTTGGATAAAGATTGCTCTAAGTTAGCGAAAATCGAAAGAAATTTTATTCCAGCAAACTCCTATAGGACGCAGAAAGAACACTCAAATTTCCCTCAATATGATGTCAGCAGTATTAGGGTCTCTACTTCTGGCTAGAGAAGTATGTTGATTGCCAATTTTGAAAAAAAGTTGAAGTAGACAATTTAGCAAAAATTTGAAATGAAAATGTCGGTTCAAACAATTCAGCAAATCTCCTCTCAGTTTATAGGCAAAACCAATAACAAAAAATTAACAAATTTTGACAATCATTAAAAAATAGACGAAATGACCAAAACTTCCAGTAAACAAGAACAAAAACAACAAATATCAGTCATATGCTCACAGAACTTAAATCCTCAAAAACTTCTGTTCAAAAAACAGAATTAAAAATTTACGCTGTACGGGCTTTCTAAAGATAAAACTCACAACTTTTCAAGGCCAAATTTGCCAACAAAAACCAGTCGAACGTATACTTCAACACCCATTAAGATAGGTCGGAACACAAAATAATATTCAATTGCCACAATACTGCTTGATTAAATATGCCCATCCTTATTTGGTATAAATAATACTTCTGCCCAATATTTTTTACTTGAAAACTGGCTTGGAGGAGTTCAAATTGCTTTAAAAAGTGATTACATTGCCACAAAATTAAAGCATGCAAAGTTGTGTGTTGCCTTAAAATATCACGCCATGAAGCTGATGAACTAATATATATCAATACAGTTGAAATCTGCTGCAAATTGAGAGCAATAACATCACTAAAATAAAACAGCCGGAAAAATTCCGGAAGCGACTCGAAGCGTCAAAACTTCAAAAAAACCCGTATATGTAGCTGGAACCATTATGTTTTCTATTAAACCATGAACTCATTACCTGCCCAGGTATGATCAAAAATTGGTAAAGTTTAAGACCGCTGTCACCAAGAGCAACAATATGCAGTAAAATTTTTTATTATTGAAAACGTTTGGTATCGTTATAAGTCCAAAATAATTAGCATGGCCAAAATACTGATAGGTTAAAAAACCGACAGGGCTAACAATTGCCCTTAAATAATTCATGATTCGTATCTCAGAAAGATAGCGAATGAAAACGGCAGATAAAAATCTTAAACTAAATTAAATTTTTCAATATAGGTTGCTCAAATTTAAGAATCAGAAAGACACTACAATAAGATTTCTAATCTGTGCAATTAAGAAAAATATAACACATACTTCTTCTTTGTTGTATATATTCTAGACATGATTTCCTACTAATTTAAAAATTAAATAATAGAAAAGACGCAACAGCATTAAGAAAAGTTCAAGGAAAAAAAAACGTTTTAAAACAATACCAGGGCCGGAAAAGAATTGCAATAAAAAGTAAAGAGTGGCAATTTTAAAAAAACGTTCTCGCAAACTCTCGGTACTAGCCTTAAGTAGAATAATATCAATTGCAAACAAATGACTAAAATCTAAGAAGCTGAAATCAACCAATTTTTTAAAAACTGCAAAAATCAATATAAGGAATAAAAATGTAGGGCCAGGACCAAGCTAGAATCATACAAACGAGAATGTAAAGAATATGGACACAATGTAAGGAACACCGTAACAAAAAGACTAATTCTTGATTTCTGAAAGTTAAAACTCAAATTTATAAAATAAAAAAACGAATACATTTCAATGTTCAGCATTCGAGACATAGAAAAGACGGCGAGTCATCTGAGACAAAGATCCATTCTCCTGAACAGAACAAAAAAGAAAAAGAAAAATTCAATCAAACAAAACATTGAAACATTTTGCTAACAAAACTGGTCAATAATTTTTTGAGACTGCATTTAAAATTGAAAATTTTTTACTGTTTTTTAATGTCTGAAAAAATTGTCTGAAAAATTATTGAAACAGAATTCATGTCCCTCAAGTTCCACAAAAAGACTACTTCTAGTAATTAAAACCAAAATTGGATTAGTATATCTACAACTTTATAAAACATCGAGGTATAAAGAGGCGTTGAGTATATGAATTAGCAAAGGGAAGTTGCCATATTAACTGATTTTTGACAAAAAGACGGTTTAAAGATTCAAAAAATGAAATCAATAGAAAAAAGCCGAAAACTAACAAAAAATCAAGAAATATGTGCCAATTCTGAACTTCAAATGCATTTTTAGGCTCAGCAAAACACCGTGGTATCAAATTATGATGTTTGCATTTCAATACAGCATGGAATAAAAACTAATTCTACAGAAAACCAAATTACAAGAAAAAAACTGGGCCACTCAGACGAAAAACGGCTAAAAACGGTTATCTAAATCTGCCATTCAGTCAAAAACTACTTTTCAAAGTCAAAAATTCATTCATTAAACGCAAGGCATGATCAAACTTCTCTCGCTCAGAAAAAATCAGTTCACACTGCAATTTTACTCGCTTTCGCTTTTAGGTGAAAACATCGTCAGAACGAATAGAACTTCCGGTAAAAAAAAACCAATACTCTTCTTCGAGTCGTAAAAAACACATTGAATTACAATTAAGTTATTAACAAAAACAGCTTTAATAGGCCGTGTAGGTCGGAGCAGGCAAGAAATAAATAAACTGATACAATGTGACAGTGGTACAATGAAAACTGAAAACATTTCCATGATGCCTCGCAGTACGCATTATTCGAGTTTTGTTTAAATACATGAAAGAAACATTTGAAGATGCTTCTTAAGAACCAATGGTCCTGCATCCCTTTCAAAAATTTTTCAAGCTTATATTAAAAAACTTATTACGAAGGATTGAGCCGTTATTCAGAATACTTTTCCAGTGCAGATGAGCTTATTTTGTGATTGAAGCAGTATTTTTTTTTGTTCGCTGGCTGTTATTTGATGTTGGTAAAAGTAGTTTTTTAAAAATTTAACCTGATTTCTGGTAAGCTGCATAAAATAATTTAGTACTTTTTATTCCAAGAAAAATTTTGTTGGATAATTTTGATGTTTTAGTTTCAGATCAGAAATCTCGTATTTTTTTTCGATCGAAGCACGTCTTCACAGCCCAGCTTAATTGTTTCTCCAAAGTAATGAAGCAGTTTTTTCAAAATCGCTAGTAGAAGACTCGAGTAGTGTAAATGACTTAATACTAAAATCACTTGCCAGAAGTAGTAGTTTTGTCTGCTCAGGGAATGGGCAAGAAATACGTATTTATACCTGCAGCCACTGCGTAAAATGTCTCAACTCTTCTTGAAAACTTTAAAAGCAATCAAGATCTGTACACAAGTAATTTAGGCATTGACATTTGGTATTTTGTGATTACCAATCAAAAAATTGTTTCTTTTGGTCTCTAGTTTTACTTTTTTGAGAACGTAATTAATTGAGTCTTTGAGTGATTGGGCATTAGACTGTGCTTTTCATAAAATTCAGACATCTTTTTTAAGGATTGTTCAAGAATTTGTGTCGCTAGTTTTTGGTCAGTATTGTATGTAAGAATTATAGTATCATCGGCGTATTGAGTCATTTTTGCGTAAAGTATTTGTAGGTTCAAATCATTAATAAAAAGGATAAGGTGAACCAAAATTGTCACCTGTGGGACACATTGATATAATTCAATGCAATCGGATTCGACATGATTCACTATGGTTTCTTGTAGTCTGTAGGATAGATAACTATTGAATAGCTTTTGCAATTTGAGAAAATCCTAAATCACGCAGCTTATGGAGAAGGATCATGTGATTTATCGAATCCAAAGCTTTAGATAGATTTAGTAAAGCTGCAGTGCCAAATTTATTCTGATTTATGTGGTACCTTGTAGTTTAGAGTAAACTACCGCATTTTCGTTCGAGACCTTGTTACGAAAACCAAATGAGTATGGGAAAGCAAGGCAAATTTTTCAAGACATTATTCTAAGGTTTGCTCACGAAGCAAACGCTCAAAGACTTTCGCGAATGAGCTTGTGATCGAGATTGGTCTGCAATTCTCAGGTAAAGAGTTGTCTCCTTTTTTGAAAATTGGAGTAACAATTGCTTTTTACTAGGGAAATTTCAGGAAGATCATGAGGAAATTTTTCTTCAGCTAAAAAACGGTTAAAAAGCAATTTAATTGGCTGCGCTAAAAATAAACAACTATTTTCAAGAGCCTGTGATGGAATATCTGAAGGACCTGACGGTTTATTTGAGTCAATAATTCGCCATATCTAATAAATTCACTAAATTTTTACCAAAAAATCAAATCCACGCACACAAAACTTGCAAAAATACGCAACTACACTGATTTCTGCAAAACTCGTTCGAGGGCAATTCTTGACAATTTTAGCTAAAACTGATCCAAAAAAGCTGTAAGCTAATTTGTCTGGAAAGAGTAAAAATATCCAGATCTTGCATTTATACGATATCCCGGATATTCTTTCCATATAAAAAACATATGGCTCAACAACCGTAGAATATGGTGAAACAAGGAAAAAACGGGTCGAATCAGAAAACTATTACAATAGAGTATTCAACGCTCGATGAGCTCTCTAATGATAACTCCGGTATTATATCGAACGGCCAAAAATGACATAAAAAATTGCTGGCGCATATAGTACATTTCTAATCACGTCGAGTCGGAACAATAATTTAAATGATGTATCTGCACAAAAACAATTTTTTCAACAAAAATCTTGAGGCTGTATTTTTTTCTATTTCGGGACATCAGTTAGGATTTGATCTTAAAATCATTTCGAGCTATTGATAAACCAACCTGATGAAATGGGCTCCAGCTTCGGCGCCCACAATTGACGCATGCTGAGGCGGCGACTTGTTGTTGATGGATTTGCCTGCAAAGAAGGCAGCCCCTCCATTTGAGATCTGCAGGATGATTGGACTGTGGAGCTCCTTCGCTGCTTCCAAAACTGCATTGGCAGTGCTCGATGATGTCACGTTGACAGCTGGAATAGCAAATCCATGCTTGCTTGCGCATTGAAACACCTTGAGCACCTTATCACCTGTGATTACTCCAGTTCCCACCTCATCAATAAGTTTACCCATATTATGATATCTAGAAAAGAAAGTACCTAGTTTATCCAAAAATATGCTTGTTCCGATATCTGTAGTCACCCAAAGAGAGGTCAATCACGAGAGCGTTTGGATAAGAACAGCTTATCAGACCCAATGAGCGGGGTCACTGAAAACAAATACGATGTGCCCATACGATGAGACAAGAGTAATTATTTTACAGAGAACACATCAAGATTTCTCCTTGTCGAAATTGAGCATTAAAATTAATTGGAAAACACCGACTTTAAATTTTCAAAAAATAAACTGTTGATTTGATAATCCTAATTATTGCCATAATTGACGTTTAGATAGTAGCCTACAAAAATCAGATTGAGATAAAAACTTAACGAATTCATTTAAAATCAAAAAGAGTACTATAGGGATAAATTTAATCAATATGTTGGAGACTAAAGAAAAGTTTTGGAGGCCCAAACTTTATTGAAGACCCAAAAAAATAAAAGATATCCATATAGGTAACACTATTCTGAAAATACTCTACCGGTACTTAACAGCAGTTCTCATGAAAACTCAACTGCTAGTGATGTTCCACCTCAATTCAATGGGTTCTTCACGCATGTCAGTGAAACCAATAAAAAAATTATTCCTCAGAGACCAAAGATGAGAATAGTGAGCCAGAATAAAATCTATGTCCCTATTCGCAGTAGATGAATTTGAAGTTTCAAGAATAATTTCACGATAGGACAATATATCTTCATCAGGAAATAATGATGTTAGCAATTCAATAACAAACTTGAACATTTAATTCATAGACAGTACTTAATTCAAAACGAAATGCTCGCGTGAGCTCGCTTTTTCTTCTCGAAATTATATCAGTATCAGTATCTTCCTTTGAAGATTGTATATTGGTAAGAGATGTATAACTACAACAACAATATACTAGGACGCCGTACTGAATTATCGGATTGATGTTTGGTTTATAATAAGTGACAATTAAATTTCGAGGATTATAGTGCTTTAACCTAGCAATAATTGCGCAACTTTTTGTGAAAGTCTTTGCAAATGTATTGTATGTGTATTCTAATTTTAAACCTAAATACTTGCACAAATTCTTTTTTGTTCCGACCCTCTTGAGGGGGGAGGAACTATATACTCAAATGGGTTTTTTTTGTTCCGTGAATTTTCGCCGATCGATATATTCATCGTAGAGAGTTGAGACTGGTATCATCAGAAAGCTCGTCCAGCGTAGAATATGGAACTAAAAAGATTTTTCTAATTTTTGTTTTCTACAGGGAGTTATTGAGGTTTAAACTTCTGAGAAAATTAGTGAATTCACATTGTTTTTATGCACATTTTCCGGAATTTTTGCCTAAACTTTTGCCAATTTTGCTAAAATTTGTTAAAATTTTTAAGAATAGTGTCGTTGATTTTATTTTTAAAGACAAACAAGCATTGTTGATTGTTTTGATTAAATTTTTGGTCAAAAATTCTGGATAAATATTTCAAAATTCAGCCTTTTTCATCAAAAACAGCGCGAAATAAGCTACTTTAGTCCACTTTGATTAAAAAAGCCGGCAGTACACTCCCAAACAACAATCACACAACCTTTGTAGACTCAAAAGAGGGCTACTCCTGCTTCAGCGTCCGCTGCGAGTGCTCTGTAATTAAAACTTCGCCGTTTTTTGCTAACTTTACTCGTTGATTATCAAAAATGCTGATTTTATTTTTGAGTTTTCAACTAACAAATTATCTATATCTACAACACTCGAAATATCAATTGTCCTAGCGGACAAAAGGCATTAGCAGGGCTAGTTTTGGGCCAATCTTGGACTGTTACAATCCAAAAAGAAATCGGATTGTAATCAGTCGGTCTTTTTTTGAAAAAAAAAGACCTTTTTTAAATAATAAAGAACAGAACACATCAAATCAAAGCTCAGGTGTGATAGGTTCAATTGGCCTCCTAAGCAGCTCCAAGCTAATTTTTTACTTGAATGGTCCTTTTTGGACTTTTAGAAAAAATTGATTTTTAAATAAATAATGGCTTAATTAACTTTTCCTCTATTTTTTTCTTAATTTGTTCAAGTTCTAGCATAGTGTCAGCAAAGAAAGAAAGCTTCTTCATTCTACTGATTTAAAGTTCAGTCTCGATTGCGGTTTTAAGCCTGAAGTTATTGTTTTCTGGCTTTGATACTACTAGATTTCGATTTTTTTTTTTTAGATGTTTGCCAATTTTTTCACGTTTTCTAGTTTTGTCACATTATCACATTATTGACAGTTATCATATCACAATATTAGCTTTCCAAATAAGGCACAATTGAACATAATAAAATCTTGAATGATATAGATTATCGTTTTAACGGCCTCGACACCTCTTTCTTGAAGAAATTAATTGAACTTTTAATTTTGTCTTTAACTGTCATTTTCACTTTGTCGTTTCGGTCCTATGAAATTTCGTGTATAGTGATAGCTTTCATTGGCTTTTCATTGAAAAATAGAAGAACCGATTTTCTGATATTAGTAGATAGCTGATGGCTTTCATGACTTTGAAAACAATCGTTTTCCAAAATTAAAAAAAAAACTTTTTAACTTCGCAATTTTGTTCCTTTTATGTTTCTTTTTGTTACCTAATCTCGTTAGTTAATTCCAGGTCAAATATGACATTATGGGTGTCAAGGGAATGAAAGGGATTGGTGTCCCAAAATCTATTTTTTAAAAATTGTGTTATGACCTTACTGGCTTCGACACCGGTTTTTCACAAAAAAAAGTAAAAATAATTTGATTTTTGTCATATTTGACGTTCTTTTTGTAGATGCAAGAAATATTCTGGATAAACGCAGGTCTCAAGGGCTTCCTTTTCATAAATAAACTACCCTATTTAAAAAGTTCTTTTTGTAATTAATGCCTTTCATGACATTGAATGTAATTTTGTTTCGCAAAAAAAAATTAAAAGTATTACTTTAGCACTTCGCTTTTTTGTCTACTTGTTACTTAGTCTTACTAATGAATGGCCACGTAATACATTATATCTGTTTGAAGAAGGCGCAATCGAATATATTTTGAGGGCCAAAATATGGCTTGACGGTTTTGACAGCGTTTTCTGGCAAGTTTCAATTGAAATTCTGTTTGTTTTTTTGTTGTTCTTTTTAGCCCCTTTAAAAAATGAATAAGGACAGGTCCTAATGCCCTTCTATAGAAACAGTGGTAGCCGTAATATTGTGGTAATATTAATTGATTCCTAATGGTATATATTACTTTGAAGTTAACTGTTTCAAAAAAATAAGTTAATTTTTTTACTCTACTGTTTTTGTTCTTTTTTGTATAATTGTTACAAAACCTTTTTTATGGACAGCTCGCATATGTTTTCTGGTGATTTATAAGTTATTTTTGTTTAGTTTTAGGTTTATCTGACGGGTTGTTGACTTTGGTATTAAATTTAGTTTTTAAGAGGGACATAAATTTTTTGATGTAATTAATGTTTGTTGTTGTTGTTGTTGTTTTGAGCCAATATTCTGATATTAGTAGATAGCTGATGGCTTTATGATTTTGAAAAAATCGTTTTCCAAAACTAAAAAAAAAATTTAATTTCGCAATTTTGTTCTTATTATTTATCTTTTTGTTACCTAATCTCTTTAGTTAATAACAGGTCTAATATGACATTATGGGTGTCAAGGGAAGGTGTAAAAAGGGATTGCTGTCCTAAAATCTAATTTTAAAGAATTCGTTATGACCTTACTGGCTTCGACACAGGTTTTTCATAAAAAAAGTAAATTAATTTGATTTTTTTCATATTTGACGTTCTTGTTGAAGACGCAAGAAATATTCTGGATAACATCAGATCTCGAGGGCTTCTTTTGGATGATTAAATGACCCTATTTAAATAGTCCTTTTGTAATTAATGTCTTTCATGACCTTGAATGCAATTTTATTTCGAAAAAAAATCAAAAGTATTACATACTTTTGCCCTTCGCTTTTTTGTCTACTTGTTACCTAGTCTCACTAATGAATTGCCACATACTACATTGTCTCTTTTTGAAGAAGGCGCAATTTAATATATTTTGAGGGCCAAAATACTTCTTGACGGTTTTGACGGCGTTTTCCGGCAAGTTTCAATTGAATTTTTGTTGTTTTTTTTTGTTATTCATTTAGCCGCTTAAAAAAATAAATAAGGAATGGTCCTAATGCCCTTCTATAGAAGCATTGGTAATCGTAAACATTAGGGATATTTTACTTGATTTCTAATAGTTTTCATTACTTTGAAGTTATTCGTTTCAAAAAAATAAGCGAATTTTTTAACTTTACTGTTTTTGTTCTTCTTTGTCTATTTGTTACCAAACCCTTTTATGGACTGGTCCCATAAATTTTCTGGTAAATTAAAAGTTATTTTGTTTAGTTTTTGCTTGATTTGACGCTACTTTGACTGTGTTATTAAATTTCGTTTTTTAAAACGAACATAAATTTTTTGATGTAATTAATGTTTGTTGTTGTTGTTGTTTGATTTCGCTCTTCGTCTTGACTCGCCTTCTTAATATTGGCATATCTCGGCAATCTAGAGCATCAATTTTTACTCAACTGAGTTGTTTGCTTTGGAGGCTATCGTATCGTTCATACAGAACTTTGTTGAAAATTACTTGTGCATTTTTTGGGGTTTTTTGGGATTCCCAAAAAATAATTTTTGGGTTTTTCTATCTGTTCCTCATTTGGTAGACAATTATGCCAAAATTGTGGATGGGCGGGGTCGGAACCTTATGTGCCATCGCACATTACCGAGCCGCCTTGTTCATTTATATCGTTTTCATTGAACTGGAAGCCATTTGAACAAAATCAACATGGACAGTTTTTTTTTTGGCATATAGCGCTAATTTATTGGAATAAAAACCTCTCATTTATTCTAGCCAAGTATTGTTTTGTATATTCTTCTTTAGAACTAAAAGAGGGAAGATTTTTATCGGCAGCAAGAAAACCTCCAGATTTTTACAATAACTTGCATTGGCCCAAGAATTGAACCCTCTGGTACTCCACAAGATATCGGTAGCCAACTTGAACTGTGCACAGTTTTTTCAACTCTTAAACGGTTGCTTAGATAAGACTGAAACCATTTTAGGCAGACACCTCGTATCCCATATTGTTACTACCTATGCAATTAAATAGCTTGATCAATTGTGTCAAACGCTTTCCGCAATTCGAGAAAGAACTTTATGACACTCTGGTTTTTGTGCCGACCAATCTTCTCAATTAAACAGAATCTTAATTAGTGAATCTATAGTACTGTTTTTTTTCGGAAACCGAATTGCTACGATAGAGCAGGGACGAAGCCTCAAAGTACCTATATACACGTTTCAACATTGTCGAAATTTCTCCTTGTCTAAGATTTCTCCTTGTCGAAATTAAAAGTAATTGGAAAACACCGACTTTGAATTTTCAAAAAATAAACTGTTGATTTGAAAATCCTAATTATTGCCATAATTGACGTTTCGATAGTAGCCTACAAAAATCAGATTGAGATAAAAACTTAACGAATTCATTTAAAATCAAAAAGGGTACTATAGGGATAAATTTAATCAATATATTGGAGACAAAGAAAAGTTTTGGAGGCCCAAACTTTATTGAAGACCCAAAATAATAAAAGATATCCATAGAGGTAACACTATTCTGAAAATTCTCTACCGGTACTTAACAGCAGTTCTCATGAAAACTCAACTGCTAGTGATGTTCCACCTCAATTCAATGGGTTCTTCACGCATGTCAGTGAAACCAATAAAAAAATTATTCCTCAGAGACCAAAGATGAGAATAGTGAGCCAGAATAAAATCTATGTCCCTATTCGCAGTAGATGAATTTGAAGTTTCAAGAATAATTTCACGATAGGACAATAAATCTTCATCAGGAAATAATGATGTTAGCAATTCAATAACAAACTTGAACATTTAATTCATAGACAGTACTTAATTCAAAACGAAATGCTCGCGTGAGCTCGCTTTTTCTTCTCGAAATTATATCAGTATCAGTATCTTCCTTTGAAGATTGTATATTGGTAAGAGATGTATAACTACAACAACAATATACTAGGACGCCGTACTGAATTATCGGATTGATGTTTGGTTTATAATAAGTGACAATTAAATTTCGAGGATTATAGTGCTTTAACCTAGCAATAATTGCGCAACTTTTTGTGAAAGTCTTTGCAAATGTATTGTATGTGTATTCTAATTTTAAACCTAAATACTTGTACAAATTCTTTTTTCATTTATATCGTTTTTATTGAACTGGAAGCCATTTGAACAAAATCAACCTGGACAGTTTTTTTGGCATATAGCGCTAATTTATTGGAATAAAACCTCTCATTTATTCTAGCCAAGTATTGTTTTGTATATTCTTCTTTAGAACTAAAAGAGGGAAGATTTTTATCGTCAGCAAGAAAGCCTCCAGATTTTCACAATAACTTGCATTGGCCCAAGAATTGAACCCTCTGGTACTCCACAAGATATCGGTAGCCAACTTGAACTGTGCACAGCTTTTTCAACTCTTAAACGGTTGATTAGATAAGACTGAAACCATTTTAGGCAGACACCTCGTATCCCATATTGTTGCTACTTATGCAATTAAATAGGTTGATCAATTGTGTCAAAGGCTTTCCGCAATTCGAGAAAGAACTTTATGACACTCTGGTTTTTGTGCCGACGAATCTTCTCAATTAAACAGAATCTTAATTAGTGAATCTATAGTACTGTTTTTGTTCGGAAACCGAATTGCTACAATAGAGCCGGGAGGAAGCCTCAAAGTACCTATATACACGTTTCAACATTGCTTGTTCTTAGTTTTTGCCAAAAACATCAAGCATTGAAATTCCTTGTTAATCTTGATAATTGACGATCTCCTTTTAGGCTCGCCTTTATGGAGCGGAATAACGTTTGCTTTTCCAAGCTCAGAGGAAAGATTCCAGTAGCAATTGATTTAATAACTAATGTGAGAACCGACACTAGTGACGGGTCCTCAAATTTCTTTTGAGATCTACTCATAGTATTGATTCAGAAGTTTTTTGAATAATCTGTTCCTGTTCAAGGAAAATGCAAAAAAAACTAGGTATGTTAGACAAAGTTATTGCATAAGCCTAAATGCCTCCGATCTAAACATGTTTCCAATCAAATTCGTGCTTCTGTTATTTAATCAGCTAAAAATTATATGGTTGACTGATAACAGTTTACTTTTGAGCACAAATAGTGACATTATATCAATCCATAAACTTCGGCTATGTCGTTAACAACCATGACTTGGTTAAGTCTATCTATGATGTTTAAATTTTAGATTCCATTAGAATCACCACAGCCTGTATTTTGTATTTCTCCACCAAATCCTATTGTCGTGAAATGCCGCTTGTGCTCATTTGGTTGGTCCCTTCCCGTAGAACTGTTGCTTTGCCGCGTACTTTACTTGCTGAGTAGGATCAGAGGCGCATACCACAGTAAGTAGAGGCAATTCAATACGACAATGGGCTTTGGCAACAGTAAGGGGATACCTAACGTCAATTTTCTGAATACAAACTAGAAAATTTTCTGATACTTTTATAGTTGACTCCCTAGTGTTCAACATGTTTCACGTGACATCAACTTAAAACTTTACCGGTGAGCACTTGAAGAAATTCTTAATTATACTCAAACTCTTAAATATACTTAGTCCCAAAAAAATATTTCTTTTCTGTTTTTCGTTACTCAAATTTGCTTATCAGTTCTCGATTTGTTACTGAGTCAGGGCAGTGTTAGGACCTTATTTGTTCTTTGATGCTCATTCATGTTACGATTGTGTGATTTGCATAACCATTCAACTTGAAGAAATAATTTTGGAACATAATTTAGAGAAATTAATTTTTTCTTTCTTACAGTAACAGAAATGATTACCCGGGCCGAGGTGTCAACGCTAAAAAACGCAAAATTATGTAAGATTGGCGTTGAATGCGAAGAATTTATGTAAGATCTACGCTTGAGCGTAGATCTTACATAAATTCTACGCATTCAACGCTAATCTTACATAATTTTGCGTTGAATTTTGGCGTAGATCTTACATATTTAGCGTTGAATTTTAGCGTAGATCTTACATATTTAGCGTTGAATTTACCGTAGATCTTACATAAATTCAACGCATTCAACGCTAATCTTACATAATTTTGCGTTGAATTTTGGCGTAGATCTTACATATTTAGCGTTGAATTTTAGCGCAGATCTTACATAATTAGCGTTGAATTTAGCGTAGATCTTACATAAATTCAACGCATTCAACGCTAATCTTACATAATTTTGCGTTGAATTTTGGCGTAGATCTTACATATTTAGCGTTGAATTTAGCGTAGATCTTACATAAATTCAACGCATTCAACGCTAATCTTACATAATTTTGCGTTGAATTTTGGCGTAGATCTGACATATTTAGCGTTGAATTATAGCGTAGATCGTACATAAATTCAACGCATTCAACGCTAATCTTACATAATTTTGCGTTGAATTTTAGCGTAGATCTTACATATTTAGCGTTGAATTTTAGCGTAGATCTTACATATTTAGCGTTGGAGTGTAGGGGGTGGGGGTGTTGTTGGGGGGAAGGGGGGAGGGCGGAGGGAGTTTGGTTTAATTTTTAGGTGGCTAGAGATCATAAAAGTCGGTTGTTTATTGCAAAAAAATTGAGACCATTTTACGATTTCAAATTTTTCAAGTTTTTTTTCAAAAAGTTAATTTTTTAACTGTTTCAACCCTATACTGCACAGGTGAGAAAAATCACTTTCTAGTGCTCTTTTATAGTGCAAAATCCGTTTCAGACCATTTTACAATTTTCAAAACTTTTTCAAGTTTTTTTTCGAAAAATTAATTTTTTCACTATTTCGAACCCTATACTCCAAAGGTGAGTAACAAGAATTCAGAAAAAATCTCTTTTAGTGCTCTCTTATAGTTTTTTTTCGAAAAACTATTTTTTTTTACTGTTTCCGCCCCTATACTTCACAAAAACCATTTCAGACCATTTTAGGAATTCAAATTTTTTTCAAAACATAAAAAAAATTTTAAATTTTTCCCAGTACTTCTCACATGATAAATGCGTTGAATACGTTGAAATTATGTAGGATCTCGGCTAAATTCAACAAAAAATATGTAAGATCTAGGCTAAATTCAACGAAATATATGCAAGTTCTACGCCAAATTCAATGCAAAATATGTAAGGTCTACGCTAAAATCATTGCGAAATATGTAAGATCTACGCTAAATTCAACGCAAAATATGTAAGATCTACGCATTATAAGGATTGCGGCTCTTAAGGAAACCAAGGTACGGTGGCGCAATGGTAGCAGAGGCGACAAGTAAACAGGAGGTCAGTGGTTCGAGTCCGATACCAAGAGTTCTACGCGTTGATTTTTTGTAAGATCAACGCTAAATTCAACGCAAAAATATGTAAGATCTACGCTAAATTCAACGCTAAATATGTAAGATCTACGCTAAATTCAACGCTAAATTTGTAAGATCAGCAGCAACTAGCGTTGACAGGTTGGAAAATTCACCGCCATTTCTTACATAATTTTGCGCTGAATGCGTTGAATTTTTGTCTTTAAATTCAACGCATTCAACGCAAAATTATGTAAGAAAATTGCGGTGAATTTTCCGACTTGTCAACGCTAGTTGCCGCTGATCTTACATAATTTTGGCCAAATTCCTCGGCCCGGGTATATCAATTGCTTTATATGTGTATAAGTCGTAGTACCTATAATTTTTGCTTCTCAACATTCTCTTAATATATTTAAAGGCATAGATAGTCACATCTCACTTGCAATTCAAAAATACAAAAACAGTCATTAAGTGGCGATGCAAGCAAATTAATTTCAAGAGTACAAAACATTTCCTAAGCGTAGAAAAAGACATTTCTAAAAAAAATTCCTGGGCGTAAAACGCGCTGTCAGAAAGGAGACACGCGAGAAACCTTATGAGAATCAAGGGAATTATAGAAGAGTGTGCCTGTTGTCAATGGCAAGCCGAATCCTTGCGAGAGTCTTGACAACTAGTCTCAGGAATTGGTCTGAAAAACACGGAGCGCTAGACGACTATCAGGACGGCTTCAGACAATGCCGATCAACAGCCCACACAACTCAAATAGCAGTGACACTACATTAAGAAAACAGAAGAGTAACATACAAAACTAGAGCCAGCTTAAAAGATCTGATCAAAGCCTACCCTAGGGTAAATCGTCCCCTATTGTGGAAAATCCTGAAGACCTACGGGTTCGAAGGCACGTTCATCGAGAAGCTCAAAGACTTACATGAAGCCACAGAATATAAAGTACAAGCAGGAAAGGAGCTAAGCACGGAATGGATACTACAGAGAGGACTGAGGGAAGGATGTCCATCTTCGATTTTGTTGAACCTCTACCACCAGGTGGTAATGAGGGCCGCGGAGCACGAATGAACAGTTGATGGAGTAGAGATCTCGTATATACCGAACAATGCATGTATGGAACCAAGAAGAGACCAGCTCAACAAAGAAGCAGAAATCAACTAAAAAACATTATTTGCCGACGATACAACCATAATAAGCCAGCCTGATAAACTAGACGATGCCAAAGAGACCACCAAGAAGGTAGAGGTCTGTTCGAAGAACGAACAAACGAGAGCGAAAACATTAACTTGGGGTAGCATGATGCAGCAGGAACGAGATTCCTGGGCCTATGTCTAGGGGAGGCGGAAGAGGAAGAAGATAATCAGCCGAGGAATGGGAGCATGGACAATAGTGAAAAACCGACTCAAAAAGACGACTCTCAATGAAAACACAAGCCCGCGTAGTCCAAGCCATAGTAGAGAGCACAATTTCGTACAGCTGTCAAGTACGCACATGGCTCATGAGTGAGATAAATAAGTTGCAAAGTTGCGTTGACAAATGATACAGAAGTATTTGGAGCTCAAAACGAATGGCTCCCATTAAAAGATGAAACAAAAGAAGAAAGACAGATGGGACGCAAGAAAAGAACTCGAAATCAAGTCAATAAGAATGAAGACAGAAAAGAGAAGCCTGGAAAGTTAAGGACACATCCTGCGAGTGGGACCAAAAGAGTAGTCCGGAAGGTAACGTTTGGCTGGCTGAAAGATTTAAAGAAAAGAAAAGGTACCGGTGCGCGCCCAGGTACTGGAACAAGCTAGCCAAAGAAGAAGGGTGGGACGTTCTCGAACAAGAGCGATGAGCCCAGAACCAAAAAAATGGAAAAGCATGGTGAAAGAGAGGATAGAACGAATCAACCAATGGGAAGAGTCACAAGAGACGGTTATGAAGGAGAGAAACTAGAGAGAAATGACAGACGGAAGAACGAGTTGAGATGTGAAATGTGAGGCAAGGAATGCAAGTCCAGAGGAGGCTTATCCATACACATCAAGAGGATCCACCGTGGGGGAAATGAGAAACACAAATGTGAAAACTGTGTAACCCATTACAGCCAGAAAGCAAACCTTATCAACAACCAGAAAAAGTGACAAGGAGAGACGAGGTAGCCCAACACGAACAGAGCAGCGGTCAAGGAATGCCTAGAATGCGGACGAATCGTGTCAGCAACTAACATGAGGGATATAAGGAGCTGTGGGCAATCAGGGGTATCCCAATAGGGATGAATACCCAAAGAGAGAGAGAGAGAGAGAGAGAGAGAGAGAGAGAGCGAGAGATAGCGTATTCATGGGGGAATGAAATACATCCCTGATATCAAATTGGATTATTATTATTCCGACCACACTTATTATTGTTCCGACCCAACTTACAGGGGAGGGGCGACCGTATGCACAAATGGACTGTTTTTGATCAGTCAATATTGGCCAGTCAATATATTTACCAAAGAAAGTTGTGCGTAATATCATTAGAAAGCTCGTCCAGCGTAATTATTTTTTCAAGAGGGTTCTGCAAATTTCGTCTTTTTCGAGGAGTTGTTGAGGTTGCAAATTTTTCAACATCGGGCGATTTTCTTTTATTTTGTTGTTCACTTTCACTTTTCAAAACTTTGCTTAAAATTGTTTTTTGATACTTCGAAAACAGGTTAAAATATACTTAAGGATTTCCTTTTCTTATGACAAACGGTTGGTAACATTTGGGTCGTATTAAATTTTGCAAAATTTTGGGTAATTTTTAATAATTTACCCTTTGCTTAGATTTATTTTAGCCGATACTACCGAAGAGCACTGTCATAAGACCTTTCCAAACAATTCTCTAAAGTACAACTAAGGCTAGCTGAGCCCGAACTGTCTATCAAAACGATTTGAAATTCCAGTTCTGCCACTTTTGCTAATTAAAATCGACTTCAGGTATTCTTGCACCTTTTCAGCTTCATTGATGGTCCACTTTATAAACTTTTTGAGCAACTAATAGTGATGAATCGAAAACAAGGCGGTTGTTGGTTTCACTGGGTTTTCTTCAGTACAAATTTGGATTGAATTGGGCGCTGACTTACATGCTCACTTTTTCAAATTTTAAGCAATGAGAAGTCAAGAAGTCAAATTGTACAAGTGATTTTGATCACGCTGAATGTTAGGGTAAAAGTAAAAGATTTTTGCGCTGGAAACAAACTTTATTCCACGAGGAAGCAAAAGTTTTCCGATTTGAAGAGTTTTTCGAACTCTTGAGTAATACTTTTATATTTTGCTTTTACCTTTGTCATTTATTTCCATCAATGAATAGTTCCCTTGACGTTGCAAGTTCTTTGGAAACCACTAACTTTTACAGTTAATGGGATGTAATTTTTATGATTGCGACACTTTTTCAATAAATAATATATGTAATTTTTGAGTGTTATCCTCATCTTCTGCTCTTTTTGTTGTCTTGTGATGGAATCCCATTAATGATAGTTTCAATTGAGGTTGTAAAGAGTATTATGATGAAAACCAGTATAAATTTCAGTTAATGCATTGCAATTTTTAATACTTTCATAGTAATTCAATAGAATTGAACTTTTTGGCTTTTACCTGTATCTGTTCCTTTCTTTGATCTTGACATTAGGACCCATTAATGAGACTTCCCATGTAGCGAGCCCTTCGGTAGCAATAAAAAATATTCTGTTAAATGTTCATGAATCGCAATTTCGACACTGTTTCTATAAAAACTATGAATTTTTGAGTATTGAGTCTTTTCCTCTTTTGTAGTGTTTATTTTTGTCCCACTAATAACAGGTGTTATTGTAACTGAATTGAGTTGAGGCTTTCGAGAACCATTATTACATTTCAGATAATGGCTTATGATTTTTATGACTTCAATACAATGTTCTCACAAAAAATTTGCGAGTATTCGGGTTTTGAGCGTTGTTCTTATGCTATTTACTCCCATTATTGATCAGTCCCCTAGTGACGTTGCATTGATTGCTTAAAGAGGCAAAATAGTTTTCGTATACTGCTTAACGTTTTTACGATTTTGCACTTGTTTGACTGTTTTTATCGATAGTTTTCCGATTGTTTCTTCGAGCTTATATCCAATGATGACAACAGGTCCCGTTGACACTGTGTTGAGGCCCAACCACACGTATGTAAGGTGTTTATTCAATGTCTTAACGCGTAATTTAGATTTGACGCGTAAAATATTTGCAATTTTCGGTTTTTGCCCGATTTTATATTTTGTTTTGCATTCTTACCACATAGTTTCATTACTGAGATCTTCTTAACTTTCTAACAACACATAGATGACCACTCTTTTCTGTTGACAGCCTACAGTTTTCATGACTGAAAATATCTGTTGAAAAGAACTTGCATGAATTTTTGCCCCGTTTTATTTTATTTGCCCGACTTGCATCTAATCAAAAAATTGATTAAAAAAATAAAATCATAAAACTTCAATACGCCCTCCAAATTTTTTCACTTGCGGTATTTCAATTTATTTTTGGTCAGGTATGTTTCTATCATGCATGGTCACACATTCCACTTGTGATTGCATTTTTAGCCATTTTAAATATTTATTAGACTTTAAGACGCAATTGACAGTGTATTTTTGTCTTTTTGTGGTTCAGAGGCTTTTCAGGGGTTTTTGTATTTTTTTAAATTTCTTACAATCGACGGAGACCTTTTTGAGTTGTCTTTGGTCATTACGTTTATCATGATTATAACAACTAATTATGATTGTGTTTTTCAAAACAGCTTTTATTAAACTACCTTTCCAAAGTTCTCGAGAACAATCGTTGCAATGTCAAAAATTGTAGACAATTCTGTACCAAAACCCCAAAACGACGACTTTCTCATTTTTGTCTTTTTCGTTTTTGCCTTTTTGTTTTGTCAACTAAGATTAGTCAAAAAAGGGATCAAAAGTGTTCCAAATGAAAAAACATAGCTGGCAAATTGCCAGAAAAAAGCCGCAATAGCTTCATAGATCTGTAGTCTCAAAACGAAGGTAAAAAGACAGACCAAAAAAAAAAGAAACTTATTCTTTTCATTAAGGGCTGAGATGTTAAATTTTGATTAAAAATCTATATAATTTATTGCTGTTTCTATTTGCTGCTCTTAAATAACCTTCAATTAGAGTGACAAGCACTCATTTGACCTTATCCCTTTAAATTAAAGCAAAGAAACGTCAATTTTAGAGTGAGGAAGTCATTTTTAAGAGTGAGGTAAGTCACGTGTGACCAAAAATTTATCACGCAAATGAACAAAAAAACTCCCTCCACTAAGAGTGAAAAATGACGTCACGCACGCAAATCAGTTGAAATTGCATGAACGAATGAACAAAAAGCAGAATTTTACCATTTTCAAGCCATTTTATTGCCTGATCAGTTTTGCTGTTTCTGATATGAAAGGAATAATGATTCAAGTCTAAACTCTACCACATTAATGGCTGCTGGCTGAAAACGTTCCAACAACAAAGTTAAGCTTTTAACTGATGAACAACTGAGTTACGTCGGAAGAATTGCTCTCGAACGAAGGCGGGGCAATTTAATTCAGTGGGGGATGTGCCCGCCTCAAAACCGCAATCTCCCGGTTGTCAATTTGAGCTCTCAACCACTAAACTACAGCAGCGTTGCTATTTGATCGCTCACTTCCGACAAAAATTATCACTTGGAACTTTCTGTGCTATGCAGAAGCTTCCGTGACCCCTTTTGTTCAACCACTTGATTTCTCGAACTACAGCATTTCTGTGTGAACTAAAATTCCAACATTTTCGGAAAATAATAAAATGCCATTACATCTGATATCAACTATTCAATTATTGGAGCAAACCTTACTTACATATAGACATTAACCGTACCAAAAATACAAAATAACCATACAAACATTAACCATACAAAATATGAGAGAAACGGTGTTTAGTCAAGATAGATACACTCACACTCGCAACATTTATAAACTTCGCTTAATTTGAAAACGACTCAATTTAATGAACTGGTTAGCAAGACTTCGGTTATAACTTCACCTTTCGGAAAATTGAACAATTAAAATAATGACTAAATTGGTACCGGCAAAGCAACTTTACTTGTGACATCTGAGCACTTCTCACATTCAATAGCACCTGCACAGCCACACAAAATTAAAAAAGAACCAGTCTTGCAGGATCTACTGAACGTCGTAACATCGTGCCGATTTCGTTACATCAAGATAAACATTATTAGATCATTAAACAAACTCTAGACATAAGATCAACACAAACGCTACAAACACAGCGGTATAGAAAAAAAATAATAGGATCAAGTGCTTTTATGGATACTTGTTGCCAAACTTTTTTTTTTGAAAAAAAAAACATCTTAGTTTGATAAAATACAGAGAAATAAATACTGCACAATCAATCCTATCATATTTTTGTTTTATGCACCCAGAGGCCGGGTTGCAACTCGCGCATGCATTATACATAAGATCGGTGCAAATGAACTAAAAATCAAAGCAGTCAGAGATGAATATTATCATCAGCTATGGTTTAACAGCTAATAAAAAACACTATTAAAGTCAAAAGGCGAAGTAATAGTTGAAACGGCTGGCAACATCCCAAAAAGGCAGGCGAAAAAAATCAAAGAGATAAATTGGGTATTATAGCATCGTGTATTTCGGATCATTGGTCATTTTGTCAATCCGTAAATTGACATGTAGCCGTTCTTTCTACATGTTTCACAAATCGAAGTGGAATAATGGATGCTGCAAACCATTATATTAGTTACTTCACTTTTTGATTTCTATGGTGTCTTTTATTCGGTGTTAAGCTATAGTTGACGATATGATCTTTGATTTACTTTGCTTGTTAGTTGATAGGTATCGATTTTTAATGCAACCTTTTGATATGAAAATTTGCCCTATGCCAAATATCTATTGCGGCTTAAAATCCAATGCACTAGTACTCAATTTATTACTTTTGATCTTTTCTTGTGATGATACGAGTACAGCAGTTGGTATCAAAATTATGGGTTGGTGTCATAGGCAAACTTCATCATGCTTAAGTCCATAATTTGATCTCATTCTGTTGGGATAGTTTCAGACAAAAAAAGTCACTCTATAATTCGGAACTCAGACCACGAAATGAGCAGCTAGAAAACAGTCGCTTCTCTTTAACGCTCAAATAAACTTGCAGCTGAAAGACTCCTGCGCATTTCACTTCAATCTTTGTGCAACTTACGCGTTTATTTATCTCTGCACAATTCAAACTGTTACTAAATAAACTGTTAAACATAAAGCATTTATTAGCAGTGCGTAACAGCAAAATGAACAAAGAAATTGCGAATTTCACACAACTATTAATCCAAACGCTCTGTAAAAAAGTGGATAATTTGGAAAAACGTCTTGATGAAAAACATGCAACAATAAACCGATTGAAAACTGAACTTTCGGAGATAAAAAGAGTGAATTATCAAGAAAGGTATAAAAGCAAAGATTGCTTGATCTTTACAAGCTTTCCAGTACCACCAACCCATCTTACTGTTGCAATGTGTCGAGCAATTTGTTATTTTTTTAGTTATAAAATTACGCCAGAAAGCATTAAAGCTTGTCACCCCTTACCGACAAAAAATTTGCATAATCAGCCAGTAATTATGAAGTTTTATACTCCGCGGATAAAAACGAAATTTACAATAGACGAAGAAAGCTTGCAAACCAAAATAATCAGAATGGTTATCAGATGTTTGTGACTGAGCGTCTTCCGAAGCAGGATCTAGAGTTTAAAAATATTGCGAGAAAAAAAACACGATCAGAACTACGAAAAACTGTCAAGTTAAAGTTTTCACGAAAACAAATGGTATATTTAAAGCAAAAGCCGTAAACTCGGTCCAAGAAGTTGAAAACATATTGTCTCAAGCAGTGCAAAAACAACCTAGGACAGCAAGTTACCATCAACGCAAATCATATTCAAGTTAAGTAATGCAGTCAACGTTAGAACATCTACCATTCTCAAACGAAATAGGGATATCCCAGGTCAGAGATGCCAGAAAACTTCTCTTCACACCCACACGTATTGATAAACGATCTAGAGATGATGTCGGAGACTTTGATCTGAGTAATACCCCAAATCAGCAAGGACATAGACGAATTGATAGTGGACAGTCACCAGAAAACTTTGACGAGCGTTAAGTATTGAAGCATCTTATCTAAAAACATGAACTATTATTTACATGAGAACCAATCGGGTCAAATTGACCATCCTACTGTACTTTATCTTAATATCAACAGGTTATACTGCCATCGTTAACTAACTTACTTTCTGGAAAACTTTAAGTTAAAACCGGAGATAATAGAACTGACTGAAACTTCGTTGACAGACGTATTCAGCCATCACGGTACTCAATAGAGGGCTATCACGAAATTGTTTGCAAAAATAGTAAACTTAAGAAAGGAGGAGGCGTAAACTTTGTAAAAACACAATAAACTTTAAAATTATTCAACTTGATACCTCATTGGAATCGTTGGGTATAACAAAAAAACAATTTTTCGTGATATACATCCCACCTCAAATAAAACAAACTGTTTTTTGAAAACTCTTGAAATACTGCTGACACAAATTAGTTCATTTAAAGGTAATGAGATAGTTGGGGATTCCAATGTAGACATAAACACAGATAGCGCTCTTTGGAGGAGGTATCGCCAATTATTATTGATCTGCAATTTTGAGCCTCAAAATAGTCATCCACCAAGGGTGAGAGAAATCTCAATCATGTATCGATCATATAATAGCGGATCATGCTTTAGAAACTCTTACAGTGATGAATGGTTTCAGTGATCATGGTTGCTAAGGTAAAAAGTTTTCAAAAAACAATCAACAAAAAGGAAAATTTCAAAGGAAAAATCTTTCAAAATAGGAAAAGCGAAAAAAGTTTTAACTTTCTGTTTTTATTTCTCAATATGATGAAAACAATCCTTTTCGTCAGTGATCCCACAGAAAAGCTTACGTTATTCACAAAAATTGTAATAGATTCCTATGATAAATTTGCACCTGAAATCAAATCTAATCTGAAGGAAAAATTCACAAAAGCAAGAAAATCAGCAAACAAATCTCGGAAAGAGGTAAAATCGACAAACTGATTAATATCAAAAAAAATGAAGAACTTAACTTGTATAAAAAACGTTATGAAGTAACTCAAATGATAGCAAACCATCGACGAGCCATGAACGATCAATTAGCTCAAAAGTCAAATAAGGGACTATTTGAAGCGTATCGAAGACTTCGCAATAAAAAAAAAACAAATTCAGGATTATATTGACGCAGAAAATTTTAACAACTTTTTTGCAAATGTTGGTTTGAACCTATCTAAGGTAAAAAGTAAGCGCCTAGCCAAAACAAAGTCAGTCATTCCTTTCTCTTTAAGCCTATCACGGCACAAGAAGTGCATTCGTCAAAAAAAATTAAACAAACTTGGTTATGATGGCATGAGCAATAGGATGCTTAAAATAATACAAACAGTACCTTCAGAACCATTAGCAGATATCTTCAACTCATTTTTTGAGCATGGTATGTGCCCAAAACAACTTAAAACTGCTAAAGTTATTCCACTCTATGAATCCGGAGAAAAAGATCACAACAATTATAGGCCAATCAGCCTAATAAGTTCAATTTCTAAAAATATGGAAGTAATATTGCAGAGACGAATGTTGGGTTTTATAAATAAACATGGAATTTTATCAAGCAAACAGTTCGATCTTTAGCCGCAAAAAAACTTTCTAGGAGCGCTCAATAAGTATACTGAATTCATGCGAAAAGTCATCGATAACCGTGAAGAGGGCCAAGCTTTCTCTGTTGATATCAGAAAAGCGTTTGTCACTATAAATCACAATATTTTATTCATCCAACTTTATAATTCAGGTTTCAGAGGAAAATTCTTAGGATTGCTCTAAGATTTTCTTAGAAATTGTATGCAGTTCACTCTTTGCAACTCAAAATCTTCAACAAATCGAATTATTAGCAACGGTGTTCCGCAGGGGTCGGTGCTAGGTCCACGTTTATTTTTGATTGACATAAACAATTTGCCGGAATGCTTCAAAAATTCTCACTGTGCAGTTTGCTGATGATACAACCATCTATAGTTCGAATAAATTCGATAAAAGTTCTTTGAAAAACGATTTGACCTCATGTCAAAGTTGGTTTGATAATAATGGTCTAACAGTTGACGTTTAAGGAGCATATAGTCCAAGTAAACAAAGAACTATCAAAATTTTGCGGAGTATTAATTAAAACCCGATCTTATTTCTCGAAACAACAGTTGATAAACTTCTAGGATGCATTCGCCAAATCAAAAATTAGATACGGTTTACTAGTATAACACTTACAAAACTAATCTTTTAGAAATTCAGCAATCACAAAAGAATTTTTGTAGCATTTTTTTTTTCAAAAAAGACTGGCACAATCACGGATATAATGACAAGGGAAAAAATTTTGTCTGTTTATGAGGTGTTTTTGTTTGAATTATGTCGCGAGGTGTTCCTGCAATTGAGGGATGAGTCGAAACTCGATTAACTTGAGCTAGAAAGCTTAGCGCACAAGCTAAACACTCGCAGTGGATCAGCAAAATTGATATTGTCTGATAAATTCAAAACGGCAAAAATGCAGCATTCCCTAAAAAGACTACTGACTAAAGCATACAATTTACCAATGAACTCGAAATTAATACCGGAACGTATGTAATTTAAACTAATACGCTTTCAAAAATTTTTTACGACATTTCACCGAAACATACGTTCTTGAAAACAAAACTTTGTTCGATGGACTTTTTTAACAATTGGTTCTCATTAAGGTTCATCTTGACGAGTACTACTACTCAATGCTGAACCTTTCAGATACAAATAATGTCCTACTTTTAATAACTTCGGAAATTTTATTGTAAACCAATGCAATAATATTGTTATGTATCTATAAATTCAAATTCAAATTCAGATCAAGTCGCACACGTCGATGACTATTGTCCCTACATATTTTAGTGGTTAATATCTTACTGATACTTTTGACAATATGTTAAAACATTGGAAATATTTTTTATAATCGGCACATGGGGAATTTAGTCAAAAGCATTTAAAAAACTAAAAAACAATGAATGTAAAACAAACGATTTTCACCAACAATTATAAAAATAAAGAAATACCATCAGAACCCAATTAGTTCGCTCCACCACCTCTCAATTTCAAAAAGTAGTAAAACAATGTTCAAAGTTTCAATTCAATTATAGAATGAAATACTTGTTTCAGTTATTTCAAGGCCCGAAATTTTGATACACATTGGCGGTTTTCATGCATTGAATGGCGCTAATAATAATTCCCCTTCCGGTTAATTTTCAAAGATAAATTTGCTTTTCGTCAACGTCGCTTCTCAAATAATTGAGCTTCGAGAAATGATCACGTCATTTCAATACTTTCTGTGTTCCAATTGGAAGCTGTTTTTAAGACTGAGTAAACATTTTTCAGATTAAATATTGTATTCTCTTTTGCTGTCTAAATTTCTCAAATGTCATTGTTTACTGATCAAATATTTGACAACGATTTCCGTGACTACAGACAGATCATTTACGCTGAAATTTGCATTAATCGAGAACCGCGCAACGGATCGAGATATCAGCCAGAATTTCGAATAGACTTATGAGTTACGTAACCATTCTGGACACAATCAGTTTCTAAGTTTTGAAATACTTCTAGGGATCTTTTCCGTTTGTGCCCCCAGTACGTTATGCACCCCGCAGTTACATTGCACGTGTCATTACATAGTAAATCATTATGTAAAAATATTGCACGTGCGTCTGGGGGTGCAAATAATACGCATCCACTAACATGGGGTGGCACAAACGGAAAAGATCCACCGATAGTTCTTTGCATCTTTTATTCTCATTACATATTGGAACTTCTGTCCTCGCAACTTCTCATAGCACAGTAGACTGACTTTTGGCACTTCAAAAATATTGAAATTAATTTGCTGCTACATGGATAGAGCATTTAGGACTCAATGAACCAAATGTCATTGTGGTCTGATTGGATACTATTTTGATTTCAGTTCTCAATTTGCCCGCTGCGTCGTCATCGACAACGAATGAATTTTAAAAAATTAGCCTGAACCATTGTGTGAATAAATTTTGATATCATCTGTAGACTCTGATCCGCTCTACGCAAAGATTAAGAGGAATTAGTTCACTACCTTTTACATATCAGAGGGCGTGATGGATATCATTAAAATAACTGAAATCTGATCAAAAATTGACGTCATTTTCAATTCTGACTTGCGTCAAAAACGAACTATCCTTTTGAAAATCTGCTGCATATTTTTAGATCTTATTTGGAAAGCACTTTGATGGGTGTTAAATGGATGTAATTGAATACCTTGCCGATTAAAACATCCTCAGAAAAAAGTCACAAACTAATGACATTCACACATTCTATACTTATTTAAAAAATTCAATTTCTTCTCTCCGAGTCTCAAATGATTTACCCAAAAAGGTAAGCTAAACATTATCGCCATGGTGTTGAAAATATGCCATTCAAAACTGCTCTGGTAGAAAAAAAAACCTCGCGAGTAGGAAGAAAATAATTGAATTTCCTGCACTAATTGGTAGGCAACATTATCTGATTTGAAGTAGGTAGAAAATATCCCACCCCCTGCCTGCGTTCTTGGCTATCAGAGAAATGATGAGAGATGGCTGGGGTAAGCGAGGGAGGGGGTGAGGGGCGGGGGAGGTGGTGTTGATGGATTATTTGGAAGCAGTTAAAAGCAAAAGGATACAGAACCACTTTCACGTATTATCATTGACCAATAAATACAGAGTATTAACAGTTATTGCTACGTTTGAAGGAGACTATTAACATGTAATTATTTCAAACAGGCATACAGTTTAACCTTACACTAGTAGGAAAAGGCAGATAAGTCAGAGATAAGAGAGAGTGGGAAAACGTTTTTAAAGCAAATGTAACTGGTGGTGTTAATAAGCAGAAAAAAGACGTAGGAGTAGTAGTGGGTTAAAAAAGTATCTATCTACTTAGGAAAAACAGCAGTCACCATTTGTGGCTTATGGTAGTGGTAGTATTAATATTGGTATTTTGATATAATTTTCTGTTTACCTTATTTCCTCTCTCTTTTTTCCTCTCGTGTCGTTTTTGCGCGCTCTGCAAGCCCTACTAGTTTTTATGATACACAGCGGGGGAAATTGCAAGTCACAGCGAGTGAGAGAGAGTAACTGAATATGGCATGGCATGTTTGTATGTATGCATTAATGTAGGTATAGATAGAATCGTTGCCTAGCTTAGACCTAATTACAGGAAACTTGCACAATTTGTAATAGCGGCTCCTCCGCTTAGTTAATGCTGATTCGCCTACCTCCCCCGCACGTTTCTCAATTTTCCTTAAAGATGATTCCCAAAAACTAAGCCGCAAAATAAGAGCAGAGAAAGGTATCAAATAATGCATTATACTTTTTCAAATACCAAATAATATCCCAAATTCTTAGCATACAAAGCAGAGCCGCAAACTTATTTGTTATCCACACGCAACAACAGCACAAGGAGCACAACAAGCTAGAAAGGCAGAACAGCGAAGCAGACAGGCACAAAGAGCGAGCAATCAAGTGATAAAACGGCAGTGGCTGCAACAACACCAACACCACATTTACCAAAATTAACAAACAGGAAAAGGCAAAATAAAGACAACATATTAATTTGAAGTCAAGTCACTAACTAATCCCTCATCCATCAAACACACACATCACACACACTCGCTCACACACCACACCACCCACATTGCTGCCATCGATCGACTGCAAACCCTACAGTTACAAAACAGTCAACACCTCCCACGCTAATCAGTCATGACAACTTTAATCAAATCGCTACAGCAATCAAAGTCAAAAACTCCAATGCCAACATCGCAGTCATCATCAACAACAACAACATCGCAACCCTCGGGGTCCGAACTCTCAGTGACGACTATTATTGAACCCCCTTCACCTTACCCCTCCCCCTCCCACTCTTCCGTTTACACTCGCAAAAGCCAGTCCGATCTGTCCGAGCGCCATGCACGAACTCTTGCTGTCGGCAACCAATTGGAGATCCCGATGAATGTGCGAGATTTGCGAAGACACTCTGCTTCCGACTTAGGAAAGACCAGCAAAGTCATAGCTCAGGCAATTCCCGAGCACGAGGTGGTGAATTCGGCCAGAATGGAGCAGGAGCAGCAACAGGGTAAATACAACAAGAACGAGCCACGCAAGTCTACATCGGATGTAAAAGCCGGTAAAGATTTTCACTTGTTAGATTTTTTCAGCTCGTACCAAAAGTACGCCAAAACTTACTTCTACATATAAGAGAAGTAGAACCTTCGATGTTTCATTGAAAATTTCACAAAATGTCATTAGCTAGCTGCAGATTTGCAGACTGCGTTACGAATTTTTTCTTAATTGTTGAAAAAACCAAAAATTGGAACGCAAACGAATTTCAAGTATAATATCATAACGATTCTGAGATCTAAAGAAAAAACATACTGTCATAATCACAGAATAGAACCAACATCATTACTTGCATGCCGAGAGTGCTAAAATAATATCAATGCAATGGCCAATTTTATGTTTGTTCTTTGATTTAACTTTTGTGCACATTTCCAATTGTCTGATGCACCTTTAATAAGTCTGTTCTCTTGTTAGAACTTGAGTCTACTCACAGCCATTTCAAGTTTGTCTTTCGAATACTTGAACTTCACATCCTCTGAGGAGATCCTGCACTTTGAATCTTGCAGCTATTCACATCGATAATTTAAGATGTAGAAAATTAGAAACTGAGGAAACACTGGGATCTTTTCCGCTAGCAACAACCATATATGTTACACTTTTTGAAAAAATTATAGTATTACACCCCTTTAGAAAGCTCGTAATCACTAAAAATGCAATAAGAACAAGTTTTTGGTTGAGGCCTAAATTATATGCAGTGACTTATTGCTATACACATTATTTTCAATCCTCCGCTCTAATAGTATTTTCTAAATGCCTATTCATACGTATACATGCGTAATAACTATATACTTCATAATAATAAGACTTATTGTGATGTCTTTTTGATGATTTCAGAATGACAAACAACTTATGTTCCTATCGGGGAATAACATTGTTCCTTTTTTGGATCCTAACCTCTTAATTTTGAATCATAACCTCTATTGAATCCTAACCTTTATTGAATTCTAAACCTCTATTGAATCCTAACCTCTATTGAACCTGTTCAATAGATTTTGAATCCTAACCTCTATTGAATCCTAAATTTTTTGAATCCTAACCTCTATTGAATCCTAACCTCTATTGAACCTGTTTCCATGATATGTAAGTAAACCTCAGTAATGACATGACCCCTCTCGTTTAAATCGCATACAAAATTAATCGGGTAAGCGGTTTTAACTAGTTACTATTGGTTTTATGACTTCGATGCCATGAATTTTCGTAATTTCCTAGAATTCGGATTTTTGTATTTTTGGTTCCTTTTGACATCTTATCTCATTATCCCATCACTGATAGTACCCATTGGCCTAGAGAAGCCGTCCAATGGTTCATAGATAAAGTCTTCAGAGAAACTATTATGGTTTCAATGGCTTCGAAACTTTCTTCTTTTAATTCTCTGATGAATTTCTGGTTTTTGCATATACTTGTTGTTTTCATAATCATAAGACTTATTGTGATGTCCCATTGATTACTTTTGATTGACAAACATCATTTCTTTCTCATTGAGGTATAATTTAGCGTACTTTTTGACTTCCGTTGAAAGCCATTTAATTTAATGGCGTTGATATAACTGGTTTTCTCAAAAATTTCGTGGTTTTATTATATTTCTTTATACTTTTGAAGTCATGTTGTTAAGGAAAGAACAACACCATTTCTTTTAATAAGTATATGAAAAAAAAACTTTTACCAAAAACTTATCTTTTATTGGGTTTGCCACTTTTCTCGCTCAATTTTTTCTGAAATTTTCTGAAAATCTTCATGTAGTCTTGAAATGCTGACTGGTCTTATAGGCTTATAAGTAAGGATTAAAAGAATGATGTTACTCAATGCAGTCAGTTTATAGCGAATAGTATTAAAGTTCATTATATTGTTCGTTTTCCAAGACTTTTTATACTTTTCAATTTTTGTTCTTTTCGTCAACTTGTAATTTATTCTAATCATTTAGAGGTTCCATCCAATTCATTGCAATGCAAAAACCATTTTTCCATTTATATCATGTCGTAACTGGTGTTTTGTTTGTTGGCCAATATGCGTTTTGATATAAGTTTTGTGAGTGGTTAATATTTATTTTTCTCTTCTTTTAGCACATTCGCTAAAAAAACATGTTTTTTCTCATTTTGTTGTTTGTTTTGTTTTCTCGTAGTCTTTCTAATGGCAGATCTTCTGAGCGCTGTAATGTGGCGTGGTGTTATGTATTTCAATTAGTAGTTCAAATATGCAACGATTTTTTTTAAACTCTAACATCTACTTTGAATAATCTCATCATTAGGTTGACAATTATGTCAAAAATGTAGATGAGCTCGGGTCGGAACATCATGTGCAAAAAGTTTGGAGAAAAGTAGGTCAAGTTAAAAATGAATTTTTTCTTCATGTACATTTGCTAAGCTCATCGTGCAGCTGGTATCGAAGATTTCAACAAATTTGCATTGAAGTGACTCGCAGTCAAAACTTAAGTTGTTTGGGAAATTTTTCAAGCAAAACGCAAAATTTTCCATTTTAAACAAATTTTTCTGTGAGAAATTAGGGATACATTGAGCATTTGCAAAAACCGCAGTTTTGAATGGTTTTGAAGCGCAATTTTGTTAATAATCTTTGTTTTTCCTTTTAGTTTCGGCTATTCTTTATAGCTTTTAGTCACTTCGGCTATTCATATGAGACCACCAATTCTTTTTGCATTGAACTTCTTTCACAGCTGTAAATAAATTCAATTTTGCTGATGATTGTCAAATATAGCACAAACTATTTTAATTCTCAGGGCTAGGGCTCGTATTCAGCTGTTTTGCCTGGCCTTTTTGTTTTATATTTAGTAAACTTGATTTTAACTTTAAACGCTGCATTTTAGCTTTGTCAAACATTACAGAAGCTTCAATATTTATCTTTCAAAATAAAAGTCTGTTCTGCTAACGCTAACAAGAACACGGGTGTTTCTCTCAACGAATTCAAGGTTTAGACGCACTTGAAAATCATTTTTAGTTCACAAAACAATATGACAATGCCAGCCACATTGGACGTGGGCTTAAACTTTATTCAAAAAGTGTAGTAAGTCCCCTAAAGGCAACGCAAGCGAACGTTCGAAAAACTTTCAACATGCAAAAGAACAACAAAGTACTCATCTCTGCATGTATTAAATTTGAACCTTTGAAACGTTAGATCGCGTTGCAACTTTATGGGACAAACTATAGACATTTTTATTCTAATTTTGCGTCTATAACCCGCAATACGTTTTACGCAGGCACTCTGGCGCGACGCAAGCACTTTGTTCCTCCTAGGACGCTTTTTGCTACTCACTTTTCTAGTTTCCACAAATGATAGAAAAAATTAAATAGCAGCAGCAAACATTTGTTTCCTCGAAAGAATGATCTAGAGACATATTTTGCCTGTCTTGAAACTCATTGGTTTTTCCCCTTTGTGATTTTAGACTTGATGACAGGCGATTCAGAGGGTAAAAACAAGCAAAGAGGTATGTCAAGATCTCAATCAATGGGTCAGATGAGACGAAAACACAGCACTCTGAAAAACCTGGGAATATTCAAATAACTTAGATAAATTCTAGATATCCCTTGGAAAACAACTCACCATTCGATGTTATTTGTCGTTCGTTAAAATTTAACATTTTAATTTTTTGTCAAATTTCCTGTTTATAAACCAAGAACTAAAAATGTGCGCAAACACATCAACATCCTCAGTCTAACTACATATAGAATCAAAATTCGACAACCGTTGGACAAACTGCTCTCACACGACAGATGGGGCCCTAAATTTGAAAATAGCCAGCTTCAGCAGGGTGAAAGCCTTATATCCAGCATAAATTCACGAAGGGCTTCAAATAAAGCTTATTTTTGACCACTAGAAAATTCAGAAAAAACAATTTTGGTGAAGTTTTAGTTTAAATGTCGGTAACTACTATCAACTCAGTTCAACTGACAGACACTGTTAATAAAAACGAAAACTAATTGACAAGTCAAATAGCTCAAGCCAGTGAAAGAACATTCTAGAATAAACTGAACAGACCCAGCAACGAAGCACTTCATCAAAAAAATTCAAACTTACACAGCTGAGAAAACGCCATTAAATTAATAATACTAAACATCGTTGAAAATCGCACAAACTTTATCTCATCTGTTAGCAAAAAATATTGATCTGTCAGAGTCTACTGGAAGCTTTTGTTTTAACAAATCAATAGTTCATGAAAAAAAAAATGTTTTAATATCCAGCTCACCACTTCATTGCCCGTGAAAAACTTTACAACTCGTGGGTCTGGATAAATTAGATAATTAACGTCCGCAATACTAAACTATTTTCTTTAAACTATGAATAACTGCCTCATCCAGCAATCCTGGGCAGCTTTGTTTAACGTACCTTAGAGTACACAAAAACTCTAAGATCTGCTCGGCCTGTTAATGCCCTCTCGCTATATCAGTTTATCCCGTTTTTGACGATCGAGCAAACGAATTTTCCAGAATGCTATAAGAAATAAAAAAACAGCAGGTAGAATACCGGAAACGACACGGGGGGGGGGGGGGGGGTTAGGGAGGAAATAGATCGGTTTCGGGGAGGGGGGTAAAAAGGAGGGATGATATAGACAAAATAAATTCGGATCCTTCCCATTATAGCCCCCCATGAAAATATAGCCCCCATTATGGCATATCTGACCACTAAGCTGGGGGGAGGGGCTATAATGGGAAAGACCCATAAATTCAAACGAAAAAAATGAAGTTCGCATAATTGTTTATTACCAATACCTAGCCCAAAAAATATTGTAATATCGAACCCTAAAAAGTTAACTGACATACAAAGACTAAACGCCCAAAGACATTCGCCTTTCACTTGCCTTATTAGGCTCTCAAAAATATTGTGCGATCAATTTCTGAAGGCTACTTATTAATGCAGCAACAATAAGAAAAAATTCTCAAAACAAAGTAAAAGCAAAAAAATTGAGCCAAATGGACGAAAAAGGGCTAAAACGGTGATCTATATGGACCATTTTCTCCAAAACAATTTTCAAAGCCGAAAAGCAGCGCAAGATTAAACCTTCTCTAGCTCCGCTTAGTTGACATGAAGATTGAACTCACATTTGCTTCTGAGTCAAACCGCTTATTCAAAAAAAATTACCTCGGTTAAAAAAACTAAAGAAGACTGCGCTTTGAGCTACAAAACATGTAGAATGCCAATACAAATATTCGAGTCACAAAAGGGCCAAGGACAAACTTTGCATACAAAGACATGTTTACAGTAATTACTTCAAATTTTGTTTGAGAAAAATATGGCACATGCGTGCCATGTTCCTTATTTTCATTATTCATAATCAAAATTCATTATTTTTCAAAAAAACTTAGTGTGTGATAAATTTAAATAGGTCGGAGACTGCCACCGGTCTTGTTTATTTCATGCGTGGTTAAGGTGGAGACCTTAGTTATTAACCCCTTTGAGATGAGTGACCGGACGAATTGCAGCCTTTGCCAGCGTACACTGGGGGGAAGAGGAATGTGGTGTCATGTGTGTGGGTATGTGCACATCAGATGCAGTGGCCTCAAACGTTCCACAGACTGGGCGCCCGGTTTCACCTTCATCAAGTGTTTGGATATCAGCAGCACGAGCCTTACTCACCCGGGCCGAGGATTTTCCCCAAAAATAACGGGGAAAAGAGTGTAAAGAGTGTATAAATAAAAAAAATTACCCCCTATTTCTCCGCTTAATTAAGGGTGGAAGAGTGTAATTATAGGAGTGTAATTTTAGAAAATAAAGGTGGAAGGAGTTATTGAGGATTGATCCCCCATCTTCCCCCTGTCGAACATGTTACTTCAATTGTCTGCATTGATCATTGCGCCAACTGACACTAGGATCAGATGTTTCAATTTGGTTAGATTAGTAATTGTGTAAGAGTGTAATTTTTTATCAGTCCACCCTAAATTACACTCTTTGTAAAGAGTGTAAAAAGAGTGGAGAAAAGAGTGTAAATAAAGTGTAATTTTTTAAAATTACACTCTTACCCTCTTTTCCCCTATAAATAGCAGTGGAATACGCATTACACCCTAATCCCCGCTAATTAGGGGTGGATTAGGGGTGAAACCTCGGCCCGGGCAGCAGTTCACCTCGAGCCTTGACACGGGAAGCGGTACTACCGGGCTATGTCAACAACTGGAATCCCCGAGGAGAGGGCAAGGACTTGAAGACCAACATCGTCACTTCTCAAACAAAGATGAGTACCAGTAAATACAATAGGTTTCTTAGTACTAGATGTAGCTTATTCAATCGTTTACCTAAAGCCATGCGTAATTCATTTGGAAATTTACTTAGAGAGCTTTTAAACAACATCGCCAAAGAACCGACTAATGATACTAATTGGCTTAAAATCTTATTCGCCCTTAAATTGTGTCTTTTACTGCCTAAGCGTACTGGGGAAAAAGTTAATTTGTCGAACATTCTGAAGAAACATAAGCTTTTAGCACCAATTTTAAATCACTGTCAGTTCCCAAATCAAGTAGAAGCAAATCTAGCACCAACGAAGTTTCCATTAACAACATTGTGCAAAGTTTAATGCGGGCGATGTCTGAGGAGCAATAAAAATTTTAGCATCAGACGAAACTATTGCACCAGACAACGCCGAAACACTGCAATTATTAAGAGACAAGTACCTTTCAGCTCCATCAACCAATATTCCCCTAGTTACTGGTACTGGAGAAGCTTTATGCGCTTCCACATCCGAGGATGAAATTCTACGGGCCATCTTATTTTTCACGGCGGGTTCAGCAGGTGGCCCCTCTGGCTTGGGTCCCCAAGTTTTGAAAGATTTGATTATTGACAATAACTCGGTTGAAACAAAAAGCTCTTACAGCTCTAACGAGTTTTCTTAATTGCGTTTTGAAGGGTGGGGTTCCAGTTTCTATCAGGCCATTATTTTCTGGTGCAAATTTGACAGCTCTGAACAAAAAATTAGGTGGCATCCGACCTATCGCAGTTGGCAACACTACGTAGATTCGCGGCCAAACGTGCTGGGAACTACGTCAAAGACGACCGTTCTGCAAGTTACAGCCACGAACAGTTAGATTACGGCAAGAGTCGTGGTTGTGAATCAGCGGCAAATGCGATCTGTTTATATCTTACGAAGGCAATGACAGACAATCATTTTAAAATAAAAATGATTTTAAAAAAGCTTTCACTTATTTGAACAAAGAACAGATTTTGAAAGTTACTCATCAGCACAACTCAGCATTATTCAAGTACACAAAAGAAGTTTATTCCGCACCTTCGTATTTGTTCTATGGTGATCACATTATTACGTCCAAAACTGTTGCAGAGCAGGGAGACCCTGAGGGGCCTCCTGTATTCTGCGACGGAATAAAACGCTTAGCCCAGAACATCACGTCTGAACTCAACATTTGGTATCTCGACGATGACACCTTTGCAGGGGAGTATAATGTAGTATTTAAGGATTTTAAATTTTTGATTAAAGACGCAGAGAAGGTTGGACTCAGTATAAACCCTTCGAAATGTGAGATTGCTTTTCGCAATGACCAGTCTGTTACTATCCGCCAGCGTATGACGGACGAGTTGAAATTGATTTGTTACGGCTTTGGCATTACGCCAATAGAAGATTTGGTTAATTTGTGCTCGCCATTTGGGTACAACTCGACTATCGCCGTCCTTCGAGAGAAGACAGAACAGCTTCATACAATTTCTCAGAAAATGCAAAAAAAATGATGCGCATTTTAGCTTCTTCTTGCTCAGAAGTGTTTTCATATGCCTCAGTTACTTTATTTTTTGCGCACTCCGTTATCTTTCAAGTTTTATGAACACCTTCAATGTTTTGATTCCGCCTTATTGAATGCCTTAGAAACAGTGCGTAGCATCAGCCTAGATGAAAGTAGCAGTAAACAAATATTTTTACCTGTTGCTTTAGGTGGACTCGGTGTTTCATCTATCCATTTGGCCTTTTCAGCCTTTTTAGCATCCAGGAATTGAACAGAGGATTTGTTACAGCTCATTTTTGGCAGTATCCCTCCGGATATTTGCTATTCCGAGGTGCTAACAGTTTGGATGGGTTATTCTGGGCTTAATGGAGTACCAGTTGTTAATGATATCACAAAAAAGAAAACGTGGTCGAAATGCGTATCCAAAAATCAACGTGAATTGCTAGTCTCAGCTGCTGACAACCATAATAAAGAACGCTTACTGGCTTTTAATGGTACGCTTACTGGTTTTTAACGGTAATACTTTAGGTGCTTGGCTAAACGCAAGCCCTATGTTTTCTATCGGCTTGAAATTAACTAATACCCAACTTCGGACTGCAGTGGCCTCAAGATTAGGGTGTAAAATGTGTATTCAGCATTCATGTATTTGCGGCGAAACAGTTGATAATTTTGGATTACATGGATTATCTTGAAGAAAAAGTGCATCTAGATTCAATAGGCATTCTGAGATTAATTTGTTGTTTAAAAGAAAATTAGCGTCTGCGGGTGTTACATCATGTTTAGAGCCGAAAGGCCTCGTGAGAGGCAACGGAAAGAAACCCAATGGAAAGACCTGAGTGCCTTGGAGTCGTGGAAGAGCTTTGGTGGGGGACGTCACAGTTGTGGATTTGCTGTCACGTGGTCGCGCTGGCAGTCCGCACCTTGCAGTGGAGGAGGCAGAGAAGAAGCTCGCAAAGTACAAAGAGATCTCCAACAGCGGTTTTATCTTCCAGCCTCTGGCGTTCAACACCCAGAACAATTACGGCCCTGAGACGTCAACTTTCCTAACGAATTTCTGAAGAGATTGATTTCCACAACTTCCGAGACACGGGCACGATCATTTTTTGTTCCAAAGCATTCGATCCTCCTGCAACAACACAACTCCGCTTGCATCCCAAGAACTTTAAATGACGGCTCCAATCTGGAAGAGTTTTTCTTAATTTAGCTGACTTAACAGTAACAAGCCCTTTTGGGTGCATTTTAACACTTAACTGTTATTATTCTCTCTTTAATCTCTTTATGAATATCATTTACAGCATGTAGTAATCATAGGAGATATGATTCAAATTTTTCCTCTTAACGAAATGGAAAACAGAAAAGGAGATGCCCGGGCGGTTCAATTTGCACTTCGCCGCGACAACCGCCTCGCAATTACTGGATTGCATTTGACAATACATGAGACATGGTCATCGGCAGGGTTACTCTCAAGTTTTTTAAAGCAATATCAGCTTATCTGAGATGCACTTAGTGACATCAAAAACGCCTAAATCAAATTTTAAAAAAATTAAAAGCAAAAAAAGGATTTTGGGGTCGTTTCCATTAATGTGTTCATAACGTATCCCAACCCCATTATCATATATTTAACAAAACGGAATGGGGGGGGGCAAAACGTAATTCATCCAAAAAATGCTAAAACTTGGCAGGGTTATCTTATTTGTAAGCTCAGTAGGAATAATCGGATCTTTTCTGTTTGTGCCCCCCGCTTAGTGGGTGCATATTATTTGCACTCCCCGACGCCCGTGCCATATTTTCATTCAGTGATTTACTATGTAATAGCACGTGCTCTGTATCTGGGGTCGAATAACGTACTGTGGGGCACAAATAGGATAGATCCAATTATTCTTTAGAACCCGTTCAGACGTCCCTTTGGATCCCTGAACAATGGTGGAGGATAAGTTTTCAATCTAAGGCATTAAATAGTCATGGAGGGCAAAATAGCGTGAGTTCATTTCTTCCTTTTTCTCAAAAGTCATTGAAAAACTCCAGATCACTATGACAATGGCTGTATTTCACAAGTAAAAAAAATGAGAATGTAAATCAAAATTTTACATATCGGCCTATGTTTTTTGTTCTTTGCAACAACTTTATTTTTCAAACTTATAGTGTTATGCTTTCTTGAACCATAAAATGTCCGACGGAAATGGATAATATTTTGATTAAAGCTATACCTTATCTTAATAGTCATCAATACTCAAGACTGCTCAAACGGATATTAAAAAAGTGAAAATTTTTGTTCGAGGAAATGCTCAACAAGTCTGCCAAAGTAGGGAAAAAAGCACCAGACAAAAATAAGAGAGAGACTGCGGAGTACAAATATTAAGAAAAACCCCATTACGCGATGAATTTTGGTTCCTCAGGGGCCCTCACAGAACTACGTCTTCATAAAGAACTTCGTATTTTACAAATTAATCAAAAAAATGAAAATATCTCGCAGTTCAGAGAAAGTTAAAACAAAAGATCGACACTTGATAAAAACAATTAATGAGGAAAAAATATGCGTCAAATCAACAGCCTCTCTTCTTCAATAACATTCCTCATTTAAGCATCAACGGGTCTTTCCCATTAGAGCTCAACCCCCCCCCCCCCCTAAAATTAGAGCCCCACCATTATGGTATAATAACCAAGATTGGGGGGGAGGGGCTATAGGTTATCTGACCACTTAGCTGGGGGGGGGGGGGGGGAAGGGAGGGCTATAATGGGAAAGACCCGCATCAACAATTTCGCGCCCCTAATTGAACTAGATACTCGAATGCAGAGCATGGCGCTCCTTAGGAGCGAATCTGATTTTTGTCCGTAGATATGACATGTCAGCGTAGCTCTCCTCTTTTTCCTCCGATAGCTTCCTTACGTTGCGTCAGCGCCTTCGCAGCTGATGGATCAGCTCCACCAGTGCGAACAAAGACAAGCGGACAAAATGTTGCTTTCACAACATCAATTATTCTTTCTCCATATTTCTTCTGTTTTATAGATTCCTGATACTTGTAGTCTTCGCCACTACTTCGAGAATTTTTGCCGGCGGGTTAGAACATTTTTTTACCGCAAAATTTGTTCTGCTTAGCCTGGATTCACAAAGTGCGTTCAATTGATTTCTTATCTTGCGTCTTCATCAGTTGTCAAACGTTTCACCTTATTTAGGATCAAACGTTTCACTTTGCATCAGTCGAAGACTAGGTTTGATCTCAAAATCATAGCAGACATCGCTTAATAAACTCGCAAAACTTGCCCGATTCTTTGCGATAACAGAGGACATGCTACGTTTTTTTTGCAATTGCATAATTATGGTATCTTTATTGGGTGCCAGCCTTAGCGATGACACCTGTTTTCTTGAAACTTGCTTTGCATAAGAACGGAATGATATCGTTTCTTTAGCAGAAAGTTGAACTGGCTCAAATACGTTTTTCAAAAAACAAATCATATCAGCAAATATAGTTCAATTGGCTCCTGGAGGTTGCATTTTGCACTTGATTTTAAGCACCTTTACTTCATTGGCTTTTTAAGTTTGCCTCTTTTCTGCTTTTGGCATGGATAGGGATTAAGGATTTGACAGCAAAATTAATCGTTTTGTGTTTTTTAAAACGGTCTGCAGGTTTGAGGAACCTAAACCAACCCTCCCTTAACAACACAGTAAAAAATTGCCGTTATTTAGTAGTGGGTTTCTGCACTTTTCACGGCAAAAACTCATCTATGATTGTAAAAGAAACCGGTTTGTCAAAAAATTTGTGAAATTTCTGAAATTACGTTATTAATTTATTTAAAAACATTTCTATCCCGGATTTTTCGATTTTGGCCATGTTTTTGTATTTTTAGGTTTATTCCTAATTTGCCTTAACAGAACATCAGAAGAAGGATTCACAGGTGGGTCAACATCTGGTTGAATGTCGTGGCGCCACGAATGACATTGAATGGAAAATTCTGGACTCCTGGACGCCTGTCGGACTGTAGAAAAACTAATGATTATCGAAGCTATATACATCAGCAAGCTGAAGCCGGGTCTAAAAACACGCGATGAATATAGGGGGCGGGAACTCACGTTAAAATATTAGTTCAAATTATAATTTTGACCAGATGAGGATACATAGGGCAAAAAACATTTGGTGCATGACAAAACGAAAATTGCAAAACCTCCACAAGAGGGATACTTAAGTTTAGGTCAAATTAGGAATGTTCCTAAAAATACAAGAATATTCCAAAATACAATCGAAATTTTAAATAAATTGATAACGGATGTAAATATGAGTTGTAAATAGGCTAAATATTGTACATATGGAAAAATTTTTGATTGAATTTTTTAGAATAGTTCCTAGAATTGTTTTAAGTGTGGTCTCAGACGATTGTAAATACATATTTATTTTATCTTTTAACAATTTGTAAAAACAATTTTAACCTGAGGATGAACGTAAAGTTCAAAAACGTTTGTTTTCAATATCGGAAGTAATTTTAATTTGACAAATCGGTTTCTTTTACATCATCTATGGTTGATTCCTCAAATTCACTCAACAGCTCATTAATATTAATGATGGTGAAAACTGAGAAAGTCGATCATATGAACAATTTATTTAATCTTTGAGGTGAAACTGTGGCAAGTAGGACTAATTATTTTAAAAGCCTTCACTGGTGTCTTTGTCATCTCTCTAAAAAATCGAAGAGAGATCTCTCTAAAAAAATTGCTTTATCGGATTCTATTACCTTGCCTAAAACCCTAAAACCAATGTCGTGAACCAAAGTGTGCTCTGCTTTTTCAAAATCATATGATTTGATCTCAACATGGCACTCCGTAAAATGATAACGGCTAGCGGGACCATAATTTTTCGACAAGCCGAGAAATATTTACCAAAACTCAAGAGAGGCAGTGGCCTTATCGACGTTCGAATATGTTTTTTGAATTGTGAAAACAAATTTCAAGATGCTCAGTTTGGTGCATGATGGTAAGCCATATATCGACATTGCATAGGGGTCACCTTGTGTTCTAACTGTTTCAGAGATTACTGTGTCTTTGTTAAAAACAAATTAATAGTTCACGATATGATTTTCATTTTGAATGACTGGTTAGGGGTAATAATAATTCTTCTGGGTATAATTCTCAGAAAACTTTCAAGGCAATATGCCGTTTTGGTTGATCAAAAACTTTCTTGCGTCAAAAGCTAGATTGCTAACGAATCTGAAATTTTAAATCCAGATCTTAATAAATTAAAAACAAGGTTCTTTTCATCATTTTTGAGCACCTACATTGTTGCTGATCACCACCTTATAACTTAAACTCTGTTTTAACAAAGTTTTCGATTTTCGTTTCAATAATTGGCATCAAAACTTTCCCATTTTCTTGAAAAGGAACACGAGTGCAGTTATCAAGAAATTTAAGCCAACATAAATTATATTTGTGCTAATCACTGAGAAATACATTGCCCATTTCGCTTTGAAATCATTTAAAATGGCCAACAAGATTTAATTTAGCGTTTTGGTGAGTAGATAATGTTTTTAAAAATTACCACAACAAATGGGGTGACGAATCACGCGATCCCCCAATCGCGCAAGAAAGATTAAAGCAGCATTTAAAAATAAAACGCAGAAAAGCCTTAAATTTTAAAATGTTAGCAACATGCTGCGATATAGGAGCAGCAGGAAAACCTTTGATTAGAACAATACTGAATAGTAAACAGGTCTTATGCTAATCCTTTTGCACAATTAGTAGTAGCGCGGAGCGATCAGCACCCCGGCTTGGAACCCCATGTATTAAGATAAAGTATAGCCGCCTTTTCCGTGTGGGGTCCCTTTTCATGTATTAAGATAGGCTTCCAAAAAATGGGTTGGCAAAACGTTTTGAAATAGGGAATAGCCGCCGCCATTTATCAATACAACTTCCACGTATTAAGATTAGGTACAATTCCAATATATTAAGATTAGGAATAGCTTCTATATATTGATATGAGGTATAAATGCCATGTATTTGACAATGCCTTTCACGTATTCAAATTGGTTGTAACAGGTATAGTTTTGGTGCTATTTAGTCTTTGCGCGCCCATATATATCAAAACAATGTCAAGTTCATTTAAGAAAAAGGAATGAAAGCCACAAAATTTTAGACACAGTATAAATTACGCACAGTGAATACCAAAAAACAAGCCATGAAGAAATTATGGTTAAGGTATAGATTGAAAAGTCAGTATGAACACCGTCAGACTAGACAATGTTTTTTTTTGGTAGAAATTTGAGTGCCCATTCTTAGTCTGTTCATAAATAGCAACACAATGATTTTTTGTTCTAAACCCTCTGTTTGTTGAAGTATTGTTAATAGTATTATCCATTAGACGTCGTTAAATCTCCACTGGTCTACACCCAATCTCCTCGGAGGTTGTTTTTTGCGGGATTTTACTTTTAAACTTGTACTTGTCCGACTCGCCATCGTAGCAACAACAGGTTTCGTTGCAAAAACAAATGACTTCGGTACATCTGAGTTATTCCGAAGTCTCGCAACTCTAGTTCAATGCGCATCTCATGCTTTGGGCTGTACGTTCTGGAGGAGCAATTTTGTGAGGCATGTGCCCGGAGGGAATCATTACAATCCTTCTCACGCAAAGCTTCCCATTTTTCCCTTTTAACAGGTTCAAATCAATCGTACAGGTTCTAATTCGCATGCGCTAAATGGAGAGAATCTGTATTCATTTCTAATACCTCGAACTCAACAAAACCTCAAATTTTGCGAAAAATGTTGTAAAAGAGCTCCATCATACGCGGTATAGCGTATTGAAGAATAAAAAACCTATCCATTTTAGGTTCTCAATTCTCACTTTTTGATTTTGCAAGCTCAAATATTATATTAGTTTCAAAACATTGTTTAGATTCTTGAACACTTTCCCCGTGATGGTTTTCAGCATCTTCTCGCTGTTCAAATACTGTTCTCGGTATATTTAATTCTGACCATACTTTGGTAATCATAGAAGCTGTTACCTAAAGTTTTCATTGTCCCAGCCAAAATGGTTGAATCAGGATTTTCATCACTGGATCTTCTAGCAACAAACACTAACATCAACCAATGTTTGTCTTTTGAACACTCTAGAAAGTCCACCAGTCATGTCTTTGCGTATTTTGTCATGTAAGCCCTTTCCGCTTTCAACAAACGATAAATAATTGTGAAATGTTGAATTGTGAAGACACATGTATGCTAATTTGTATTATGTCTAATCCTTTGTTTTTACATGTCAATTCCTATGTTGTGAATTAATTCCTTCATTTTTAATTTGTTTTCGGTGTTGGAACAACCTCCTCGTTGTTGTACCAGCTGACAAAATTTCTAAAGGTAGACATTTGCTCTTCTTCCCACAACCATCTTACAAGTAATTGTCTAGGTCGATTGCGTAATGTCCAGATCCGTGAAGGAAAACGCTGAATAATGTTGCTGCGTTCGTTCCAAGATATTTTGATCCCAGCAAATGTACAGTCCCAGCTCTAAACATTCGAAGATTTCCTTTGTAGATCTTGCTTTGCCTATTCGATACAAGAAAATTTACTTTTTTTTGTGTTTCAACAACTGTTCAGGAAGAACAGCATCAATACATGCTATTGGATATTTCTTCTCAACTAAGTCTGAAAGTGAGACCAAATCAAATCCCCTGTCCGGCACAGTGAAAGAAATTTTTCGAAGAACGTGTTGTTTTCTTGACGGCAAAATTCACTTTGGCAGCGCAATTAAAATATTCAAATACTTCCTTCAGTTTCATGTTGAGTTCACTGAGATCATGCTAGGAAAAGTTGAAGTCGAACCCTCATTGTCTCCCATTTTCAATTTCAGCGTCGCCAAAAAAAATGCTGGCAAGCACAAGATTCCTGCTCTAAAAGCTTGTTCTTATTTAAATCCTCCAAATTTAAGATTTTTTGAACTTTTCACTTGATTTGGTACCAACTTCTGTTGATGTTCCATGATTTCTCCTCTTGTGATGTTGAAGAGAAAAGAAGATCTGTAATTTCTCTGAGCACATAGTACATATTTTACTGAGCCTCACGTCTTTCGGGGCATGATGCTTGGCAAGAGGATAAGTCATACTTCCTTTTTGTTTGAAAGATAATTCGGACATCTGGGACACGACAAAAACCTACTATCACAAACTGCTGTGTCTAATCAATGCATCTTTGCAAAAAAATTGTGTTCATTTTGCGCATTTCACTGGGAGACTTCTATCAAGAGAAACCATTACTATATTAATTAAAGATAAAAAAATAAAATTCAGATAAACTGCCGAGCAACTAAATGTGAAAACAACAGAAAACAATGATTGAAGCTTTTGTGTTATTTTGATGTCCTCATTGCTTCTGTATTTGGAAATGACTTCATTTCTTTTTTGTAGAAATAAGCGACACGTTAGACGCTTCTGGCTGAATGGAATTACAGCAATCAGATGAATATAGTAAAATAGTTGTCAGTTTAAATGTTCAATATCATCCTCTAGCGTAAAAATCTAACTTCACTTTTTTCCATTTTCCTCTAACTCATAATTGCTACACTAAACTTGAAATTTTCATTTCCAATCCAGTTTAATTCAGGAGGGAAAACACAACACATTGAAGAAAATAACTCTTCAAAAAATTCACGATTACTCCAGTGTTTTCATTTAATTAATTCAAATTTGCGTTTCTCAAGTACAGATGAAAATTACTGCGATCAAGTTTAGTAATATGAAAACAGCAGGAACCAAACATATGTTTTAAAAACAACCGGAGACAAATCATGAAAAAGTTTTGATCTATTATCATAGATCAAGCATTTGTTGTACGAATTAATGTTGTTGTATTGGAACCTCCTTTCCAACAGAATTTCAACCTTAAAAAACTGATTCTCAAAATAAAGATTCGATTTTATGCATTGCTGTTTCTTTTTTTAATTTTTGTTAACAGGGTTATACTTGTAATTTTCTTATCTTTTTTGAAAAATGATGATCAAGAACCAATTAAAATTTTTGGCAAAATTTTTCGAAGAAGAAGAAGATGGAATTGCTAATGCCTATAGAGTGGAGGAAATTGGTGTTGATTCTAGTTTTTTTTTAGAATTTCTTGTACACAAAACAGCATAATTATTTAAATAAGTAACGCATTTGGATCTGCAAGCTTCTGAAATTCAAGCACGATGGCTACTTAACAAAATATTTTTTGTCATCGTCAAATAGACACCTCAAAAAAATTGGAAAGCTTTTCATGTTAAAATCTGTCCCATAATTTATGGAATAGAACAGAAATTTATCTCAATCTTCATATGTTTGAATTCCTGAGCCAGCAACAAACACGTCATGGCCAAAAATTGCACTGATTTTTCATTATTACAACAACTCTGATGCTGATGGAGTGAGAATACGATTTGGAATATGACTTCAATACATTCATTTACATAAATATAGTTCCATGACTAGAACATTTTCCGAGACTGACTTGAGATTCAACGCGATGGAGAGAATTCATCTAAACCTGATATTTTTGTTAAATTACGACAACTCGATCCCTCCTGAATTATCTCTGGCTGTTCAAAAAGGCTTGTCGAATAACGCATGAAAAAAATTACATTTTTTGGTCACTATTCAGTATTGAGTTTCCTGTTTTGTATAGTATCTCTCATTTTGCTATGGAATGATTCCTTCGTGGGTTACTTTGCAACTATTTAGTTTCCCTTTTCGGATAATAACGTCACTTTTTCAGCTACTCATTATTTTTTGGATACTTTGTTATGATTGGCTAGAAATTAGTTTTTTTATAGATGAAAAAGTTACACAGCGTCAATTGCTCTCTCTTCTCTCAAAACAACCTCGCTTCTGTTCTCATTCTTCAGATAAATATGTCTTCAAAGCTCAATTTTCTTCACAGAAAAGACTGCTTGGCGTTAGCTCGGACAAAGATGGATAACTCAGAGGGAAAGAGTTGTCATGATTCAACGAAAATGTCGGGCTTTGGTAAGTTCTCTCCGAATTAACCTGTTAATGTTTAGCGTTTTATAGGGCATCAGAAGCTTCAGTTCGAGACGTATCATCAAGGACAGATTCCAGTCAACAAGAGCCAGCCTGGAACTCACGCAATAGGTTACGAAGGTTGTGATCAGTGGGCATTGCTATCTTCCTTTTGCTGGGTACGAGTTCTATCCAAGGTATGAGGTTGAGAACATCAAAATTACAATTGTAACGAAGAAGAACAAATTCTCAACAGCTGGTTGAATACACCTGAGATGCGCCAAGTATTGAGAGCAGAGCCGGAACACAACCCTCTCAAGGCAGTGGTAGATGCTGGCAGCAGTGAAAACAGCGAATTAAGCATCAACAATGCATCGCCCTCAGTCAACATTTTTAAAAACTTCGATTCAGCTAATTATTGGCAGTCTAATGGCAAGTCCACAACTGCCTCAATGTCAACTCTATCCATAGAGATAGGCACAACTAGAAAATCAGTTTACCTTGGAGATGAGGTTTCAAACACAAAACCCATCAGTGTTTGACGTACAGAACCTCCAGCAATTGTTGAAAGACAAGATCATTTAGAAATGGGACTAAAAACTTGCCAGATCATGTTGTCAGAAATTGTTTTGAATAAAATTGTTACATTTGCTGTTGATTTCTATTCCTTTCAAAGTTATTTGTGTTGTAATTATCTTTTTCAATTCAATCTCTGTCTCATTTCAATCATTTTTACATATAAGCTTTCGGGTAACAGTTACTGCGTTAGGGGCAGCTATATTTAAAAAAATATTGACAAACAACTTGGCTTTTGATATTTACTAAAATTTTGGACAAAAATATTACTTTTAAGAAAAAAATTGAGTAAGTTTTATCTTGTTGAAGAAATTCAAAAGTTTCTGAAAAAATATTAATTTTTTTATTAATTAAAATCATACTGTAAACCGACTAAAACTGGAATTTCCTAATTTCAAGGTGTTCAATTTGCAATTTTTTTGATTAAAAAAGAAGTTTTCCTTATTCAAAATTTGATATTTCAGAGGAAAACATTAAAAGTTTTCCATTTTTTGTTAAAAACTTGTTTCCAATTAACTTTTTTTAGCACAAAAAAAATGAGAATCTTATTTTTAACAATACGTTAATTCGCATTAAATGTTTACAAGACACAAAACATGGACAAAGAACCAAAATCGTTACTTTTTCCGATTTCAAGATATACAGGAAGATTATCAATCATTCTATGACCATCTTTTAAACAATTAACAATCTTTGTTAATTCACACTCAAAATTTGAGTTTTTAGGAAATTGAACTGTATCCAAAATATATTATCTAAAAATTAATGTACTTGGATTCCTATGTTCAGCACGTACTAAAGAACGCTTGATTTTCTATCTGCTAAATTGGTTTTTGGAGACACTGGGTAATTTTTTTTTCACATACCTATTTTCCAGGTTATGCTCTACATAACTTGTCAACTCGATAAAGACCAGTCTTGACCCTTCTATTTCGGAAAGCAAGAAGAGTTGCTTACAGAGTGAGTACAAGGAACCTCCTGTTTGATAAACGTAAGAGCAGTTTTCCATTCTCTTTAGGATATCTTTTACTAAGGTAGAAAGAAAAAAAAATGGGTGGAAGAAGTACAGATTCTCAATGCCTGGTTCATTAACCCAAGATACGTCATGTATTGAGGGCAGAAACGGAACATAACCTTCTCAAGGCAGTGGCAGATGCTGGCAGCAGTGAAAACAGCGAATTGAGTATCGAAAATGGATCGACCTCAGTCAACGTTTTTAAAAAACTTCGATTCAACTAAGTATTGGGCGTCGAATACCAAGTCACAACTGCCTCAATGTCAACTCTATCCATAGAGATAGGCACAACTAGAAAATCAGTTTTTCTTGGAGATGAGGTTTCAAACACAAAACCCATCAGTATTCGACGTACAGAACATCCAGCAATTGTTGAACGAGCAAGACTATTTGGAACCGAGACTCAAAATTTGCCAGATCACGTTGTGAGAACTTTTTTAAATAAAACTGATACAATTGCTGTAAAATTTACAGTTGATTGCTTTCTAATTAATTTATGTTGCATTTGTCTTTCTCTTTTAATTCAATCTCTGTTTCATTTGAATTTTTTTTACATATAAGCCTTCGAGTAATAGCTACTGCGTTAATAGCAGCTATATTTAGATAATTATTAACAAACAACTTGGTCTTTTGATATTTACTACAAATATTGAAAAAATATTTCACTTATGAGAAAAAAATTGAGTAAAAATTGATATTTAACAGAAATTTTTGATTCAAGGTTTGAGTTGTATCTAGTTAAAATAAATTAACGTTTTCGTTAAAATTTTAAAATTTTTCATTTTTGGGAAAATCATACTGTAAAACGACTGAAACTGAAATTTTTATTTTTAAGATAATCACTTTTCAGTTTTTTTATTTAAAAGCCAATTTTTTAATTCAAAATTTAATATTTAAGGGGAAAAATTTAAAATTGTTCAATTTTTGGTTTTCAATTTCTTGGATTTGATTTATATATGAAGCTAACAAAATCAGAATGCAATAGAATTCTAATCGTTGTTATTTGAAATATAGAGTTCGATTGCTTCCCTTATGTACACTCAATCTTCACCAAACGCATGAATTGATTTGATTCATTTTATATAGACTTTAAATGCAATTCAAAAAGACCTAGTGTGTCCCAGATTTTTTTAAAAACGAACAACTTCATATTGAACCAACATTCAAAGTTTTTACAAAAGATATTTCTGGGGCTTTTGAAAACTACCAGCAACAGAGAATTCGAGGTTATGAATTTTGTAAAATTCGAGGTTGTAAAATTGAATTATGAATTCGAGGTTGTAAAATTCTGGACCACTGAGAAATTTGTGCTCATGTGAGAAATGAAGATGAAAGAAACAACTTCAATACGGTCAGGATACAGTAAGGGATTTTGTGCTGCTACAGTGTCAGAAAGCCAGAGAGATCAGCATTGGACAAAAACCTAGACTCTATGATACTGTTTTTAATACACCGTGAACAAACAAAGCTTCAATTTATGGTCAAATGCGACCCTTTTGTCACAAGGAGAACGACAATTTAAAACAGGTCAGCAATTGTATATGTCAGCTACACTCTAGATGAAATCAAGGAGTTAAAAAAATTGTTTTTTTTTCAACTCATCGTGTTTTTCAGTGTTCGACAATGTACATTTCAACAAATGTTGCGCAACTTTTGTTTAATTAATGTTTTTGTTTTTGTTTTTTATGTTTAAAATCAGTTTAAACCTGAAAATGAGCTGGAATAGTGATTCCTCTAGCAGTTTATTTCGAATCTAAGAGATAAACAAAGTATTCTACAATAGATTTCACTATGAACGGAAAAAATCTTTTTATGCAGTTCTTGAAGCATTGAATTTTCCCAAAATTTAAAAAAACTGTTTGTGATTTTAATTTTTTTGGAATTTGAGTGGGTTATATTTATCGAACTACAACAAACTAATTTAATAACTCAACCTAATAAAAAAGAAATATCACAAATGGTTGGAACGGAACTCAATGGAGTTTTTTTGCAAAAAAATGAATTGAAAAAGGAGGAAAAGAAATTGTTTTTGGACCATCTTCCTAATCTTTCTTCATTTGCTCAGATTTTTAAAGAGACCGGTATCATATAATCAGAAAATTTTGGAAAACTTCACACTTCTGAACATCTTCAATTTTTACAGTAGTAATTCACCGAAGTTTCTCAACAACGAGTAACAAAAAAACGCTTCCTAGCAGCATATAAAAATGGCGATTAAAAATTCAACTCAAAGGAAATTGACCTCAATTTTCCCCACGGGGGAATTATTGGATGCTGTTTTCCAGTTTTGGACCTTTTTCTGGCAACAACAAAAGTATTCCGTTCAGATGCAATTAGAAACCGTTCTGCTGGAGCTGTATATCCAACAACAAATAACAGACCTGGTTACTGTTACAATTATCTCAATTATCTCTATGAGCTTTTTCTCTTTGGACGTAATGCATGTCTATTCCTTGGCAATTGTATAAAACATTGTCAACCGGAGATTTTTCAAAACTAGACTGTAAATATTTTTTCATTACTTTAGTATAGAAGAAAGAATGCCTCTCGTTGTATTTTATATTGAATGCTTAGAGAAATAGGTTAATGGGGAATTGGGAATACTTTTTGACGGGATTTTAATTGGATGCAGTTTTCTACAGTTTTCCCCCTAAGGACTTCAAAACTATTTTTCGAGCAAAATGGGACACAAAAAAATCCACAGCATATATTGGAAAGCTGATTATTCAGAGTTCGCTTCCATTTACATGAGCATTGATCATCAACAACAAAACATTTTGCAAAAAAACTTGAAAATTGTGAAATTCTATCACCATGCTCGTGTAAAGATGTGGAAAATCTTGAAGATTTTACAAATTATTAACAAACAATGATGCCAATTGGGATTGCAGCAACTACCCGTCACAAGTATGCTCCTTATTGTGCAGGAAAAAAGCTATTTCCGTGGGATGTGGACCCCGAAATGTTTTTAATATTCATGTAATTTTCTATTCGTGAAATCATCTTCTTATTTTCATTTTATGTTTCTTTTTCTCTCAAAACAGAGCTTTATCACAGAATAAGTCAGTTAATAATATCTACAACTGTCGTGCTCAAATACTATACTACTACTCATTCTTAGCCTTGTTTTGGTATTTGTGTTAGTTTTCATGCTCTTTTTAAAGATTTTAGTGATTCCTGTGGCGGAACAGTTGTTTAGTTGCCTGTTATGATTACTTCAACCATAATTTTATCACCAGCTGTTTTAATTTCTGTTCAATTCAGTTGCACAGTGTCTCTGTCCCTCGTTAAGGTGTCGTATGAATGACAGATCAAACTGATAAAGGATTTGAGTTATGATATGTTTGTCTTTGAGGGCAAAAATCAAGAAAACCATTCATGAAATTTTGCGACAAAACTCTAATCAAAGTGCACTAGGTATTATGACCCATTTTTTTACACTGCTGAGATTAGCTTTATCGGTCCGTAGCTGAATTACTTCAGCTGAGACTTGAAAAGAGACAGCAGTTTTGATTGCAATTTTTACGAGTATAGTTGGGTGTCTTTTACCATCGACAAAAATATGAACAAAAAATTTCAATCTATTTATGGATTAATGACCGTAAATTTAAAGAACCATAAAACCGGTCAAAGTGTCAATTTTGAGTTCATACAATTAAAGTTAATACATCAAAAAATGAATTTGAGATGCCCAACATCGAAGTGTGCATTATCGGCAGTATAAGTTTGCCGGAAAAGATTTCAAATTCACATACAGCAAACTACCTTGAATTATCATCAGAAATCGAAAAAACATTGTAACTGTTTTGTCGACAGTGAGTGGTGTATAAATATCTTGAGGAGGAGTTTTTAGCCCGATGTAGATGACAGTGGAATTGCCAACAAGCAAGAGACATCACTCTAGTCCAGCTGTGAAAAACACTCTGTTTCTTCGACGATAGTCCTATGTTTACACGAGGATCAAAAAACACATCACATCTCCAATCCTGACGTGTGCTTCAAGCATTAGAACTAAATGAACCTTCAAGCTATCTATCAAATGCCATTAGGCTAAAACATCAAAAGAAAGACTGGGCCAGAAATTCGTGAACTCCAGAAATAAACGGCTTGAATCAAACACCGAGGCCATTTTGAAGCTTAATTCTGCAAATATTTTGGATTCTGAGCGTCATAAGGTTTTGCTAAGCTCGCAAGCCTATAACATTCGATCTGGAGCTTACTATGAAGGATCTCAAAATGTGGTCTTTGGGAAAATCAAAGAAAAGATTTTTAAGAATAAAGTGTGCTATAGTACAACAAATAAAAAATTACTTTTCGACTCTAATTTAAACACAATTGTCAGATCCCACGCAATCAGAAAAGATGTGGGATCCCACTTGAACGGCCAGTAGCTGATGAATGGAAGAGCATATCTACGTATCCCGTTTCTGAACTAGCTGCGATGAAAAGTTGAGCATAAATGAACTAGATCTACAGGTTTTCGTTTGGTGCATCAAAAAAATCAGACCACACGTTTTTTTCATGAAAAGTCATATAAGGTTTTGCTGCTGATCGCTCAATATTTCTTAAATCCTTGCAAAACAAATAAAACATAGCAATGTATATTAACGCGTTCTATTGACAAACTAATCCAATTTTAATTTATAATTGAACACATTCTGGAATCTAACAAGGGACTATTTGATTTTTTTTCTTGAAGCCCGACAAAAGCAAATACGGTGGCTTCAAAATAAAAGAAAGAGTTTGAATGGGAAAGAATATAAATTTTTAAAAATTCTACTGATCTGTTCATTCGTCTATTTGATCAACGAGAACTATTAAAAGCATTCATGAATTTTAGCGACAAAACTCTAATCATAGTGCACTAGTTATTATGGCCCATTTTTTGTTACACTGCTGAGTTTAGCTTTATCTGTCCGTAGCTGAATAACTTCAGCTGAGAGTTGTAAAGAGACAGCAGTTTTGATTGCAATTTTTACGAGTATAGTTGGGTGTCTTTTACCATCGATAAAAATATGAACAAAAAATTTCAATCTATTTATGGATTAATGACCGTAAATTTAAAGAACCATAAAACCGGTCAAAAGTGTCAATTTTGAGTTCATACCAAAAAACTACTAACAATGGAAAAAAAAATATTTTCTTATTTTGACTACTCTTGCGAAGACATTTTTAGCTCCAAAACTTTGTCAAAACAAATACCACTGGAAGACATAAAATTTTAAGTACAATCCACGTAAGAAACAATCGCGTCCATAGAAGCAGACTCGAAATAGATATTGAGCTACAGAGCACTAATATTCATTTATTGAAATCAACATACTTTGTCAACACTTGAGATTGAGTTCTCAACCAAAGGACTGGTACACAAAAACAACTTCAGTTCCCTGTGTTTATTTACATGTTGACTTGCCTGCAAAAACATTCAAATCTCTAGTATATTGTAAAAAAAGTGGTTCAAGCGGATCATTGGAAGCAACTAGCTCCTTATTTCAACGAAGAGCACACATCATCTATCTACTCTGATCACTTCCCAGAAATTTTTTTTCAAGAGATTCAAGTGACTTTCCTCAAAGATTGTCCCAAATATTTCATCCAAGTTCTAAACGAAGGTAAAGTAATCCTACTAAGAGGAAGGCAAAGAGAAATCAAAAACAAGAAGCTATAAAATTCAGAGACGAAATTCATCTGCTTATACCGAGGAGAACAATTCTAAAGAAAACAAGAGATACTGAGCTTCAAAAAAGCCATTATCTTTGTTTTTATGTTGATCCCGTCGACCCTTAATGTCTTCAAAGGAAAAGTGTATTTTGAATCTTCAAGAAACTCATGCGCATAAATTCAACATATCGTCCATCAATTTGGACAATTTCGACATAAAACCGGATTTGGTTCGAAAAAATCTAGAAACCGTGTACAGAAAAGTTAACGCTACAATAAGTGGACGCTACGAAAATATTAACGCAACGAAACGCATCGAAAAGTTAGCGCTACGACAAACTGAACACTCTCCAGCAACGAATTATTCGTCAATCAAATTTTGAATTCTCCTCGCATTAGTTTATGTTCCACAGACTACATTTTATAGGTTAAATGAGATACAGACATTGCTTTTATCGGTTTTGACTACCTTTTCAAGAGAGAAAACCTTGATTTTCCCGATATTTGTTGCACAATTCTTGACGCAACTGGTTTAAGCCCTTATGAAGCTTTTTAAAAATGCAAATGAGCAAAGACCGAGGAAACTGGATTCCTTTCGAAATCTGAAAAACCTAAGCTAGACTGGTTATAAAGTGAAGAAAAGGCTGCATATGGTTTGCAAACCCTTCAAACAATTCTCATTTAATTGAACGTAGAGATCTCGTATTGAAAACAATCAAAGGTAGTCCCTGTTTTTACATATAACTTTCATGTGTTGATAAATAATTATCTAAGAACCGGTAAACAATTTTAATTAGGGCAATTCACAACAATGATCCATCAAAACAACATGCATCCAGAAAAAAATTTTTAAAAAAACTCTTCATAGCTCACTGAAAGAGTAGAAAAAAAACCCAATCATCCGGTTATAATGAGAAGTTAGAAATTTGTCTGGATAATTATTTTATATCATTGGTCAAAATTGCACTCAAATTTTACAAAATTTTTAGATTAAGATTAGATTTAAATCGTTGAAGAAAATACCTTAAAAAATGAATTTGAGATGCCCAACATCGAAGTGTGCATTATCGGCAGTATAAGTTTGCCGGAAAAGATTTCAAATTCACATACAGCAAACTACCTTGAATTATCATCAGAAATCGAAAAAACATTGTAACTGTTTTGTCGACAGTGAGTGGTGTATACATATCTTGAGGAGGAGTTTTTAGCCCGATGTAAATGACAGTGGAATTGCCAACAAGCAAGAGACATCACTCTAGTCCAGCTGTGAAAAACACTCTGTTTCTTCGACGATAGTCTTATGTTTACACGAGGATCAAAAAACACCTCACATCTCCGATCCTGACGTGTGCTTCAAGCATTAGAACAAAATGAAACTTCAAGCTATCTATCAAATGCCACTAGGCTAAAACATCATAAGAAAGACTGGGGCAGAAATTCGTGAACTCCAGAAATAAACAGCTTGAATCAAACACCGAGGCCATTTTGAAGCTTAATTCTGCAAATATTTTGGATTCTGAGCGTCATAAGGTTTTGCTAATCTCGCAAGCCTATAACATTCGATCTGGAGCTTACTATAAAGGATCTCAAAATGTGGTCTTTGGGAAAGTCTTGGTCTTTAAGAAAAGATTTTTAAGAATAAAATGTGCTATAGTACAACAAATAAAAAATTACTTTTTGACTCTAATTTAAACACAAAGAAATGGAACATAAAGAAAGAGTTTGAAATGGAAAGAATATAAATTTTTAAAAATTCTACTGATCAGTTCATTCGTCTATTTGATCAACGACAACTATTAAAACTCACTTAGCCAAACCAAAATTCTAAAATTTAATAGCAACACAAAATATGGTAATTATCAGAACAAATTGGATCGATCTATGCAAATACAACCATACGAGAAAAACCATATGAAATTAGAAAATATCATACCAAAATCAAAATTCAACAACTCAAGAAATGTAACGCAACAAATGAGAAAGTTCAACTGGAGTTCAAATGTCCAGTACTCGATGAAAGATGTCGGGAATTCTATGTGTTGAAAGCGATAGACAGTTTTAATAAACATCCTTTGGCAAAAACTATGACACTTATATTGGTTAAAAACACAATTAAATTCTTAAAAGCGAATAGTTCTATACATTGGTACTGAAAAAAATATGTTTAGATGCATCAAAATAGGAACTGAATTAAAAAACTTCTGTCAAAATTACACCAAAAATGCCATGTCAACGCCAGTTAATGACCCTCGATCTTTATGTTTGATCAAACAAATGATGATAACGAAGCGTAGACTAGCATTCCTAAAACGACAGAAGGAAATGTATATTAAACGTGCAAATTTACGGCATAGTAAAAACGTAAAAGTATACTAGTTGCTGGTAAAGATCATTGGTTCCTTGTTTATAATGAAAATATTTCTCTTTCTTTTTGATTTGTTGTTTCTGCAATCTTGTGCTACTTTTTCCTGAATTTTTTTTCTACCCCTTTTTTGTATTCTTTGATGGTTTGCAGTTTTTCTTCTCTATTGTTCTAAAAACTACAAATATTTTATATCTAATTGAACGCACAAATCCCGTATTGGACAAATTTATAGGTAATCCTTGTTTTTACAAATACTTTTATGTGTTTATAAATTTTTATCTAAGAAACGGTAAGCAAATTTAGATAGGATAGTTCAAAAGAATGATCCTCCAAAGCATCATGAAGCCAGTAGCAAGCTTATAAAAGGATCATCATAGCTCACTAAAAGAGTAGAAAAAAACCCAATCATCTGGTTAAATTGAGAAGTTATACATTTGTCCTGATAATCATATTATGTCACTAGCCACAGTTGCACTCAAATTTCACAAATGGTTTAAATTAAGATTAGATTTAAAAGTGTAGAAGAAAATACATCAAAAAATAAATATGAGATGCCCAATATCGAAGTGTTCATTATCGGCAGTGTAAGCTTGGCAGAAAAGATTTGAAATCATTTACAGTCATCTATCTTGAACTATCACCAGAAACCGAAAAAAACATAGTACAGGTTTCCCGGGCTGAGGAATTCTTCCAGGAATTTTTCGTTGAATTTAGCATGGGTCATACATATTTTGCGTTGAATTTAGCCTAGATCTTACATATTTTGCGTTGAATTTAGCGTAGATCTTACGAATTTTGCGTTGAACTCAGCGTTGAGCTTACATATTGTGCGCTGAATTTAGCGTTGATTTTACAAAAAAATTCAACGTGGAAATGACTTGGTATGGGATTCGAACCCCTGACCTGCTACTTATTTGTCGCCTCCTCTACCACTGCGCCACAGAACCTTGCTTTTCTTAGGATCCGCTCCGCACTCTTTACGAATTGGACTGTAACGTCACATTTCACAAAATTTTGGCGTTTCTAAGCGTAGGTCTTACATAATTTTGCGTTGAATTCTGCATAAATCTTATTCAAATTTTGTTCAATTTTTGCTCTAATTTGCTGTATTTTCAATTCCCTCCAGTTTTCCTTGCACGCAACCGTTTTCTGATTTTTTGAAAAAAAAATTTAAAAAATGCTCCCCCAACCCCGCGTACCTCCCCCTCACCACTCGTACTTTCCAAACGTACCCCAACCTAAGATCTACGCTAGATGCAACGCTAAAAATGTAAGATCTACGCTAAATTCCACGTGAAAAATTTAAGATCTACGCTAAATTCAACGCTAAATATGTAACATCTACACTAAATTCAACGCAAAATAAATAAGATCTACGCTAAAATGAACGCAAGGTATGTAAGGTCGACGCTAAATTCAACGCAAAATATGTAAGATTGGCATTGAATGCTTGAAGATATATGAGATCTACTCTAGTTCAACGCAAAATATGTATGATCTACGCTAAAATCAAAGCAAATCATTTAAGATTCACGCTAAACTCAGCGCAAAATATTTAAGATTGGCGTTGAATGCGTTGAAGGTATGTGAGATCTACGCTTAATTCAACGCTAAATAAGTAAGATCTGCGCTAAATTCAACGCAAAATATGTAAGATCTACGCTAAAAGCAACGCAAATTAAATAGGACCTACGCTAAATTCAACGCAAAATATGTAAGATTGGCGTTGAATGCGTTGAATTTATGTAAGATCTACGCTTAATTCAACGCAAAATATGTAAGATCTACGCCAAAATCAACGCAAATTATGTAGAATCTATGCTAAATTCACTAAAAATATGTAAGATTGGCGCTGAATGCGCTGAATTTATGTGAGATCTACGCTCAAGCGTTGATCTTACATAAATTCAACGCATTCAACGCAAAATTTACATAATTTTGCGTTTTTTTTAGCGTTGACACCTCGGCCTGGGTTTCTCGTTAGTGAGTGCACTAGCATATACTTATTATGAGGAGGTTTTTATAGCCTGACGTGTATGACAGTGGAATTTCCAACAAGTGAGGAACATCACTTTACTACCACTGCGAAATACATTCTGTTTCTTAGATGATATTCTTATGGTTTCACGAGGATCAAAAAAGATCACATCTCCGATTTTGACGTGTGCTTCAAAGTTTTAGAAAAAGTTTAATAGTTCGTGATTATTAGAAAACTCACAAGCTATCTATCAAATGCCATTTAGCTAAAACATCAAAAGAAAGAAAGGGCCACAAAATCATGAACTCCGAAATTAAACACCTCGTATTAAAGACCGAGGCTATATTGAAGCTTTATTCCCCATAAAATTTGTTTCTGTGCATCATAAGGTGTCGCTAATCTCGCAAGCCTATGGCATTCGATCCGTGGCGTACTAAAAAGTTCTCAAAAATTTTTTTTGAGAAGATCAAAGCAAATTTTTGTAAGAATAATGTCTGATATAGTTGAACTAACCAAAATTTCACATTTTGAGCCTAATATTAATAAACATTTGTCAGATCCCACGCATCCAGACAAGATATGGGACGCCACTTGAACAGCAAGTAGCTGTTGGATGGAAGAGCATATCTACGTGTCTCGTTTCTGAATTGGCTGCAAGGAAATGTTTAGCATAAATGAACTAGAACTGCAGGTTGTCCTTTGTTGCATCAAAAAAAATCAGACGTTATTTTCATGAAAAGTCATATACGGTTTCCCTGCTGATCGCTCAATTTTTTCCACTTTTAAACGTTGCAAAAAAAAGCATAGCAAAGTATATTAACGCGTTCGATTGTCAAGCTAATTGAATTTTAATTTATAATTCAACACATTCCGGGATCTAACAAAAGACTAGTTGATTATCTTTTTAGAAGCCCGACAAAAACAACTAAACTGGTTTCAAAACTAATAAAAGACATTGAAGTGGAAAGAATAGAAATTTTTAAAAATTGTACTGATCAGTTATCATTGTCTGATTGTTGTGATAAATTGTTGTTCCAGCCTAATTGTTGTGATAAACTTATTAAATAGGCAGACAAATGAGCAGGTAGTGATCAGTCGGTTCTTTCTTGCTGCTTTCAAATTCGCTTTTCTTTTTCAACGTTCGAATTCATGGCCATACTATTGTCTTCAACTATACTTTCTGCACTCAAAATGGCTAATTCAGGTCCTGTTAAAGCAAACGGGTCAACCAAAAACTGCAAAATGACTAAATTACTTAAAGAATTTATAATCAGAGTTACATCACTTGAGCAAACAATTAAATGATAAGAAGATACCATTCATATACTGAACAAAAACGTTGATGAGCTTCAAATCGAATGTCGGCCCAAGAAAAATACTCAAGCAAAGAGTGCTTTATTTTCAAAAACATCCCAATTTACCCATTTAGCAAAAATTTATATAATGATGTGACATAGGAATTTACCATTACTTCTTTTATCAAGTTACGCCTGATAGAATCAAGGCATGCCATCCCTTGAAGCCTTTTGAAAATGGAATAACACCAATAATTAGAAAATTTATTTATTTCGACGATAAGGATTTAATCTTCAGCCAGCGAAAAATGTTATCGGATAAATAAAACGGGGGTAAAAGTTAGTTATCCATGAGAGGCTACTCCCCCAAAGATGCTGAAATTATGAACAAGTGCAAAGAAAATGGGCTCATTACAACAACAGGGAACTGCCCAGTGAAAGTTTTCCAAAAAACTGAAAGGGTAACTACAACTACTGCTGTGCTGTAAATAGTATAAAGGCGGTGGACGAGCTCAAAAAATATGCAATTAAGAAATTGGAATTTTCAATTGCGGGGGGTTTTGTACGAAATGACGGTTTACCTTCAGCTGATCCACCTAATCATAGAGACGAAAACTGGAAAAAAAATTTGGACCCTTTTGAGAAAAAGTTTACAAACTATAAGCACTCAGGAAAACATGAGCGGAATTCACCTGACGACCCAGTTAATTGCAAGAAATGAAAGTTTTGATCTATCAGAAACGCCGGCAAACAGTAATATGGCTCTATGTTCGGAGGATGTTAGTGAAATTGTGGAGGGGCAACGAGGGAACAAGCATCTGCAAACTCTAATCTAACTTATAATTTTTAGATAAATTACGGTGGAGTACGTTTACGAAAACGAATTACAGGCAATAGGTAATACTTGTATACTATCCCTTAACCTACAGTCCTTAAAATCCCATCATGCCCAGCTCAAAAGTTTTCTTAAAAAATAAACAAACAACCTAGGCTAATTGCTCTGAGTGAAATATGGCTTAAGGAAGATGATAACATGGGAATGTACTTTTTAGAAGGTTATGAAATGGTAGATGAGTCAAGATCTGCAAAAAGGAGGAGGTGTGGCTTTTCTTGTGAAATCTGAAACCAGCTTTGAAAAAATGCAAATGCCAGTAACTACATCTTTTGGAAAAACAACAATTAAAACCGAAAAAGACAACAAAACAAGTTTTTTTACAGTTATTTACAGACCACCAAGCAAGAGTTTTGAAAAATTCTTTGCAGAGTTTGAAGAGTTCAGACAATATATTTCCAAGCTTAAGGTTCATTGCATTTGTGGTGACTTCAACATAGATATTTTGTCAAAGTTTAATACTGTTTTCAAATATGAACTATTGATAAAAAAAAGTTCAACTATAAGTTGCTTAATGGAATACCAGCCCGCTTTGCCGAAACTAGAAAAAGTTTTCTGGATCATTTCGTTGTGAAAGAGCATCATAAAACTTTTACAATCAGAACGTCTTCTAGTGATCATTTTCCAATTTTACTGTTATTGAATGACGATGGAGACGTAAAGCTGTTTCACACATAAATTTCGTAATCTTGGAAAATTGAAAAAAGAACACATTTGTTTAAATTATTTGTTCTGCTTATACACTGAATTGCAAAAACTTGGAAAAAAACCAGACCTGAATGTTGACAACAGGGTCTCTAGTTAATGTTATGAATACATAATTGGATTGATTTGCACCTTGGAAGAAATTGCGAAAAACAGCGACATGGTACAATAAGAAAATATAATACCAGATGAATAAACAAAATCAGCTTTTTAAAAATTGTTTGCAAGAAAAAACTAATGAAAACCGTTGAAGTTACAAAAAAAGCAGAGAAATTTAGTTACGAAAACTAATTGAACATGAGAAAAGGAAATTTTGTGATGCCTTGGTTGAGGCTGATAAAAAGAAAAAAAGCTTGTTTCTGGCATATCAAACAATTTGCAACATAAGAAAGGCAACATTTGTAACGTTGAGCCAAATATTCTGAACAGGTTTTTAGAAAAAATTGGCGAAAATCTGTCTCCGTCATTTAAACCTTGTTCTCTGCGTTTTCTTTCCAACATGCGTTTTCTTTCCAACATCTGAGAACTGCGTTTTCTTTCCAACATCACCATGTGAACAAAGTAAAATTATTAGGTCTCTGAAAAACAAAAACTCTGCTGGTCATGATGGGCTATACAGCGAAATTGTTAAGATTTCCTGACCGGTAATATGTGATTACTTATGCAATGTTTTCAAAAACTGTTTTGAAAAAGGATATTTCCCTTTACCATTTAAAAAGGCAAAAAGTGATTCCTTTGCACAAGGAGGGCAGTAAAAGCGACCCTGCGAACTACTGACCCATTAGTCTGTTAACGTCGTTTTCTATAATTTATGAAAGTTTGATGAAAGATTTATGAATTTTGTTGGCAGACATAGAATTTTAACCCTAAAGCAGTTTGGATTCCAACCAAAAAAATCTTACATCAATGCTTTAACAAAATTCACTGAATTAATCTCTGAGGCACTAGAAGAAAAACTATCCGGGGTATTCTTATTCATTGATTTAAAGAAAGCTTTTAAAACAGTCAACCATCATATTTTGATTTCAAAGCTGGAGAAATATGGATTCAGAAGAGAAACACTAGATTTAATTCAAATTATTTCTCTGACAGATCTCATTATGTTTTTTCGAACAAAAACGTCAAACTCTATTGATGTTAACAACGTCGTACCACAGGGATCAATATTAGGGCCAACCTTCATTATAATATACATGCCCAATGTTGCTCGAACGCGGAATTAGTTTTGTATGCAGCTGCTCCTACCATAACATCGTGCTCAGTTAATGAAAATGCTAAATTTTCCTCTGATGTAAAAAAACTTAAGTAATGGTTTGATCAGAACTGTTTAACGATCAATGAAAACAAATGCAAGGTTATGCATTTTGGCCGCAACAAAAAAGCTTAACACTTAGATGGTGTTTTCGAAGACGTTCAAATCAAAGATGAATGTAAAAATTTGGATATTGAATTTGACAAATCGATGAAATTTAGGTACCACTGTAAAAAAGATGCAAAAAAGTTAGCAACAATTTTGGGTGTTGCCTATAGCGCAAGAAATTTTGTCACAAAAAATCAATTGTTAACCTTTTACAATGCCTATATGACATCCACAATAGAATATGGTCTTTTAATATACGGAAACATATATAAGACACATCTTGACGAAATTTTTAAGATGCAAAAAAAGAATAAGCAGGGCCATTTTTTAAAACGAAAAATGGATGCAATTAGGAATATCATGACAAAATTTAATCTTCTTACCGTTTATGAACTTTTTGATAATAAAATTTTCAAATTTGTGTGTTCGACGAACTCAGAAAACTTGAGTCAACTTATTTAAAATTAGATTCGCCCAGCATTCATCGTGAAACAAGAAAGGTCTCGCAGAAACTTTTATCTGTACCCAATTCAAAAAACATTAAAAATTCACTGCGGATCAAAGTTATCGTAGCGTACAATTTTGCGCAAGGAAATAATTTAATTCCTGAAAGCATAGGAGAACTGACTCCAGGTCAGCTCGTAATTTTTCTTAAGATCCTTTACTTATATCTATATTCAGGATAACTATGAAAAGTTCACTTTATTTTTATGACTTCCTGTAATTTCAATTGGTTTTCGTAAATATTATACCGGTTCTTGTTAGATGAGGCTGTAGTCTCTTCAAGGGTCCGTCCAGTCGTAGCCTCTATTAATTAAATTTTGTTTTGTTTAATTAATGTTATGTAGCTGGTAAATGAAATTCAATTCCATTCAAATTCGTTCAATATGAGCAACGAGAACTATTAAAGCGCCACTTAGCCAAAGTGAAACAGTGACATAGAATAGCAACACAAGATAAGTATCAAATCAAAATGGATTGATCTAAGCTGAAACAACCATACAAAGCGTAATTAGCTATATACAGTGGTATAGAAAAAAATATCAGTGGAAATGCCTGATAGGTACTAAAATTAAAAATTTCTGGCGAAATCACAACATAAGTGCCAAACTAGTGCGGGTAATGCACGTCGCGCTATATGTTTGATTAAACCGATGATGAAAACGATAAAGCGTAGACTAGCCTGCATAAACGACAGAATGAAATGGAAATATATTAGTTGCTGGCAGAGATCATTGGTCTCATGTCATATATTGAAACGATTTCTCTTTCTGTTTGATTTGTTTTTTTCTGCAATCTTCTGTTGCAATTTTTTTCTGGAATTTCATTTTTTCTCCCCTTTTTTGCGTTCTTTGATTGGTCGCAGTTCTTTTTCTATTTGGTACTAAAATACTGCAAACTTTCTTATCTAAGGGAACGTGGAAATCTTGTTTTGCAAAATTCAAAGGTGCTCCCTGTTTTTACAAGTTTTTATGTTTTTATAATTTTTTAGCTAAGAAACGTTGATTGCGATTCGGCAATTGTTAATTCCGACACTTCGGCTTCTGCAGTAAAATGGCCTTGAAAAGTATGAACATAAGTCAGAAATTAGGATAATGCAAAATTAGCAATTCAAATTTAGAATCAATGAGACTAAAAAAGAATCATGAGCTTCAACACGCTCAAACAAAAAATCAATCTCTCTAGGAAAAATGTGTTGATGAATTATAGGGTCCGTAGATTCCGGCGGTACAACCTGCAGTCAACGGTTAAGAGTCTTGTGCACTAGTTGTTGTCACTGTATCTAGACATTAACAAAACTGATAGAAGAAAGCTGCTATTCATTTCCTAAGCACTAGCAGCTTGACAAGTTTTGTGTTGGTTGCGATGATTCACATTTCTGCACTTTAGGAAAATTCAGTAAGGAGAATTCATCATTCTAACTTTCGGGATTTTAAACTTGTAATCAATTGCCTTTTTATCGTTTAATCAATTGCCTTGTTTTTATTGTAATCAATTGCCTTTTTATTGTTGAAGGCATTCCAAAAAATATGCAATGATGTATCCTCTTAGGAAAAAAATCCAAAGGAGCTACATGTTAATCACTAAAGAGAAAGCCCATCCGAACTATCCTATCTGTTCATTCTAATGATAGGAAGTTTAGTTAATCGAACAATTTGACGGTGTCAAGTTCAACCAAACATGCCATGGTTTTTTTGCCTTTATTTTTTTCCTGCCGCAATAAAAGATTTTTTCCTCCTCGAGTAAATATTTGAGGTTGAACATATTGACTCCGCCTACATCTGCAACATTTTTTTGGATCGTTTCTTTTGTTATAGATCTTTTTTTTGTGTCCCCAGGACCTTATGCATCCCCCATTAAAGAGCATCGTCCGTCTGGGGGTGCAAATAATTTGCACTCACTAGGCTGAGCTGAAAAAATTCTTTCTTTCCTTGTCATCATCCATAAATTAAAAAGGGTGTATCCAACTTATGAACAAAACCGTGAGCCCACCATGCGAAAAATCAGAGCAGCGTATTTAAATTTACCGCAGAACAAACATTACTTCAAAGTTACAGCACATTGCCATGGTCAAGTAATCGCGGCAAAGCGTTGAAATAATTCTATTTTAAACAGTTGTCTACCCTTTCGTCCCTCAAAAAGCCGCAGCTGATGTGTTGAACCAAATTTGATGTCTCAACAAACAATATGCAATATCTTGTCAAACGTGTCTCTAATTTGGTCGTGCCGCATGATGTTATAACCGACAAGGAACAGTTGAGCGCGTGGGATAGGATGAAGTATTCATACAAGGGCAGCTAAGAAGTGTGTTGTTCGTTCAAGATTGTACTGAGTGCTCAGACCATTACGTTGTTCCATTTTTGTAAGCGTGAAACAGGAAGGTTTTTGTTGCAAGGCGGATGTATTCAAGTAACGTGCGGAGGATCTCTTTTTTCTGGGTCTCCATCCCCTTAAGTCGAGTGTAGTTTTCGTCTTGCATAAACTTTTCCTTAATGTAGTGTATATTGATGAGAGTTTCATTTCCATGAGTATCTAACGCGGCAAGTGACGCACTGTAGTCCCTTATGAGGAAATATGAGTATTTGCCAGACCGAACAGACCGAAATTGCCATTGGCCAGACGGAAGGCTCGACCCAAATTTTTTTCCTGACCATTGGGCTGGTTCGCACCGGACCCTTCTGTCCACGACCCAAGTCGGTCTGGTCAATACCTGTCTTAGGGTCGCGGACTTCATCTTGGGTTCCAATTATCTCCCTGATGTTTCGTCAAACCTTCCGTGTTGGTGGCCAATACAACCAGTTTGCGTCGTCTTTGGTGACGGGCGAGTCAATGAACAATGGCAAGTAATGAAATGTTGAAAACCTATCTCTGCGTCCAAGCGGTAGTTCGGGGCGTTGGGACGCCTAACAAATTCACGTCAGTGCCTCTGAAAACTAAACAAGTTTTGGATTTTGCGTGGACCTTTACACCTAATTGGCTTTTTGGCGCATTCACTAGGTATTCAAGATGTTTACCACTGTATGGTAAGTGCGTAAAAAACTTCAAGAGGTGCTCCTACTTTCCTTTCGTACTGCCACCGTTCCATAATCATTTTTATGTTACGTTCAATTTGCACATGAGGTCAATTATTGGAATCGCGGCCAAACCATACGCTAGGATCACCTTGGGAGGTGGTTGCTCGGGACTGCAGTCAACTGCATTCCAAGATCAGGTCGGGAAGGAAAATTATGGAAGGAAAGCAAAAAAATTTTTGTAAAGATCAAAGTTATAGAAAAAAATTAATTTTCTTCATTCATGCGAAAGACTGATTATTGAAATATTAGTAATGAATTTCAAAGAACAAATTGTAGTCATTAGTACAACGAAAATTTGATACTAACATCAGATGTGAGGAAACGCAATGAAAATATTCGAATGTTGAAAAAAATTATATTTTTGTTTGTCAGGGTTGATTACAAGACAACATAGTTCTGGGCATAATATTAGTTTAGTGTCTAAACAAGATTTTAAATCCAGTGAATGATGCCAGGCATTACTGATTTCATTTTGGGAACTTTTTTGATCGTCTTAACCCGCGGTAACATCAACGATTTTCCGTTTTTTGTAAAGAAAAAGAAGACATTTTAGTTCAGCACTGTTAAGGCCGACAGCATGAAGCTAAAAATGCCAAAGTGAAAAATAAAATTTAAATGAAAACAAATTTATGATATAAAATTTATGGTATTTCCATTTTGAGTTCCGAAAAAACTAAAACAGTCGGAACTCGCATCTTTAAAAAATTCAGAATTTTTTAGATTATCAGGAAGTTTATCTTTGAAGTGTTTTATTTCTGAACACTCTGCTGCTGGTCTTGAAAATTCTGTGTTGATTTCAAAGTGAATTCTATTCTTTTGATGTGGTGTGGAGAAATAATTTGTATAAAAAAGATTTTGATCTGTGGTCATAGAAAATTATTTTTGAGTACATTCGTTGACAAACATACTTACTGGTCGCATTGAATTCATATTTGCGTTCAGGATATGTTTTCGGAACTAACATAATTAAATTTTTTTTTCACAATTCTGTGTTCAATCCCAATCACAAGTATTTCATTCTTAGTTGCAACGATGATATGATTTGCAAAACAAGAGTGTAAAAGGATTTTCCAGGACTCCTGTCCAACGTGTTTTTGAGAGATTGTTTAGTATTTTTATGAGCTGGAAAATTAGAGCCGAATAATTCAGATCAAAAAAACAGTTGAAGAAACTAAAATTTGTAAACTTAACTGTGAGGTGAGTTTCAATTGAGTCTTTAAATTTTACTCCCTTTGCCTTTTTTCAAAAAATCTGTTTAACATGACTAAAAAAACTGAGATTGCTGACAACTTCTGGTGCCAGATGTTTACATTCATCAGGCTTTTTGACAGATTTGTTTTCTACTGAAATTGTGTCATTGGACTTGTTTCTTGGTGTATTCTGTTTGGTAAAACCAACAAACGTTGGTTCCGAGGAATTCAAATGCGAATGCTGTTTTCTGCAAGTAGTTAACCAACTAAAAAATGTTTGGTCCAGGAACTTATTTTTCTTCCTATTATCTCTAAGAGAGAAAAAGAAAGGTAATCACAAGCATATTGTACTAGCGTTACATCACTATTAATAGCAGCAAAAGGATTGCTTACATATAAATAGAACAATAGTGGCACTAAGACAAGACTCTGGGGTACACCTCTGAAAATTGTTTCCCAGATGTCATATAATGAACTTAATTTTACATTTTGAAATCTGTTGAAAGGAAAATTTTTATTAGGTTCTGTGCATCCCTTCAAAGTCAACTCTTTTTGGTTTGTCTAATAGGATACTTATCGAAATAGAGTCAACAACATTGCAGAGATCCAAAAGTGCCACTTGGACGATATTCTTTGAGTCGATACATTTACAAAATGATTTGATGAAAAATAATAACGCATCGGCTCAGGAAACACTTCTTTAAAAAAAATTGAATTGGATTCATAAACTTCAAACTTTTTACGTAATTTATAATTCGTTGATTTAAGATTCGCCTGAAAATTTTTTAAAAATGGGCTTGTGTTTAGTTTTGGGCAGTAGTTGGTGTCTTCCACAGGGTTCCTTTATTTGTAGATAAGCTTGAGGTCAATTTTGTTTTTGCATTCAGTGGAAATGTTCTGTTTAATGCTTTCGTTGAGAATATAAGATAAATGCGTTACAACTTCTGTTCAATCATATTTAATAGCTCAGGCAGGAACCGTACCAGGATCTAAAACCTTGTTGGTACTCAACTCCTTTACTATTTGATGCAGTGTTTTTCTGTTACAAATTGAAACTCAGCGGTTTGGTATCTTTAGTCTTTTTATAAGTCTCTTGAATACTTCTAATCCAGATCATGTCATAAGAAAGGATATCACGGTTATAAAATGAGCTGTTAAGAACAGCACATCTTTTTTCAGAATTGCTAGTTAGTATGTCTTCAAATGAATTTTGCGACCAAGTTACAGTGGTGAAGTTATGTTGTGATTAAACTAATGGAGATTCAATGTTTTTCCCAGTCGCATGCGGTTCGAAATAAAGTTTTGAACGCGTGCTTCTGCTATTTAGGTTTGGGTGTTCTTTTTGTTAGTAAAATACCATTCTGCAATACGTTTCTTTTCTTTTTGGTATGTCCTAAATGAACCTTGTTTTCTTCGTAATTGCTTTTTACATTCCTTGTCCAACCATGCAATTTTCCGCACGTTTTTGTAAACTTTCCAATTGTTTCCTTAAAATGGTGCCACAGTTTTGACTGATTTGAGAAATTTTGATACCAATATGATCAAAATTAGGAAAAAAAGACTGTGCTGATGAATGTAATGATGAGTGGATGGATATAAACGGTTTTAACGATATTGACTGCATTGTAATGGTTCTTATCAAAACAGTGTATAGTTTTGCTTTGCATCACTTGATATTCTTAAGTTGGCTGTTTTTTTATATATGTGTGTCAATGTATAATTGATATGTGATTCTGATTTTTGTGCTAATCATGTTTGTTTATGCACTGCAGCGGTTTGATAAACGTAAGTTTTGATAAAGAATTGCAAAATTTCACTTTAGTTTAAATAATTGAGGGTCACGAAGTACATATACGGCATTGCATTGTTAAAAACCGGAGAAGAGATTGTAATACAGTTCACGTAAACATTTGCCCTGTTGTTCTATGTGATTGTAACTGGAGTAATGTTGAAAAACTTCTTCTCTGCGTTTTAATGAATCCTTTATTACAATCAAACCAAACTTATTCAAACAATTTTTTCGGACGAATATGCAAAATAAACTCTCTTTTGGCGCTATTACGTTTGGACTAAAAAAGGCAACGTTTCAATATTTCTTTTTATATTTTCTGAAAACGGCACATTTAGCCAAAGGAAATTAGTATCATTAAAAATTTTCAAGATCTTTGAGTAAATTTGCGAGTAAATCATGTTTCGGTAACTCCATTTATCGTGTTTTCCCCGATATTCTAGAGTCGCTTTTTCTATGGGGGTCCGTTTCCTATTAATATCTGGAGCGTTTAAGTAGAAGATTTTTTTAGAAATTTTTTATTTCTAAAATTGATCCATAAGAAAATGTTGGTCCCTGATTTGATTCCAGGTCAACGTCACCACTTTGTAAGGGAGTCATCCGAAAAAATTAAAGAGTTACCGCCCAGCGGGCTTTAGGTGTTCTTAGAGCCTTTCAGCTCAGTAGTCTTCAAGTATGCGATTCACAGAGTCTTGTAACAGAGTTTTGGAAACTTATACTTTTGGTGCAAACTGCGGTTTTTAGATATTGATATCCCCTTTGCCGCCCCATTATTCCCAGGTGCACGCCCCCCCGCCCCCCACTGCGCTCACTCACACTCCATCAATTAAGCTACAGCTAGCCTCAATAAACCGTGCCTAGATACTATGTAGTGTATATTGATGAGAGTTTCATTTCCATGAGTATCTAACGCGGCAAGTGACGCACTGTAGTCCCTTATGAGGAAATATGAGTATTTGCCAGACCGAACAGACCGAAATTGCCATTGGCCAGACGGAAGGCTCGACCCAAATTTTTTTCCTGACCATTGGGCTGGTTCGCACCGGACCCTTCTGTCCACGACCCAAGTCGGTCTGGTCAATACCTGTCTTAGGGTCGCGGACTTCATCTTGGGTTCCAATTATCTCCCTGATGTTTCGTCAAACCTTCCGTGTTGGTGGCCAATACAACCAGTTTGCGTCGTCTTTGGTGACGGGCGAGTCAATGAACAATGGCAAGTAATGAAATGTTGAAAACCTATCTCTGCGTCCAAGCGGTAGTTCGGGGCGTTGGGACGCCTAACAAATTCACGTCAGTGCCTCTGAAAACTAAACAAGTTTTGGATTTTGCGTGGACCTTTACACCTAATTGGCTTTTTGGCGCATTCACTAGGTATTCAAGATGTTTACCACTGTATGGTAAGTGCGTAAAAAACTTCAAGAGGTGCTCCTACTTTCCTTTCGTACTGCCACCGTTCCATAATCATTTTTATGTTACGTTCAATTTGCACATGAGGTCAATTATTGGAATCGCGGCCAAACCATACGCTAGGATCACCTTGGGAGGTGGTTGCTCGGGACTGCAGTCAACTGCATTCCAAGATCAGGTCGGGAAGGAAAATTATGGAAGGAAAGCAAAAAAATTTTTGTAAAGATCAAAGTTATAGAAAAAAATTAATTTTCTTCATTCATGCGAAAGACTGATTATTGAAATATTAGTAATGAATTTCAAAGAACAAATTGTAGTCATTAGTACAACGAAAATTTGATACTAACATCAGATGTGAGGAAACGCAATGAAAATATTCGAATGTTGAAAAAAATTATATTTTTGTTTGTCAGGGTTGATTACAAGACAACATAGTTCTGGGCATAATATTAGTTTAGTGTCTAAACAAGATTTTAAATCCAGTGAATGATGCCAGGCATTACTGATTTCATTTTGGGAACTTTTTTGATCGTCTTAACCCGCGGTAACATCAACGATTTTCCGTTTTTTGTAAAGAAAAAGAAGACATTTTAGTTCAGCACTGTTAAGGCCGACAGCATGAAGCTAAAAATGCCAAAGTGAAAAATAAAATTTAAATGAAAACAAATTTATGATATAAAATTTATGGTATTTCCATTTTGAGTTTCGAAAAAACTAAAACAGTCGGAACTCGCATCTTTAAAAAATTCAGAATTTTTTAGATTATCAGGAAGTTTATCTTTGAAGTGTTTTATTTCTGAACACTCTGCTGCTGGTCTTGAAAATTCTGTGTTGATTTCAAAGTGAATTCTATTCTTTTGATGTGGTGTGGAGAAATAATTTGTATAAAAAAGATTTTGATCTGTGGTCATAGAAAATTATTTTTGAGTACATTCGTTGACAAACATACTTACTGGTCGCATTGAATTCATATTTGCGTTCAGGATATGCTTTCGGAACTAACATAATTAAATTTTTTTTTCACAATTCTGTGTTCAATCCCAATCACAAGTATTTCATTCTTAGTTGCAACGATGATATGATTTGCAAAACAAGAGTGTAAAAGGATTTTCCAGGACTCCTGTCCAACGTGTTTTTGAGAGATTGTTTAGTATTTTTATGAGCTGGAAAATTAGAGCCGAATAATTCAGATCAAAAAAACAGTTGAAGAAACTAAAATTTGTAAACTTAACTGTGAGGTGAGTTTCAATTGAGTCTTTAAATTTTACTCCCTTTGCCTTTTTTCAAAAAATCTGTTTAACATGACTAAAAAAACTGAGATTGCTGACAACTTCTGGTGCCAGATGTTTACATTCATCAGACTTTTTGACAGATTTGTTTTCTACTGAAATTTTGTCATTGGACTTGTTTCTTGGTGTATTCTGTTTGGTAAAACCAACAAACGTTGGTTCCGAGGAATTCAAATGCGAATGCTGTTTTCTGCAAGTAGTTAACCAACTAAAAAATGTTTGGTCCAGGAACTTATTTTTCTTCCTGTTATCTCTAAGAGAGAAAAAGAAAGGTAATCACAAGCATATTGTACTAGCGTTACATCACTATTAATAGCAGCAAAAGGATTGCTTACATATAAATAGAACAATAGTGGCACTAAGACAAGACTCTGGGGTACACCTCTGAAAATTGTTTCCCAGATGACATATAATGAACTTAATTTTACATTTTGAAATCTGTTGAAAGGAAAATTTTTATTAGGTTCTGTGCATCCCTTCAAAGTCAACTCTTTTTGGTTTGTCTAATAGGATACTTATCGAAATAGAGTCAACAACATTGCAGAGATCCAAAAGTGCCACTTGGACGATATTCTTTGAGTCGATACATTTACAAAATGATTTGATGAAAAATAATAACGCATCGGCTCAGGAAACACTTCTTTAAAAAAAATTGAATTGGATTCATAAACTTCAAACTTTTTACGTAATTTATAATTCGCTGATTTAAGATTCGCCTGAAAATTTTTTAAAAATGGGCTTGTGTTTAGTTTTGGGCAGTAGTTGGTGTCTTCCACAGGGTTCCTTTATTTGTAGATAAGCTTGAGGTCAATTTTGTTTTTGCATTCAGTGGAAATGTTCTGTTTAATGCTTTCGTTGAGAATATAAGATAAATGCGTTACAACTTCTGTTCAATCATATTTAATAGCTCAGGCAGGAACCGTACCAGGATCTAAAACCTTGTTGGTACTCAACTCCTTTACTATTTGATGCAGTGTTTTTCTGTTACAAATTGAAACTCAGCGGTTTGGTATCTTTAGTCTTTTTATAAGTCTCTTGAATACTTCTAATCCAGATCATGTCATAAGAAAGGATATCACGGTTATAAAATGAGCTGTTAAGAACAGCACATCTTTTTTCAGAATTGCTAGTTAGTATGTCTTCAAATGAATTTTGCGACCAAGTTACAGTGGTGAAGTTATGTTGTGATTAAACTAATGGAGATTCAATGTTTTTCCCAGTCGCATGCGGTTCGAAATAAAGTTTTGAACGCGTGCTTCTGCTATTTAGGTTTGGGTGTTCTTTTTGTTAGTAAAATACCATTCTGCAATACGTTTCTTTTCTTTTTGGTATGTCCTAAATGAACCTTGTTTTCTTCGTAATTGCTTTTTACATTCCTTGTCCAACCATGCAATTTTCCGCACGTTTTTGTAAACTTTCCAATTGTTTCCTTAAAATGGTGCCACAGTTTTGACTGATTTGAGAAATTTTGATACCAATATGATCAAAATTAGGAGAAAAAGACTGTGCTGATGAATGTAATGATGAGTGGATGGATATAAACGGTTTTAACGATATTGACTGCATTGTAATGGTTCTTATCAAAACAGTGTATAGTTTTGCTTTGCATCACTTGATATTCTTAAGTTGGCTGTTTTTTTATATATGTGTGTCAATGTATAATTGATATGTGATTCTGATTTTTGTGCTAATCATGTTTGTTTATGCACTGCAGCGGTTTGATAAACGTAAGTTTTGATAAAGAATTGCAAAATTTCACTTTAGTTTAAATAATTGAGGGTCACGAAGTACATATACGGCATTGCATTGTTAAAAACCGGAGAAGAGATTGTAATACAGTTCACGTAAACATTTGCCCTGTTGTTCTATGTGATTGTAACTGGAGTAATGTTGAAAAACTTCTTCTCTGCGTTTTAATGAATCCTTTATTACAATCAAACCAAACTTATTCAAACAATTTTTTCGGACGAATATGCAAAATAAACTCTCTTTTGGCGCTATTACGTTTGGACTAAAAAAGGCAACGTTTCAATATTTCTTTTTATATTTTCTGAAAACGGCACATTTAGCCAAAGGAAATTAGTATCATTAAAAATTTTCAAGAGCTTTGAGTAAATTTGCGAGTAAATCATGTTTCGGTAACTCCATTTATCGTGTTTTCCCCGATATTCTAGAATCGCTTTTTCTATGGGGGTCCGTTTCCTATTAATATCTGGAGCGTTTAAGTAGAAGATTTTTTTAGAAATTTTTTATTTCTAAAATTGATCCATAAGAAAATGTTGGTCCCTGATTTGATTCCAGGTCAACGTCACCACTTTGTAAGGGAGTCATCCGAAAAAATTAAAGAGTTACCGCCCAGCGGGCTTTAGGTGTTCTTAGAGCCTTTCAGCTCAGTAGTCTTCAAGTATGCGATTCACAGAGTCTTGTAACAGAGTTTTGGAAACTTATACTTTTGGTGCAAACTGCGGTTTTTAGATATTGATATCCCCTTTGCCGCCCCATTATTCCCAGGTGCACGCCCCCCCGCCCCCCACTGCGCTCACTCACACTCCATCAATTAAGCTACAGCTAGCCTCAATAAACCGTGCCTAGATACTAATAAAGCCAACCGCTCGCCGTTCGTTTGAAAGCAATTCGCCTGACGTTATTCGGTTATGTTTCAGCCGTGGTTGACTCAAGATTGCCCGTGACTTTAAATTCAAGATAATTTTTGCTTTTTTGCTTTTCTGTTAAGAAAAAAATAAGAGCATCGAGAAAGTTGCTAAAAAATAGCAGATTCTCACTAAAAGGTACGTTATTATCCTTTTATTCAAACAGACATCACGTTTTCTAAAATGGGTGCTGATTAAAGGAAAACTGAATCTGCTATATGGATTTTCTCTGCAGTTTTTGGCCTCTTTTTTGGTGAATTTCAATCAAGTAGGTAAAAGTAGGAAAATAGTTATTTAACAAAAACTGAAAAACATTGTTTGTGCTAGTTCTTGCTGTCTCTCGATTCTGTTTTGGACCCATAGGTACAGCACAATTGCTGATTTCTTTTTAATAGCCGCGAAGCGATGGCTGAGGCTATTATTGGCCTTCTCTTGGATTTTTTTATTTCTTCAAGATTTTTAATACAACCATATGACGTCATATTCACTTCAAATCTGCTTTTTGTTCATTCGTTCAAGCCATTTCAACTGAATTGTCTACGTGACATCATTTTTTACACTTAGTTGAGCGAATTGTTTTGTTCAGTGCCATGATTAAGTTTTTGGCTACAAATGACTTACCTCACTCTCACAAATGACTTCCTCAATCTGAAATTCGATTTTTCTTTACTTTATCTCAAAGAGATAAAGTCAAATTATTCTATATCCCGATGAATTGAAGGTTTTTTTAAAGCAGCTAATTGAAACAGCAATAAGTTATACAGTTTTCTAATCAAAAATTAAAATCTCTGACCTTAATGAAAAGAATAGGTTTTCTTTTGGTCTGTCTTTACTTTCTTTTTGAGACTGCAAATCTACGGAGCTATTGAGGCTGTTTTCTGGGAATTTTTCAGCTATGCTTTTACATAAAAGAAACCAGTTTCTCAATTTAAAATTACTTCCAATGTTTACTTTACGTTCATCGTCAGGTTAAAACTGTTTTACAAATTGTTAAAGGATAAAATGAATATGTATTTACATTTTTCTGTGACCACAATTAAAACCATTCTAGGAACTTAAAAAATTAAATCGAAAAATTTACCTATTTACAGTAATTACAACTCACTTTTACATCTGTTATTAATTTCTTTAAAAACATTCCTATTCCAGATTTTTCGATCTAGGCCATGTTTTTGTAGTTCTAGGTTAATTCGAAATTTGCCCTAAGCCTTAGTATCCCTCTTGTGGTGGTTTTGCAAGTTTTGTTTTGTCATGCACAACAAAACTTTTTTGCCCTATGTATCCTTCTCAAGTCAAAATTATTATTTGAACTAAATTTTTAGCTTGAGTTCCCGCCCCCTATATTCATCGCGTGTGTTTAATGCCGGCTTCAGCTTACTGATGTATACAGCCTCGATAGTCATTAGCTTCTCTACTGTCCGACAGGCATCCAGATTATTCCATTCAATGTCATTCGTGGCGCCACAGCATTCAACAAGATTTTGACCAACCTGTGAATCCTTCTTTTAAAGTTCTGATATCCTTGTGGTAACATACCGTCTTGTTTGGATCCGCATCCAATACATTTTATATCATATACCAATAGGGAATTCAGATCTCTATCGAACAATTTTTTCGAAGTGGGGAGGCATGATTTTATTTTTTGCGTTATAAAAACCACTTGCAAAGTCGCATCGTTTCTTCAATTTGTTTGCTAAGTTTTCAGTAAGCTTGCTTGTGTATTGTAAAAAATTATTTGGTTTTTCAAGAGATATAGTCTTGTTTCCTTGATGCTCTTTTTGTGTTGTTTGCAATAGGTCTTTACCGCCACTTATATTTTCTGGAGTCTGGTTCACTATTTTCCGAGAAGTTTCAGCAAAATTTGTTCTTTTCAAGAGCCTGATCGATGGCCAAGCAATTAGATGTTGCATTGAAAACCCTGTGAACCGTCGAGAAAAGCCAAATCCCCTTCCTTGTTAACATTTTCCAAGGTAAATTGCAAGTTGTTGTATAATGAATTTGCAAATTTTAATTACTCGTCCGGGTCACCACGAAACGTGCAGAAAATATCATCTACATACCTTTTTTTTAACAATTTAATCTCCTCAAACCACCCCTCTGTCTGTTGGTTGCTGCAATACGTACAAATCCAATCAAATCCTGCATGTTGGCATATTCCTCATTTGTTATCTTTTGGCATTTTGCATGAAACTAGTTTTTGCATGACTCACAATCTACTCCTCTTCATCGCAAAGTCACTCTCCGGTTACAGTCGTTGCACCTCTTGATTTTGTCGGACCTAAAAACGTTTTCACTGAGCTCTTGTTTTTTCAGTGATGCCTCGAACAATTTCATCCACACGTTTACAAGTATTACAGCCAGTAATGCACCTATAGCCAGACCATCTGATTGTACATACCAGATGCCGTTACGTTTAAATTGAACGTTCGTCACTGCAAGTTTTATCAAACTATTCATTGTGGACCTTGGAATCTCTGAAGTTAGATTGTTTGAGGAGAGTCATCTTAGAGCAATTTCTACCGCCTTTCCAACCGTGACGTTGATGTACAATCTTTTTACGTTAAGAAATACTCTCTGCTCGTTATCTTCAAGAGAGAAACTCTCATGCCTTTCTAGCATCTTGCATGTTGGTTTCAAAGTTTGAGCCCGCTAGTTTCGGGAAAAATGGTACCAGAACTCTGTTCAAACTTTTGTAACTGCTACCAGGTGTCAAAAGATCAGGTCGGAGAGGTCTATCATTTCTGTACCTTTGCCAGGTCACAAAGACTCGCTGGTTGTGAACCTGTTGACCCGAGCCTTTGATAAAGTTTGTCACTAACTTTACTTGCTTCATTTATTTCAAAAATTTTCCTATTTACAGTAATTACAACTCAAATTTACATCTGTTATTAATTTCTTTAAAAACATTCCTATTCCAGATTTTTCGATCTAGGCCATGTTTTTTTTTAGTTCTAGGTTAATTCGAAATTTGCCCTAAGCCTTAGTATCCCTCTTGTGGTGGTTTTGCAAGTTTTGTTTTGTCATGCACAACAAAACTTTTTTGCCCTATGTATCCTTCTCAAGTCAAAATTATTATTTGAACTAAATTTTTAGCTTGAGTTCCCGCCCCCTATATTCATCGCGTGTGTTTAATGCCGGCTTCAGCTTGCTGATGTATACAGCCTCGATAGTCATTAGCTTCTCCACTGTCCGACAGGCATCCAGATTATTCCATTCAATGTCATTCGTGGCGCCACAGCATTCAACAAGATTTTGACCAACCTGTGAATCCTTCTTTTAATGTTCTGATATCCTTGTGATAACATACCGTCTTGTTTGGATCCGCATCCAAATCATTTTATATCATATACCAATAGGGAATTCAGATCTCTATTGAACGATTTTTTCGAAGTGGGGAGGCATGATTTTATTTTTTGCGTTATAAAAACCACTTGCAAAGTCGCATCGTTTCTTCAATTTGCTTGCTAAGTTTTCAGTAAGCTTGCTTGTGTATTGTAAAAAATTATTTGGTTTTTCAAGAGATATAGTCTTGTTTCCTTGATGCTCTTTTTGTGTTGTTTACAATAGGTCTTTACCGCCACTTATTATATTTTCTGGAGTCTGGTTCACTATTTTCGGAGAAGTTTCAGCAAAATTTGTTCTCTTCAAGAGCCTGTTCGATGGCCAAGCAATTAGATGTTGCATTGAAAACCCTGTGAACCGTCGCGAAAAGCCGAATCCCCTTCCTTGTTAACATTTCAAGGTAAATTGCAGGTTGTTGTATAATGAATTTGCAAATTTCAATTACTCGTGCGGGTCACCACGAAACGTGCAGATAATATCATCTACATACCTTTTGAACAATTTCATCTCCTCAAACCACCCCTCTGTCTGTTGATTGCTGCAATACGTACAAATGCAATCAAATCCTGCACGTTGGCATATTCCTCATTTGTTATCTTTTGGCATTTTGCATGAAACTAGTTTTTGCATGACTCACATTCTACTCCTCTTCTTCGCAAAGTCACTCTCCGGTTACAGTCGTTGCACCTCTCGATTTTGTCGGACCTAGAAATGTTTTCACCGAGCTCTGGTCTTTTCAGTGATGCCTCGAACAATTTCGTCCACACTTTTACTAGTATTACAGCCAGTAATGCACCTATAGCCAGACCATCTGATTGTACATACCAGATGCCGTTACATTTAAATTGAACGTTCGTCACTGCAGGTTTTATCAAACCATTCATTGTGGACCTTGGGATCTCTGAAGTTAGATTGTTTGAGGAGAGTCATCTTAGAGCAATTTCTACCGCTTTTCCAACCGTGACAATGATGTACAATCTTTTTACGTTAAGAAATACTATCTGCTCGTTATCTTCAGGAGAGAAACTCTAAGGCCTTTCTAGCATCTTGCATGCTGGTTTCAAAGTTTGAGCCCGCTAGTTTCGGGAAATATGGTACCAGAACTCTGTTCAAACTTTTGTAACTGCTATCAGGTGTCAAAATATCAGGTCGGAGAGGTGTATCATTTCTGTACCTTTGCCAGGTCACAAAGACTCGCTGGTTGTGAACCTGTTGACCCGAGTCTTTGATAAAGTTTGTCACCAACTTTACCTGCTTCATTTAATGTTGCAGGCTGTTATTTATCTGTTTTTCATATTTGATAACAATTCCATCTTTTGCTCCACTGATTTCTTGAAACTAATCCGAGTTCAACACATCATCAAGTTTTGCCCAGTACGTTGACTTTTTCATAACACAGAAGCCTCAGCTTTTTCCATATAGTACCGCCAGCAAATCCTTGGCTTTTAGGTAATCATGCACATTTTTGATCACCCTTTTATCCATTGGGGTTTGGCGTACATTTTTTGCATACCATTTTGCGGACGCCTCAATTTCACAAAGCTTCTCACCCTCAGTTTTATTCTCGCTTAATTCACGTACAAGTTTGTTTTCGTCTGCGATGACGTGCACTACATTAAATTTGTCACTCACAGTATGTTTAGTTCCCAACGATAGCATGTCAAGTATAAAGATTAGAAGTTCACCTCAATCCATTCAAACAACATTACTATGGGAGCCATTCCGCAGTGGTCTATCATGTCTCTCTGGCAGTTTATCAAAATTTCCATTATGTCTTTTTGAAACATTGCGGAGTGATTCCTCATTTCACGCCTAATGCTGCTAACAATGGATGGCATCAGTTCTGTTCGCATCTTCTCCCTAAATTTACTCCTATCTGTTTCGCATTTTTCCTTGAACACTTTACGGCCTTTTTCCGCTTGCTTTATTTCTTGTTTCAGTAGTTTTAATTGAAAATTGTGCACCACTCAATCAGAAAAAAACATCATTTTAAGGAGCGCATATCCCGAAGAAATCTGGAATTGTATCATTGTTATTGCACTGTTTTGAAAACTAAATTCGGTAATTGCAGCTGTGACCTTATTTATGGTTTTCAAGTAATCAAAATAAAGTTTGTAACAGTTTGATTCTTTCAAAATATAACTAAGCCACGTCTTTGGTAGCAGCAACCACATGCCTAAAAGAGGCTTAAGGACAGGAAACAATGAAACCCGGTTGTTCAAGAGCTCCTCCTCAGTCTCTGCCTGTTGCACCTTCCTTGCCTAGGCTCCAGCTTTCCTCTGCTTTTTGCCCATTCTCTTGCCTTTTCTTTTTTTTGAGCAGCCCTCTTAAATTTTATTGATGGCGTAATACTGACTCCAGGGTCCTAATCTCTAGCCCAGCATCCTTATGCAGCTGGCAATACTTTTCTGGTTGCGCTTTCTTTTCCACTTCGAAATTAGATGCTTGGTTACTCCTAGCACCAGTACCTCAGACTTGAGCAGCTCCTGAAAAATATTTCTTGTGCCTATCCGTGGACAGTAAGCAATAGCACTGAAGTGCTCTTTGTTCGTTCTCAGAAACGTTATCAACTCCGGCACTCTGGAGGGTTAATAGTTGTCTGACCTGTGATGCGAGATTGTGTTATTTATTACATCGTGCCAAGTCTTTCCTCATGCTCAGATGACCCTTCTTGAGATTTCTTGCGTTTCTGATCCAGTTTTTGGCGTTTCTGTTATTGGAGAATCCTGAACCGATTTCACTTTCCCTAAAAATTGTTTTTTGCTTGAATATGGGAGACTGTTTACAGCGTGGTGAAGCGAGCTTGCAGCCAAAATATGCACCATTTCGGTAAATCTGTAAAATTCATACTCGCTAAAACATTGAAATGTCCCCGGTACTTTGCAGTTAGCCCTTCTTTCCTGAGGCCTTGTTTTCACACAATTACAAAATAAATAATGTAAAAGAAACCAATTTGTCAATTTAAAATTTACTTCCGATGTTTAAAACAAAAGTTTTTGAACTTTACTATCATCGTCAGGTTAAAACTGTTTAAGAAATTTGTAAAGGATAAAAGGAATATGCATTTACATTTGTCTGAGACCACAATTAAAACATTTCTAGGAACTAATATAAAAAAATTAATCAAAAACTTTTCCTATATACAATATTTATCCTATTTACAATTCATATTTACATCTGTTATATTTACATCTGTTATACATACATCTTTTACTTTTTAAATCTGTTATACCTTATATAAGGTTTGTCAAAGTGTTGCGGCGAGACTATACATTAGCTTTAACACCAGTTTAACCAAGATAGAAGCCTTATTTATGAACATAATCATGGTTATAGTACTACTAGTAGTAGTAGTAGATTAGGCTTCGAAGTTCGTTCTTCAGGGTATTGCTCCCATTCAATTGTCCAGATTCATAATTTTCTGATTAATGTTGCAGTTTCCACACTTGCATACAATGCGCCAAGTGCAATTGTTTACCTCTGTACTGATTGCAGAAATAATGCCAATTAAATTTTGACACTGTATTTTTATTTAAGCTTCTACCATAATTTGAATAAACTTTGAGGACTAAATTGTAGAGAATTTTTGTCCGGTAGAAAAAATTTTCGTCGTTTCTTACCAATCAATTTGATTTATTTGTAGTTCTCCTCGGCTATGTTGACGAGTGGTACTTTCCCTAATACTTCAATAGTTCACCGACGTATTTACCTGGTTTTAAAGCAATAAGGTATAATAAGTCGTGCATTTCAATATAAAGACTGAGCGGCAACATATTCAAGATAACAAGTCGCTGTTTATAGCTCTGCTTTTCGCTCAAAATCCGTTTTGTGGCAATTTTTTAAAACTTTTCAATTTCTTTCATTTGCGACTTATTCGAAAACCATGCTTGTGAGCAATAAGTAACTAACGGTACAACGTGAGTTTTGTTATATTTTACAAAAGGCGTTTACAAAAGGTGAGTTTTGTTATATTGAAAGACACGTTACGGTATGTATGCGTATTTGTAATTATTTAACTTAACAAGTTCTGAACTCCCGACGGTGCAAGTTATTGCGAAAGAATAATATACGTGAATAATTTAATAATTTTATTTTGACTGTTAGCTCTTCTCAGCTGAAACTCAGCTTGTTGAATGTATTGACACTGCGGTTACTATTTTCTAAGCGCACAGAGTGGTAGTAAGGTGCAAATTGATAATGCTCCTGTGGAAAATTTATGAGCACAGGTGTAACTAAGCTTCTCGTATGCTGTATTTGGTTCTTTAACGCCAAATCAGCCGATGGACAATCATTGATTCCAATTCCGAATTGTTACTTGTTTCTTTTTTTTCCAAACGTGTGAATTAATAATATAACCGAAAGGTTAAAGTTTACATGCCTTCAGAATAATCACGAATAATTAATGAAATAATCAAAATTATACATCAAACTTCTGGTTATCAATTGATGTTACATATTAAGCTGTTCGTTCTTTTATATAAAAAAATAAGACACGAATGAGCCTAACTGTCTATCTATTGGAAAACTTTCATTCTGACGTTGCAAAAACTCTGTTAAATTTCTTTTGAGAAGATTTTTGTTCTCCGTCGCTCTTACGTTAGAGGGTAACTTATTCCATTTTTGTATGCTCTTCAAAATCAAAGATCTTTTACTCTGCTCAGTATACTTTTGCGTTCTTATTATCAGCTGTTTTGTCCGTTTGTTTTGTTTTAACTGTAGGCGGTTTGCACATTTTTAAAATGTTTCTGATACTATCCTCAGATTCAAGTCTGTGTGGAGTTTCAATATACTAAACTTTGAAATAATTAATTCAGCTGGTAGGACATGCAATTTGAGAAGGATATCACGACAATGATCGAATTTACGACGCATATACCACACTTTTATGCCCCAATTAATCTGTCGATTTATACGCTGTACTTTTTTTGCTGAAAATGTTTCTAAATAAACTCCACTGAATGACAAATGAGACATGACTAAAGATTTGAAAACTTGCAACCTTACTTCCAAAGGTATATAGTTTCTTACAAGATATAGTGAGCGACTGGCGGCCGCCATTTTCTTCAAAACTACATTTAGATGTGCTTCAAAAGTCAATTTTGTGTCAAGGTGTATTCCTAGGTAACGACAACTCACGGCAGATTTTATTAAATTTCCGTTAAATTAGTTTTGGTTCTAATTCGTCCGTGGTAGAAAAATAAATTGGTTCTGTTTTATCAGCATTCAAAGTCAGTTGATTTTCCTTCAAGTAATTATCCGTCTTCAGTAAAATATTTTCAATTTTTGTTGTAATTGTTTCTCCTGGATCATATTGACATAAAATACTAGTATCGTCTGCAAATTGAACAAGCTCAAAGTCACCTTTGATTTTTTCTGAAAAATCGTTAACGTATGAAAGAAAAATTAGGGGTCCCAATATTGTACCTTGCGGTACTCCGTGATTAACGAAAATGTTCTCTGCGACCTCGGTGCCTATTTTGACGCATTGTGATCTTTCTTCGATAAAAGATCTCAATAAATTAACTGCAGGCTCAGAGAAGTTGAAGGACTCTGCTTTTTTAAGAAATATTTTGTGCGAAATTGAATTGAATGCTTTTGCAAGGTCTACGAAAATTGCTGCAGTGTTTTGCCCATTTTCATGGTTTTTTACTACTGTCTCAGTGAAAAACAATACTGCAGCTGTTGAAGATTGTTTGTTTTGGAATCCAAATTGCTCTTTATTCAATAGATTGCTTTAATTAATGTGAGCCATCATTTGGAAAAGGAGAAGCTTCTCAAAAAACTTACCAAAAGTTGGTGTGACCGAAATTGGTCGATAGTTGCTTACTTGTGTTGTTGATCCTTTTTCGTGAATTGGTGTGACATATGCATGTCTTAGAACAGTTGGAAAGACACTGTTCTGAATACATTCATTAAAAATAAATTGCAGATGAGTACCAATTGCGTACTTCTCCGCCTTTGAAGCCCATGCATGGACAAATCCTGGACCCGGTGATTTACTGTTTTCTAAACTATCAATGGTTTTGTAGATCTCTTTTAAAGTCAATACTCTAAAATTGAATTTTTCAGAAAAGTGGTCCAACCTATGGATATTGAGAGGAACGAAATCACAAGAATATTTGCCCATTTCCACAAAAAATTTATTAAATGCATTTCAGATTGCTCTTTGTCAACAGTGTTGTTTCCGTCTATTTCAATTTCAGACACATTAATACCTTGTTTGTGGTTTCCTAATTTTTTATTGATGAAATTGCATTTCTGCTTCGATGTTTCATATTGCATAAAAAAATTAACGGAATATTTGTGATGTGCATCTCGTAGTTTTGGGTTCACTAGGTTACGGCATTTTTTGAACTCGTCAAAAACATCGTAGTTTTGAGAGAATTTGTATTGATTGTACGAATGATGTTTTTCTGCTATTAAATTTTTGAGTTCCTTGGATATACATGGTTTATCACTTTTTTGTTTTGTTTTATTGAAGAATCACAGATCTGGGTAGGTGCATGTTGATCAAGTATAGTTTGAAAAATTTCATTGAATTTTGTAAAAATGTCATCACAATTTTCCTCTTGATACATAGGTCGCCAATCCGCAAAAGCCAAGTCCCTGTTGAATTTCTCCCCCGAAAAAAATTTCATATTCCTTCTAAAGAAATATGTATCTTCGTTCCTCCCTATCATTTCTGAATTACTCTGATAAAATATGATATTGTGGTCAACCTCAATGGGTGGCAAACAAACTTTCCATTCTACAATTTGGGTTTTTTTCATGAAGCGGTGATCGATAAGGGACTGATTAGTTTTGCTGATGCGAGTGGATGTGTCCACTTTTGTTGGGTTAAGTGCCAGAACAGATGTAGAGTTATCAAGCATTTCCTTCTCTTTTTTATTTAATTGGTCAATGTTGTAGTCTCCAAATAGAAGATTGTCTGTTAAGGAATATGCATTAGATACTTCAGCACTCAACTCGTTCAAGAAAAAATCGGAAAGATTTTTACTCGGATTGTACGAAATATTCACCAAACATTTATCTTTCAGAGGTTCATTAATTCCGAGCCGCATTGATTCAAAAAAATTTGCATTAGCTATCTCAAATTCTTTCTTACGTTTAACATTGAAGTGTCTGGGGATCCAAACTCCAACACCCCCACCTCGCTGGACTCCTGTTTATTTGATCGAGCTTTTTGTAAGAAAAGATGTTCATTACTAATATTGAAATTAGTGTCCTGTTGCTCGGAAACCCATGTTTCGGTTACTATAAGTATAGTTTGCGAATCTAGTTGTTCAAGCAAGTTCGAAAGGTCTTCATACTTATTTTGTATGCTACGCGCATTTATGAGAAAAGATTTCAAACACTTTTGGGATGGATCTAGCACTTTATCAAAAGTCGACAAGTTCGATGTTTTAAAGGGTCCAGGATTTTTTTCAACATCTCCACAAAGGAGTAATGTTTTTCTCAAAAACAAATTGCAAAGAAAACGAACAGCTTTGAGGTGCAAAAGTTTTTCAATCCAGCTGACCGTCAATATGTACACAATATTGTATAACGAATGTTTCACTTTTCTTAGCTCATCAATTGGACAAGTTCTTTCGACAGGGTTGACAAGGTGTTTCAGGGTAGCTCCTGCGTATTAGTGAACATAAGACTGCACATCTCTGGGATCCAGGTTTATTTGCAACAGAAATGCTGTGAACGCTTACCTCGAAACTGCAGAATGCCTCTTCCGCTATGAGCACCATTTTAAGCAGCACGTGAAATCTTCTGGTCTTTCCCATTATAGCGCACCATAATGGTATAATTACCATGATTGGGGGGCTATAGGTTATGTGACCACTAAGCTGGGGGGCTATAATGGGAAAGAACCAAATCTTCAACCAGATGAAATTCTTGAATTCTGTCCGCAATTGTCTGCGTATAACGATATCAGCTCGATCGAGTCAAACAGATATTTAATTATGCAATTTTTGCAATTAAATAGAGTAGGGTAGTAGAAGTAGAAAAATACTCAATTTACCAAAATGTTTTACAAAATCGGTTAGAGAAATCGTTCTAAAACAAATGAGTTCTAGGTGAAATCTATTTAACGTAATCCTTAAGTTGATCAATTCACAATGCAAAATTTTTGCTTGAACTGATGGAGGGGTGATCACGTTGAACAAGATTTCACGTGAAACTCAACTCAATGCTGCTTACAGAAAACAAGCAACTTTATCTGGCTTTAATCTGTCAGTAGGTGTGTCAGTTTTTCTGAACTTAGATCTACTAAAACTTCTTTTTAATATATGGTCGATGGATAAAAAAAATCAAAGGAAACCACAAATTTTGACTGAAGTTGGCTTCCAAAACAGTCAAATTACCATTAAAAATTGAATTTAGTGCGTTTACTTTTGCCAACCAGTGTAAACGGGCATAACAATCTTGAGTAAAGAGCTAAAACTTGGATAGGTTGCTATGTAAAATTGCAATTTGATTTTTTACATTTGTCAACAAGTGTACAAAATTAACTCTCGTCTAGATACTTCGTTTAGATACTTATTCATGAAGCCATGAATAAGTTTAACAGTTCCTATTGCAACTCGGGGCTCTGAACTTTTCAGATTAAAGAGCTGAATTATGGGTATCGATCTCGATCATCGATTTGACCGAAAGGCCAAGCGAACTGACCCAAAGAGTGACGACAACTACCTGAGGCTCCTCGTTCAGCTATATAAGTTCCTCAGTAGACGAACCCAGAGTAAATTCAACAGAATTGTTCTCAAAAGAATGTGTATGGCAAGGAGGTTCCGTCCCGCTATGTCTCTGAAGAGAATGGTTCGAATAATGCTGAGAACAAGGGTGTCAACTGCAGGCAAAGGTAATTTCTAGGCGTTGTGTTCAGTTTCTAATTAAACCATCAGAGGTGTCAAAGTCGTTATTAGAATTTTTATAGCTGCGAAGCTGTAAGCTGAGCGGAGCTATATTGCGGTGCTCTTGGTTTTTCACAATTCAAAGAATTTGAATTGTATTGGGGCACTGTCTTTTAAGATCTGTTCACACATGTTCATGATTTTTGAAATCAAATTGGAGTAGTGATTTCGGTCACGCCGAAACCGGAAGTGGATCGAAAAAGCGAGTGGTTTTGCGGCGTGAAATTTTTCTGCTCTAGTTTTAAAGTAGAGTGAGAAAACGGTGTTTGAACAAAAATTCGCTTTCTCGGTAGTGGTTATATGTTCACACGCGGCAATTTCACTTTTATTTTTACTGTTTTTTTTTCGATTTTTTGGATCGGATTTTTTTTCTAATTGGGCTTCCCAATCCATTCATAGTTCATTCTAGGCCTAGTTTTTTGTTTGAACCAAATTTTCATTTCTCGCTAGTGGTTTTTTGTTCACATGCGGCATTTGACAATGATTTTCTGTTTTTTTAAGTTTTTGATCTGATTTTTTTAGAAATGGTTTTCCCAATTCGCTCATAGTTCGTTCTAGGTCGTTTTTTGTTTAGTCAATGAAAATTTTTTGAATTGTACGTCAGGACTTGTCCTGCTATGTTTTTTGGTTTCGTCGTCTGACGCTCTTTTTCGTTTTACATTTGTTCACACATCAAAGCTGAAGTCAAATTTTCTGAATTACTTCTTCCTCTCACTAACGGTGTTTGCGCGCGTGACGTCATTTCCCTCTCTTTCTCTCTCTAGCAAAGGTTTTAAGATCATTTTCGTGATTAGATTTTGATCATACGTGACTGACCTCACTCAAAAAATGACTTTTACACTTTAAACTTAATTTGAATTAGTTTAATGTCAAAGGAAGTCATATGTGCAGTGAAAGTACCTAATAAGAGGCTTCTGTGGAATGAATTTTAGCAAGCTATCAACTTATCACTGAATGTTTTTTACCTAGCTTTTTGAGCGGCGTCGATTTTTTAAATTTAGTTCTGTATCTGTTTCTATCTCTATTATACGGCACGCAAATAAATTCTTTCGCAGCTATTCCGGCAATCTGCCGGCTATGTTTAATTTTCTGAACGTTTCGCTAAAATGATTTATTAATGATTTGCTTTGTAAAGCATGTGCACTGGATTTGCAGGTGCATAGCACACTGGAGGTAATAACGGAAAAGATTTTTTATATATTAACTGAAATAGTATGTCACTGGTAATTATTTTTGACAATGCTTGTACACGGTATACTGTTTTTAGATGCAAAAACTGTGAGCGCTATCCAGCATGGCTTGACGGCCGTTGTCGTAGGATCTGTCACAGATGACATCCGCAGATACATGATCCCAAAGGGCCTGAAGGTCTGTGCTCTTCACGTAAGCGCTCCAGCCAGAAAGCGAATCTTGGAAGCAGGAGGAGAAATAATCACCTTTGATGTCCTAGCCCAGCAGTCGCCCAAGGGAGAGAAAACTGTTCTTATGCAAGGGCACAGGAACGCACGGGAGGCTCAGAAACATTTCGGACCTGCACCCGGAACTCCTGGAAGTCATACCAAGCCTTATGTTAAGTCGAAGGGAAGGAAGTTTGAGCGAGCCAGAGGCCGTAGAGCCAGCCGAGGCTACAAGAACTAAAAGTCTTCATGGACCCAATGCATTGGCAGATTTAATGATGTAAATTTGCGACAGAATGGTCCTTCCTGTTATGAAGAATTGAAGTTCTGACAAGTTTTTTTTTACAATTTGTTTAAGTGGAAAAAGCTCAATCAATGTGATCTATGTTTATGGCTTCTCAATGGGAATGAAAGGTTTGTTTACAACCCGGAGTCTGTGCGTGAACATTCCAAAAGAAAAAGGAATTAGTTTTGCTGATGTGTTAGGGCATGACAGCTTGTACGTGCATTAAGTATTTCGGTTTATCCGAATTACTCGGCCTACTAAAATTACTCTAGCATAATCCTAACTGTGGGGAGGCAAATGAAACGGTTCATAAATTTTTGGGTATTTCGATTTATTAGCAACCATCAGGCAAGAATTTGAAGTGTTCGGGTGCTAATTTTTTAGGAATCAAAGGTAATATAATGAATTAATGGGTTCTAATGGTTTATATTTTTAATTGATGGCTTTTAAACAAAATTTTAAACGTTTATTTAATTTTTAAACAAAACAATACGGCTCGCGCGATTCTGCTTGGCACAGAAAGCTCCCAACATATTCCATGAAGGGAAAAAATAATTAAGCCATAAGCTGTGTAAGTTGCAATCACGAACAAAGGTGCATTTTATAAATTCATTTGCTTCAATGACATAAACAACGGTTCATTCGCAAACTTTTACCGGTGATTAAATTTAGAGCCCCTTTTCTGCTTCATAATGGTTTCAGATGCACTACAAACGTTTTCGTTCAAAGCTTTTCGAGCTTAGGATGTTATCTTTGCTTGATGTTGGTCTTGTTCCATTTTAATTAAACCAATTGAGGGTTGTTCTGTTTTTTGCACACATTTTCTTGTGACATATATTCTACGCTTTGTTTTGCCAAATCAACTTGCCTTTTTTCTAATGTGAAGTTAGTGTAGCCTGCTTTTTTGTTCTTAAGAAGCTTTGGCTAAAAGTCTTTGAATCATGAAATTTTCTTCTTCACTAACTTTCCGATTTCTACCCGAGTTTACTTTAATTTTGCGGATTTTTCTGTTCCTATCCAACTCTTTCACGCATTTTAACTTTAATTGGTTGCAAAATTGAAATATATTCTATGTAGTCGTTTGTAATCGGAGTCTTTGTTAATAAATAGAAAAAAGATGCTATAAAGTTTCAAAAATTTCAATAAGTAAAGAACTTAATACACTTTACTGATCAAGGTGTTATTATAGAGACCTCAAAATGTCAGATGTCAACGAAATGTTCAAAATAACAGAAAAAGAAAACAAAAGGGGCGCAAACAGTTTTAAAATCATGCCGTCAGAGGCAATACAACAAACAAATTAATCCAGTGAAGATAGCTCGGGGACTCAAGAGCAACTCAAGGCCCTCGGGCTTTAACCTTTTATCCCGTATCGAAAACACAAAGTCATCAAAAAACGCTGCAGCGCGACTTAGAAAACGAACGGGACAAGTCCTGAAGTACAAACCAATGAATTGAATGAAATACGTCAAGGTCACTTCCTGGCAATCTAGCAAAATAGAGAGATCAGCTTATAAATAGAGTAAGTTTAATGTTTTTTTGTTCCGACCCACTCTAGTTGGGGGAGTAACTATATACTCGAATGTTTTTTTTGTTCAGTCAATTTTGGCCGATCGATTATTAATCGCAGAGAGCTTTGAGTGGCAGCATTAGAAAGCCCGTCCAGCGTAGAATATAGAATTAAAAAGATTTTTTTGATTTTCGCTTTTTTAGGGAAATAACGAGGTTTAAATTTTTGTGAATAATAGACGGATTACCGTTGTTTTTATTCAATTTTTCGGAATTGGTGCCTATATTTTTGTCAGCTTTGCTAAAATGTGTTAAAATTGTTTTTAAAATGTTGTTGGTTTGTTATTTATAGATAGAAGAGCGTCAATGGAATTTCATCTAATTCTTGGCTCAAATTATTGCTGCTTATTTAAAAAATCAGCCTTTTCTCATCGAAAATTGCATTGAACTTTTTTTGTTAACTTTGCTTAGTTTTGCCGGAAATGAACAACTGACATAACATTCTTCAACTCACAGAGGGCTAATTTACCTCTCCGCTCTCTTTGAAAAGTTTCTGAGTTGGAAATTTGCCGGTTTTTAGCTAACTATCTCGAGAATTATAGAAACAGCATCATTTTCCTTTGATATATGAACTTCTTTGTCAAATTATCTATATCCATTAAACTGTGAACCATTGCATGTTCTTAATGTGCAAAGAGTAATAGCAAGGCAAGTTTTTGTCTGATCGTGTAACTCTAAAAATCCAAAAATAATCCGGAGTGTAATCAGTGGCTTTCTTTTTTTCTAAAAAATTTGTCGACTTTGTCATGTTCATTACAACAGAGAACAATTCTTATAGAGGCGAGCTATTGATAGGTCCAATTGGTTTCATCAACTATTGCAGGTTAATGTTTTTTGTCAACAGATTTTTGTAGTTTTGACTTTTAAACTCGTTTTCAAAATAAAATATGGGATTCGAGCTTTGCCAATATTTTTCACCTATTTTTGGTCAGCTTGCAGGCTTTTCTCAGCGAAGACAGAATGCATCTTTGATTTTATGAATTTTTATTTCTATGGCGGCTTAACGCTTTACGTAAGTCTTTTTTGGCTTCAAAACTACTAGTTTTACAAAAAAAATGATTTTTGGACATTTGCCCATTTTTTAGTCTTCTGGTTTTGTCACATCAGTTAACTGATAAGGCATTTATGACTCTATCGTTTTATCAAAAAATAGGCACTATTGAACTTGAAATTTTTTAAGGAATAGATTGGTTTTAACAGCTCGACAACGTTTTCTAGGAGAATTTGTGGAAATTAATTTACTTTTGTGTTTAACTGCCTTTCATCTTGTTGTCGTATGAGGATTTTTGAAAAAGAGGTCTCAAGGGCATGGAATTGTGTTATGGCGCAACATATGAGCCTGTTTAATGACTTTAGTTAGCTTATTGTTTTCATGGTTTTGAAGACAACTTTTTCAAGAACTTTTTTAAAAAATTTTGTCATGTTCTTTTTCCCTATTTGTTTCCTAGTCTCATTAATGACAGGTAACATAGCAATTCTTGGTGTTGAAAAGAGGTGCAATGGGTGATATCTATTTTTTAATGAATTATTTATGGTTTTAATAGCTTCAACGGTTTTTCGCAAAAATGAAATTGTGTTTTCATTTTTGTCTGTATTTGAAGTTCAACGTATGTTAAATTCCGATTTATGGCAGTTGTCAGTGGCTTCCTTGGGGGAATGAACATTTTTTTTTTAGATTTTTCTATTTACAGCTGATAGATATTCATTACTTTGAAATTAGTTGTTTTAAAGACAATATTTTTTTTAGCTTTGAATCTTGTTTTTTTAAATCTTTTTTGTGACGCAGTCTTAATAAATACAAGTCTGACATCAGATTTATGCATCAAAGGAAGAAGCGTTTGGATGAAGCCAGTTTTTACTGAAATAATGGTTTTAACGGCTTCGACGCCGGTTTTTTGCCAAGATTTCATTTTTTAAATTTTTGTCTTTCTTCAAGTTTCTTTTTGTAAACGTAGAACATACTTTGATTAATGTCAGGTCTCAATGGCTTTCTCTGGAGGAATGAAGCAAACTGTTTAGTGACCTGAATTGATAGCTAATGGTTTTCATGACTTAAATAATTCTTTAAAAAAATTTAAATACCCAAATTTTGGTATTCTGTTTTTTTTTGTCTATTTTCATCAATTACATATTTTGGTTAATTTTGGGAAGGCAAATTATTCATCTAATAAATTTAGTGAATTCAATAGGGTTTTATTGCCTTCAAATATCGTTTTTCGAAAAATATTCAATTTTTGGTCTGTATTTCACGTTATATTTGTAAACGTAGGACAGATTCGGATCAAAAATGGTATCAATGGTTTCGTTTAGGGAAATCAATAAACCTAATTTTTTTCAATGTATAGCTTATCATTTTCATGATTGTTTTCGAGAAATGCAAAACGTTGTTTTTAACTTTGCTCTTTTCCTGTCTACTTGTTACCTGGTCTCATTCATGAGTTGTCACTTTATTGGCTTTTTTTGTCTACTTGTTACCGAGTCGCCTTGAGGACTGGTTCCAATTCTGTTCTAATGAAGAACAATGAACTAGTTATTTTGTTTAGTTTAGGTTTTATCTGCCGCTATTTAGACTTTGTTTTTAAGTTTTTGTACAGATAGACATCGAGTTTTGGATGTTATTATTGTTTGTTTTTGTTATTTGATTTTGTTCGTCTTGTTTAAAATTGAGCATGACTGAATTAATTTGGAAGTTTTTTAGATTTGTTTTTAGAAATTTGTGGGGCATCTAGAAAGGTTTACCATTCTAAGAAATCTTCAAGATCAAATTTTGTACAAGTTATTTTTCGACATATAGCAATCAGTTCACAGTTTTTAAACAAGTAGTGCTACGCTTCCTGTTTCTCTGCACTTTACAGAAGACTGCTCATTGAATCGTTGACAATTACAGCAATATGGTGAGAAATTTAAGAAAGTTTGATCAGCTCTTCCTTTTACTGATGTTGTGTATAATGCTGGCGGCTCTTTTTGTTGCTCTTTTATGTTACAAAAAACCGAATATCTTGATATCGGTATCAAGTTGGAAACAGTCAGAAGTAGTCTATAGTGGCCTCTAAAGAAACATTTTAACTTCTCAAAATTTAGTGGCCATATTTGAAGAATTTTGATATCGGCTAACAATGTCTGCGATGCATGTAGTAGAATCGTTAAAACACTAGAATTCAATACAAAAGAAATTTAACAAAACTTGAAGAATTGACGGGAACACAGTAGCGTAGTAAATTGAATGTCTGTCGAGCTTTCGCAAGCTCACCTCTGATGTGGCAGTGCCATTTCGAATTGTCAACGTCATTGCTGCTCATATCGGAAGTACAATCAGTACAACATAATTGAATACCAACGATGATTAGATCTACCTCATGAGTTGTACTCAAATGCAGAAAGTAAATTTTCATCTTACGGAAACTAAAAATGTTTTCTTGATCATATAGGGAACAAATTGATGACTTCTTGGCAAATCAAAATTGCCACTGCAGCAAAATTTAGTGTCATCAGCGAAACAAAAGACGTTGGCAAAACGAGTTAACGCAAGTATTGTCAATATAGGGAAAAATTTCCGTTTATAGTGAAGATATATAAATAAAAGCAAGTTTTTGAACAACAGCGTTGGTGAATTATTATAGACTTTCTGTAGATGCTTTCGCCTGATTGCGAGATTTTTAAAGTTGATTAGTGTATTCGTTTTTTTTGCATCCAAGTATCTTGAAAAGAAGCAGAAGAGTTAAGAGTTTGACTCTGAGCTTCGGATACTCCTACCAATATTGCAATTTTTAGTACCTTTTAGTTTTTGGAAGCAGCTCTGAGTTTATGGGATAGAAAGGTCAGCGCTAGCGTTTTTGTCTGCGTAACAATTTTGAACCACGTTTTATAATTGTTGACCTGATTTTTGAGAGTCGGTATCACTAATCCATGAATTGCGGCTTCAAATGGGTGACCTTGTGGGGTACCCTTTACAAATGTCAATTTAGCTTGAATATTTAGGTCTTAGAGGTTTTTTGTTCTTAAAAGACCTCGTTAACACCAAGTATGAAGATTGGACCCAATTTTGTCGTTTTTGACAGCACACTTATTTTAGACTATTAATAGCATTTTTTGCATTTATTTTCTTGGCTTTTTAATGCAGAACATGAATTGCATGCTCTATCACATGATTTCTCAGGCATAACTTAGTCGCGTGATGTTTTAAGCGATGCAGTACACTAAACTAGGTCCATTTGTTTTTTGCTTTACGTCGGCAATGCAGATGGTCCGTACATAAAACAATTATCTGTGGCGGAGTTATGATTCACGAGTACCGAGGCCTGCTGTTCCCTGATTAACATTGGCTTTCATGTAGTTTTTAAAAGAGGCTTTGTTTGACTTTAATAATGTTTCAAGATGTCAGGGCACAGAATTGGGTAGAATGTCGGGTAAAACAACTTTAGGAGTTAGATGTTTGCTATTTAGATGCTTTTCGTGTACAATTTATTTTGTTTCTTCCATTGCGCCTAATCTTTTTGCATTGTTTGGTGAGGTATATGATGAATTGCCTTGTGAAGTTGGCCTTGTTTAATGGCGTTTCCATTTCTTGGATTCCATCTACTTGTTATTTTTCGTTTTTTGAAAGCCGCCGTTGTACTTACTGCCTTTGCTCCTGAAAATTGAAATCTATCATTTGAAATCATTGCTCAGATAGCTGGAATGGTTTTCCTAGGCTCAGAACTTAGCAGTTTCCGGTTTCTTTTGTTCAGTTGTTGTAAGGTCATATTAGAAAAATACGGCTTTGCTTATTCAAAAGACTTGTCAGTCTACTGTGTATTTTTTCAAAGGTTAGTTTTCCCGGAGTTATTTGTTTTTTTTTCAGTCCAAAATTTCTTGAATGAATTCTCTGTTCCTAACTATGCCTGTAAAAGTTTTCTTGGGTGTTTGTATTTTTCTTTGATTACTTTTGTGCAGCCAAAAAGGAATGAACCGATAAAGCAGTCTTCAAAAATGAACGGTGAACTGAAGAGTACTGCCGCTAATTTTGAAATTAAATTCTGTTGTTTTCAACGGTTTTTTTTGCGCCAATAGAATAGGGTCCTGTGCCGAGTTGGTAGATTAAATTAGAAGGGAATTTTTAAGAGAATCTCTACGGTAAAATGAAGGTGTATTCTTTTTTCCGAACTTCCAAGGAAATTACTGTCGTACTCAGTTGGTTAATGTTTAATAGTAAATTATAATATTTAGATTCTTTCTCATTTGCTGTATTTTAAATCAAAATTAAGGTTTCCGTATTCTGCTAACAAAAAAAATTTCGATCAATTTTTGTCAATGTTTATTTCGAATGGTTTATTTAAAGTTTTTGTTGCAGTAGCAGATGCTATTTAGGAGTTTTTAGAAAGTATTCTGATTTTACTTTCCGTATTTCAAGAGGAAGTTCAACACCATAATTTTACCATCAGGAGAAAATTGTCTGTACGGAATGCATTTCCTGAATTAATACCAATTCTTAACTTCGAAATAATCACTTGGTTGACAATCAATAATTGTTTTGGTAATGTGTCAGATTTCATTAATAAATCTCTTGGCTTTTCATTTTTTTTGCAATTTTTTAGCTGATTTTGCCGCTCAATTTTTAATCAATCTCGTTAATATGAAGTGTTCTCTTGCTTTTATCTCTTCTCCGATGAATTATACTTCGCCATAATCATCTTTTTGTCTTGAAATGAAAATTCAATCGGTTTTATCAGTCTTCTTTGTTGACTTATTTTGAGTTACTCAGCCGTTTTCTTCAAAACGGCTGGCAAATTTTTTAGTTCGAAAACTTTTTTGGTTTTTGATTAAAAAAAACTTGTATCTTCTCAAAAAAGTATGAACTGAAAATTTATTTATACTTTTTGTTGTCAATGACGTAGTGCAGAATGAAAGACTGCAATACAGTTAATTTAGAAACGCTTTAGATGGTCTTTGTCTTTTCTGAAAATAAGGTTCTCTGGCGTCACAAATTGCTTTCTGTCAGCAAGAAAGAGTAAACATTTTTACAGCTTTCTGGATTTCTGGATGAACATTTCCAGAAAAACATATGATGGGATGGGGCTCGAGGATTTGAAGCGCTGCGAGAACGAAATTCGTATTCAAATATTCATTTTTCACCAATTCTGTGAAGTTACAAGGATCTAGTTGGGATGCAAAACTCACCCTAGAAAAACATTTTAACGACGTTTGCCAGCAAGACTATTTGCAACTGAACCGGAATTTAAAACCATATCGATTTAAATGTAGGTGTAGATTTGTCTTCAAACTGCTTTGCTCTTCAATAGAGCTTTTTTCTAAGTTTTTGCTCTTTCAAAGTCAAAGTATTTATCAAAGTTCAATTAATTTTTTTCGATAATGATGATAAAATTGTCTAATTTCGACGTTTTCGTCCTTTTTGAACCTTTATGCCTTGTTTCATTTAATCGTTTTTGCCGAAGTTTTTTCGCTTGCCATTGCTCTCCTGGAATGAAATTGCTCATTGATGTGGTTTTTGGTTAGGAGTTTCATATAACTTTTGTTCAAATAATGGAAAATTTAAATTTCTCATGTTTTCTCGGTTTGTTCTGTTTTGTATTGTCTTAATTATATAAGCGTAATTGTTTTTGAATCGTTTGGAAATTATCTGAAGAAAAACTTGAGATTTCGTTTTTATAGCTTTTTTTGGGTTCCTTTAAATTAAATAGCTTTGTGACGAAAACAATTTAGTTAAATGAGGCAGCAGCTGAAGGCACTTCATTTTGGAGTGATGATTTTATGATGTGGGGTACAAACTAATGTGTTGTCCTGTTTACGAAATTTATTTCAAATTAATTATCAACAAGCTTTCTAAATTTCTGGATGAACATTTCCAGAAAAACATTTCATGGGATGGGGCTCGAGGATTTGAAGCGCTGCGAGAACGAAATTCGTATGCATATGTTCATTTGTCACTGATTCTGTGAAGTTACAGGGATTTAGTGGGGATGCAAAAAGTCACCCTAGAAAAACAATTTAACGACGTTTACCAGCAGGACTATTTGCATTTGATCCGGAAATCAAAATCATATTGATCCTAATGTACGTGTAGAGCAGTCTTTCAATTGCTTCTCTCTTCAAGTGAGCTTCTTTCTAAGTCGTTGCTATCTTTCAGAGTCAGAGTTTTTTAAAAATTCAATTAATTTTTTTGATAACGGTAAAATTTTGTCTAATTTAGGCGTTTTTCGTCCTTTTTGAACTTTATCCTTTTTTTTAATCGTTTTTGCTGATGTATTTTGCAAGCCATTACTCATCTCGAATGACATGGCTCATGAATGTGGTTTTTGGTTAGGAGTTTCATATAATTTTTCTTCAAAAAATGGAATATTGTTTAACATTCTCATGTTTTCTCGGTTTGTTCTTTTTTGTATTATCTTAAATGTACAAAATTAATTGTTTTTGAAACTTTTGGAAATTTGCTAGGAAAACTTGAGATTCCGCTATTTGTAAGCTTTTTCTCGGGTTCCTTTAAAATAAGAAGCCTAATGAAGAGAACAATTTACTAAAAGAGGAAGCAGCTGCAGCCACTCATATCTTGCAGTGTTGATAATATGATGCGGGGTACAAACTAATGTGTTGTCCTTTGTAGGAAATTTTTCTCAATTTCATTATCAACAAAAATATTTTCTACAAGACTGTTGTTTTCATTGTTCTTGGGTATTTGTATATTTATGCAATTTTTCATTAACTACTTTAGTTCAGCCAAAAAGAAATGAACCGATAACGCAGTCTTCAAAAATGAACGGTGCACTGAAGAGCACTGCCGCTAATTTTGAAATTAATTTTTTTTCCAACGGTTTTGTTCGGCGCCAATATAAATGTGTCCTATGCCAATTTGGTAAATTAAATTAGAAGGAATTTCGGCGAGAATCTCTGCGACCACACTATGGAAATATTTACATTCTTTCTCATTTGCAATATTTTAAATAAAAAAGGTTTCCGTATTCTGCTAACCAAGAAAAGAATTTCGATGAATTTTGTCAATTTTATTTCGAGTGGTACAAGTTTTTGTTGCAGCAGCAGATGCTATTTAGGAATTTTTAAAATGTTTTGTGAATTTACTTTCCGAATTTCAAGAGGAAGTTTTTTTTCTGGTTCGTAAAGATCGGTTGCTGATTTATAATATGATCAGTTGTTCTGTACTGCATTTTTTTTCACACCATAACATTACTCCCAGGAGAAAATTATCTGTACGAAATGCATTTCCTGTAATAATACCAATTCTTAACTTCGAAATAATCATTTGGGTGACAAGCAATAATTCTTCTGCTAAAATGTCAGATTTCATCAATCTTTTGAATTTTCAGCTTTTTTCTCGTAGCATAATTTCATTCCCCAATTTTTCTGTCAGTTTATCCACTGTTTTAAAATGGCTATGGTTTGAAGAAATTATGCAGTAAATTTTATTTGCGGCAGTACTAGCAAACTGAACAAAAATAATCCTGCTTCAAGTGGACTTTGTTGACGTAGAAAATATTTTGATCCGTATGGCGATCGCCATTTTTACAAGAATTTTTCGAGCTGATTTAGCAGCTCAATTTTGAATCAATCTCGTATCTGCAGTGTTCTTTTGCATTTATACTTCGCCAGAATCATTTTTTTGCCTTGAAATGAAATATAAATTGGTTTTATCAGTCTTCCTTGTTAACTTGTTTCTGTTTAGGGTACTCAGCCGTTGTCCTCAAGAAACCGCTGCCAAGTTTTTAGTTCAAAAACTTCTTGGGTTTTTGATTTAAAAAAGTTGTATCGTCTTGATAAAAAAACTTTATCTGAATCTCTGGAAGCATTTTTCCTGAAAGTTTTTGATGGGATTTGGCGTGAGGGCATGAAGCGCTGCGAGAACGAAATTCGTATTCAAATATTCATTTTTCACCAATTCTGTGAAGTTACAAGGATCTAGTTGGGATGCAAAATTCACCCTAGAAAAACAATTTAACGACGTTTGCCAGCAAGACTATTTGCAACTGAACCGGAATTTAAAACCATATCGATTTAAATGTAGGTGTAGATTTGTCTTCAAACTGCTTTGCTCTTCAATAGAGCTTTTTTCTAAGTTTTTGCTCTTTCAAAGTCAAAGTATTTATCAAAGTTCAATTAATTTTTTTCGATAATGATGATAAAATTGTCTAATTTCGACGTTTTCGTCCTTTTTGAACCTTTATGCCTTGTTTCATTTAATCGTTTTTGCCGAAGTTTTTTCGCTTGCCATTGCTCTCCTGGAATGAAATTGCTCATTGATGTGGTTTTTGGTTAGGAGTTTCATATAACTTTTGTTCAAATAATGGAAAATTTAAATTTCTCATGTTTTCTCGGTTTGTTCTGTTTTGTATTGTCTTAATTATATAAGCGTAATTGTTTTTGAATCGTTTGGAAATTATCTGAAGAAAAACTTGAGATTTCGTTTTTATAGCTTTTTTTGGGTTCCTTTAAATTAAATAGCTTTGTGACGAAAACAATTTAGTTAAATGAGGCAGCAGCTGAAGGCACTTCATTTTGGAGTGATGATTTTATGATGTGGGGTACAAACTAATGTGTTGTCCTGTTTACGAAATTTATTTCAAATTAATTATCAACAAGCAAGATTCTTTTTCTACAAGATTCTTGTTTTAGCAGATCTTTGGCTTTCGAATTTGGAAATTCAACTTTTTTTTTAGCATTTTCTGAATTTCGGGCTATTTCCTCTTCCGATAATCTTTTTACTCTCAGATTAATAGGTAGTTGAACTTACTGGCGACTGGCTACTGTAGAAAGTAAAAATAAGCGCGTCAAATTTGGTTTCATGTTTTTATCATAAATAACTGTTATGGTCTGTAAGAAGCTGTCAATCATTGGAAGCTTTTGGTGAATTTTGGTCTCTTCTGTTTCGGTCACGGCTTTGAAGGCGTAAGACTTTTATTTATGACCCTTAATCTTGTTGGCCTCAAATTTGTTACTTTATTTGACCCCCAAATTGAACTTTGATGCATTTTGTGACCCCCAAAATATAAGCCAAAACTGATATCGATTATTCTGCCAATTGTTATTCTTTCATTAGATTGTACCGGAAAAAATGAGGTTATATGGAACCTTGTTTCTCGTGGGTTCCTTGGTCCCAAAGTCATATCTGAACTGTGAAAACCGTTCTTGGATTCTTAATCATAAAATTCATTAAAATAAGATCGGGCAGAAATTTATCTGTTTGGTTGATTCATTAAAATAATCATGTTGTTAAAATGCAAACATTGCTTTAGGTTAAACTATCGTTACATATTAATCGAAACTGTTGATGCTCATAGAAGGCATTGTCTAATGCTATTACCGGCCTTAGTGGTCTTCCTAATTAGCGAGGTTTAATTTGCAGAACTCTGGAATATTCCACTTAGACCTCAGCTGATTTTCGGATAACATTATTTATCAGACCTGTTGAGCTCGAGTTAGCCTTTAAAATATATGAAAGTTTCTCTACAGAGAATTAGTTAGTCCTACAAAGAACTATATAGCTTGAAACCTTGTTCAATTAAAGGAGCATGCAAATATTATCTTGATCGAGTGTCTCATTTCATAAAAGAGCTGCTAGGACTTATCAGTTTCACGTTATATTTAACCTACCACAAACTAAGTGAAGGAGTCAAGCTGTCTTGGCAAATGAAAAGGCTATAGAAGTACATTTTAGTGTCTGAGAACAAAACCTCTTTACGGAGGTTTGAATGCGATTTATATCTCACCAAATTCTTGATTACAATGCATGGGATCTATCCGAGTTGAATTAATTTGAAAATAACTTTCTCTTACATTTAATTGCTCAAAAGTTGTGAGAACTTTATTCAACGTATTTTGTTTGCTGCGTGTACAGTTTAATTAGACCAGAGTTGTTTGGTCTACTTACTTTCATTCGAGATATCAGCTAAAAGCTTTGTGTGTATATGAAAAACTCTTTTTAAAAATCATCAGATTTGATATAATATTAATACGTTCTTCGACCAGACTTTTGTAGAAGTTTTGGAGGTTACAGTGCTCTCATTTGTCATCTGGTAAGTCTGCTCAGTTTTCTCTGTTTTGGCATCTTGACTCTTATGTTGCAGCTTCATTAGTTAATAAGCATATTATCGAGTTATCGGCTTATTTAAAAAATAATACGTACCTCGTTTGCAGGTTGTGTGGACTGAAGGTGAGTGAATTTGGCTGCAGTAAATATTTTGTTCTTGGTAGAAAAGTAAGGAGAGGAAAGCAGTAATCTGCTCAACGGCTTTCTCTGAATATCTCAGCATAAAAAACAGAATACGAAACACGGTGGACGCACGTAAAACGAAGATTGAAAACAGATAGAAATTATTAGTATTTCAGTTTTATTGACAACAGAGGTTTGCTCCGAGTTCTTTCGGCAATATCTTGTAAACGATTTTTGTGTAACCAAAACAGGAAAGTCTGCGCGTGAAAAAGGGTATAGATTAAAAATGATCAGATTTTTATCAGAGAAGAGAAGGGTATGGAAATACATTTTCACGTGCGGCATTCTATTTGGCGCTTTTATATACTTTTAGCCGAACTAGATTCTTCGGGTACTGCATCAACTTAAAAAGTTAATTTACAATTTTTGACATCCTTCCGCTTTGTTATAATTTAATCTGTTGTTGACAGTTTTGTTCATTTTCAGTTGTTGGACCGAGTTTTTTCTAGTTTTCTTTACTTATGTGAGATTGAGTGCTGTGCTTGTTTCTTGAAATTTTGTGTTGACAAAACGGTCCTAAATTGTAAAATATTCCCAGATAAAATAGTCCAATATAAACAGACAAGTATTTCAAGAGAAAGTGGTACCGAATATATATTGAAACAATTTTGAATAATCTAGAAACAATTAGGTACAAACTAACTCGTTCTTAATTTTCTGGAAAGTAAAATTTAATTGAGTTTTTCAAAAGGGACGTCACCTAAACGAGCTGTAAAGCTTATCCGACGTACCTCTTGAAAACGTTTATAGTTATTAATTGTAAACTGTTTTCAAGGAATTTAATTCAATTCAATTAACAAACTTAATCGATGACTTAAGCATTGTTTTAATTGGTATGAATTAAGGTTAACCAAAAATTTGGCTCAACATAACATAATTTGGCAAAAACTATGTTGTAATCAGCTTAATACTTGTTCAATGACATGAAGTCACATGGATAACTTAAGGAGTTTCTTTGTTAATTGGTGTGTATATTTGTTAACTCTGTTTAGTGGGGACTATTTTCTTTGTTTTGTCTGCTTTCTTGGCATCACTTCATGTGGGACTGTTTTGCATGGGAGTATTTTGCTGTTCAGGACTGTTTTGTCTGGGTCTGTTTTGTCTGCTCACCCTTGAAGTAGTTCTGAAATACTAAGTAGTTCTCTTCAATTCGAGCATTTCAAATTTCAGATATTTATCGAGAATTCAAGCTGAGTCCAATTCGAGCTGAAAATATACTGAATTTGCCTAAGTATCTTTTGTTTTCTCTGTTAATCATTTTTCCCTGAAATTGTTGTACTAATGATTTTGGTCACTCTTTAATCATTCACTCTAGATTACAGTTTTTAAGCAATTTTGTGAATGTTGGGTTTCTGCGTCAGATTCTAATCCAGAATTATTATTCGAAATTGCAGCTTCGTTCGATTGCATTTTGTGTAGAAGATTTTAGAAAATTGATTTTTGTTGACGTTTTTTAATGGTTTGTTTTGATCTTATCATATTATTTCAGGTGCTTGGTTGTTTCTGCTCTTAGGTTTGAGAAATGGCAATACGCACGTTTAGGCCAGGAACTTGTTTTCGTAGAAATCATGCCTTTATGCAAAAGTAATTGCTTTTGAGTGATCTGGTAACTATTCTCCCTAAGTAATGTCAGTTTGTGTCGACTGAAGATTGTTTGTTTCACTATTACTGTTATGCTGTGCTATTGATCAATTTTAAAGTTGAGAGTGTTGCATTTAAACGAAAAAATTTTTTCTGAAAGTTTGACTGATATTTTTTCTGTAATATCGTTTTTTATATTACTGCGACGTTGAAATGGAATAAAACTACATAAGGGATCGAGTTGCGAGCTGACTTAGTTGCCTGGTTTGCCCGCTAGGTCTAAGTTAACGGCGAGATGGACAGCTTTAATGTTTTGAGCCTAATTTGTTTCCTATCAAATATTCAGTTTTTCCGGTTTTTTTAATTAGATTTCACTATTTCACTTAAAAAAATTAAAGTGATTGTCAAATCCTTATTGACTTGTTGGTATTTTTTGGCATCAGCAATCAGGCAAATTTTTTGGAGCTTGCATTTTTTATTGGAAAATTTTTTAAAAGCTTTGGCAAGTTCTGTTGTTGCAGCACTTCTGTTTCTGTTTTGTTTCTGTCGTTTCGTTGTCTTTTTCTATCGTTTATCTTGTTTAGGTGGCTTTTTTGCGTTCGATGTACTCGTGGTGAGTGTTTAAGTTTTAGCATTTTCATATTTCTGGATTATCTCAGGACTTGCCAAGCCAGACTAAAACCAAATCACCCTAAAGCATAGATATCAAGATGACAGATACTATTTCGGGTTTGTCGAAATGGACAAAAGAGAAACTAATAAGCGAGGTGATGCAACTAAGAAATCAAAGAAGGGAGTCACTTAACTTAGCAAACAAGAATCAAGAAAATAACCAAGAATTGGACCGACTTAAGCTTGAATTGGAACATCAGAAAGAACTTTATAATCAAGCTCAATCTGAGATTCAATTTTTGAGGAGTCAGAATGATAAATTAATATCAAATTTAATTAGCGAAAAAACAGCAGAAAAAGATGTCGTAAAATCTACTGTGAACCGTCATTTTTATCCAAAGTTTGTTCCTCGTTTCACAAAACAGTTAATAATTTCTGACAGCTCGTATAAACTGGTTCGCCAAAATGACATCAGTAATGATGCTGCCATTCACTCTTATCCATCTTCGACAATAAAAGACCTCAATAATATCATTGACAATTATGCGCCATCAACAAAAGCAGAATGTCTGATTATTCATACAGGGCATAATTCCATTGATCAAGGTACGGCAGGAGAAGATGCCGCTAAAGAGTTGGGAGTCGTTTTATCGAAGTGCGTTAGTAAAATAAAGCCTTACAAAGTAGCGATTTGTAAATTACCCAAGGTCAAAAACGGCAGTTTTGGACGCGAAATAAACAACAATGAAATAAACAAATTTAACCGGGCTTTAGACGATATAGCAGATGGTTTACGCGGAGAGTTTCAAAATACCGACATAAAAGTTCTGGATTATAATTTGGAAAATGTAGATATTCGCATGGATGGCATTCATCCTAATCACAATGGAATCCAGAAAATGGTTTTTAGCTTAAGAAATTACATATCAAGTGTGGGGTATCAACCTTCTGTCAGCAACGTATCTATGAGACAAATCAAAAAGCAGCCAATAGATAATGTCAATAACTGGAACAGAAATGGTCATATGGGATATAATGCGTTTGGGTGACTTTGAAAAATATGTTTTCCTATTGGAAATTTTTCGTGTATTTTAGCCTGTTTTTCTTGCAGAAAATAAAAAAATGTAAGTGTTCAATCAGTTGTCACCCAAGCACTTCAATTTATTTGATTTTCAAAAACAAAACAATAGTTGATAATGTATGTCTTGGATTTTGGTCTTTAAACTTAATATATCAGTTCCTAACTATAACCTACTTAATTTTACTTTGCGGTGATGTCGAATCTAATCCAGGGCCCAATTTACATAATTTACAAACATTCGAAAGCTACGATAAACATAAGGCAAATGCAAACTTGCATCCATGTTTTGTATACACAAATATTAGAAGCGTTAACAACAAACACGAAGAGATTTCGGATTTTTTGCAGCAGCAGAACAGACAAACATGCTTCATTGTTACTGAAACATGGATAAACGATAATCAGAAGATACCCTTAAACTTTTTAAGCAACAATCACCACTTTGTCCATCAAAGTAGATCAAAATTGACGCAGTTAACGAGAGGTGGTGGAGTAGGGATATGGGTACCAAATACGTTCAAACATAAAATACGGAATGATCTCAACTCTATTAACAGAAGTTTTTTTGAATCACTATGGCTTGAAATACAAGCACCGTTTAAAGAAAAACTTCTAGTTAACGTTTCTTATTGTTCCAATAAAAACTTGGGCGAATTTTTTCTAGAAGAGTTGACATCAGAAATTTCAGGCGCATATTCAATAACTGATAATGTAATACTATTCGGAGACTATAACATCAATTTTTTCAATCAAAGAGAAAAAGAGTTATTGACAGAATTTGCTTCCAACAATGGGCTTGAGATAGTAAATAAAAATACTCCAACCTGGACAAATGGAAATCAGGAAACATTAATTGATCACTGTTTAACAACGAAACATCAAATTTTTGATACAACTGTTATCGAGCAATTATTTGGAAGTGATCACTTTACACAAGTTTTCTTTTCGTCACTGGACATTGATTATGAAAACAACAAAACGCAATTTTTTTACCGGGATACTAGCAAATTTACTAGAGCTAATCTTAACAAAAAAATTGCATCCGCGGATTGGAGTTTCATGTATCAACAAAACAATGCAAACTCAACTTTTGAAACATTTTCAATTATGTTTGAAAATATTCTGAATAGTATAGCTCCCATCAAAATAGGAGAGCCATCATCAAAATCAACAAAAAAGAAATGGTTATCCAGAAAAATCCTGAATCTAATCAACGAAAAGCACAGGCTTTTCAATATTTGGAAGATAACAGCAGACGTTGACACATATAACTCATACAAAAGAATAAGAAACCATACAAACAGACTACTTAGAAGAGCGAGCCACAATTATTCACAGAAATTGTTCGAAAGTCTTCCCGATTCAAAACAACAGTGGAAATTCATTAAAACAAAAATAAAACACGAAGATAAAAACGGCAAAATTTCTAGAATTCGGTTCAACCAAGATATCTTAAAAGACAAAAAAGAAATCGCTGACACAATAAATATTTGTTTTTCTAAATTAGGTTTATACGAAGGCGAGACAGAAAAGATTGAGCTACCGAACTTTGCTTTTGACAAAACTGAGTTTTCCTTCAGACATATAACGAGAAAAGAACTGTTTACTGTAATTGATCAATTACCACAAAACAAAGCAGCGGGTCCTGGATTACTCACTACATGGTCCTTCAAGTGTAGCAAAATGTCTATTGGAACACATCTACAGTTTGCAATAAACGAATGTATTTCAAAAAACATTTTTCCTGACATACTTAAAAAAGCATATGTAACTCCAATTTACAAAAAAGGGGATCCACTGGAAGCAGGAAACTACAGACCAATTTCAGTTACACCGACTCTTGCGAAGATTTTTGAAAGACTTTTGCTCCAACAAATGTTAGAACATGTTGAAAAGTATGAAATAATCAATAAAAATCAGTTTGGGTTTCTGAAAAGAAAATCTTCGAATGACACAGTAATATCGTTGACAGAATCAGTGAATAGTTTGTTAGAAGAAAACGAAACCGTTGTTAGTATATTCTTGGATTTAGCCAAAGCTTTTAACTCCATATCTCACAAAATTTTTCTCGAAAAAATTACTAAATATGGATTTAGTACGGAATCAATTGCAATGCTAGAATCGTTTTTGTCTAACAGAAAACAATGCGTAAAGAACGGCATAGAATATTCGAACTGGGTGACAATAAATCACGGAGTACCTCAAGGAACAGTTCTCGGACCTTTAATTTTTTTAATATATATCAACGACTTCCCTGAAAAAATGAAAAAAAGAGAGGACGTTTTACAGTTTGCAGATGACACATGCATTATTTGTCATTCCAAATCCGATGAAAATCTCTTATGCGAAATTAACAGTGTATTTGAAAGTACTGACAGTTATATGAGGCAAAATATGCTAACTTTAAACAGAGATAAAACAGAAATTGTGGTTTTTTCAAAAAACGGTGAATCAAAAATTGAACAATTTCATTATAATGGAATTTTCATAGAGCCAAAAACAAGTTGTCGTTATCTAGGTATAATGATTGATAACAATCTAAATTTTGACATTCAGCTGAACAAAACATTAACAAAAATGGCAAATGCTATTAGGTCAATTTACTTAGTAAGACATTTTCTACCACTAAAAGCAAGAATCGTTCTTTTTAAATCACTTGTTTTGTCCCATCTCAATTTCAGTGCAATTTTTTTTCAATCGTTGTCGGTTATGTCACTTCAAAGAGTTAATAAACAAATAAATTGGGGAATAAAGGTTTGCCACCTGCGCAAAAAGTTTGACAGTGCAAGAGATCTATTACTGAGAGACAAAATTTTACCAGCAGAGCTTTTCATTAAAAAAGTTTGTCTTCTTAAATTTTTTGACCTCCTCTCACAATATAAACAGAGTAGTCGAGAAACCAAAAACTCCTCTTTCAGGATTCTTGAAAAGTACGAATTGACCAAAAACTGCAGAACTGTCCAGTTTTTTCCAAAGAATAAGTGCCAATCCAAATGGAGTGACAGGTCACTGATCAGAAATTTTTCCAGGAAATGGAATAATTTGCCAATTGAAATCCGAAAAGAGAAAACTAAAAACAAATTTAAGGAAAAACTAAGCAGCGAAATGGTCAAACTGCATGAACGTGTTCCAATAGATAGACAAGTAAGAGGCTTTAGGAAATTTTTCTACTGAAGTATAAAGACCAAACTATTCATATATTTACGAGGCGATTTTGAAAATGTAAATATTTAACCAAACGTTCTTGTTGTGGTTATAACTTTAAATTTACATTTTTGAAGATTAAAAAAAAAGGTTTTGAACCTAGATGAATTTTAGAATTACATAAGATGACGCTCATAACTCTTAAAGTAAATTCCTAGTACTTCAATTGGATTGAGCAAAATCAGCCGAGAGGGTCACTGAGGGAGGAAACGAGATGAGAGGTCAATGTGTCAAGTTCCATATAGGAATTCCATAAATTACACTTCAAAATTTAAAGTTTATTTTTCCCTGAGATTATTTTCCCGGGTTTGCGAATTTAGCGTAAGGATACATGGAACAATTTCAATTTGATTTGTCGCTTTTAAAAAAAATTATTGGCAACTAATTCTCTAATCGATTTTGGGGCTGGTTTTTGAAGACTATTGCTGTTCTTAATAATTATTTTCGCTGAACTAAAGTTGGCTAATTCGTTACCTGTTAATGTTTTGAATGAACTAAATAAAAAGTGCTTCAAGAGAAGATAAATAAAGATTGGAAGTGAAAAATAAAGTACTCGAAAGATTTCGAAAAATATCGATTCGAGAGATATGGGTTATGAGTTTTTAGGTTGGAATTATATCGGTGATATTAGTTAACTGATACCTTACCAACTGATTTGCAGTCTTGAAAAAGTTCTTAGACTTGAAAGTGTAAAACAAAATCTTGAAAACTGCTAATAATTCGTTTATTAGCGTTTTCTACCACCGTGAATGTTTTGAACCCTAATCAATCGGAAGAAAAGTCTTCAACTTAAGCACTGTAATTGTTGGTGACAAATGTAACCGGTGATTTGCTGGCTCATGCAAGGTTAATCGCAGAGAAAAATTGGAAAGGTAATAAGAAAGCAAATTAAAAGGAAACCAACCCTGTTTGGTTCGGCATTATGTGAGAGCTTTTAGTTGACAAGCCTTTCTCGACACCAGCACAGTTAATTTATGTGACGTGGAGCTTCAAAAATTTTAAACTGGCCTGGTTTATACGGAAAATTCTGGGGACTTTAATATGAAGAGTAAAATGGCTGTAAATTATATTTTAGCGGATTGTAAGATTCTGAACTTTATTAGGCAGCCTAGAACGGGAACTAGCGCCCAGATCTCACAATTCGAAAGGTTTTTGTTAGGTGGTTCGATCTTGTTTATGACCCCGTATACTTGCTCTCTTCGGCTCAAACAAACAGTTAGCGGAACTATTCAATTAACAAAACACATAGATAAAAAATCAAACAAAGTAATAGTAATTATAAATCTAAATAAGCAACAATCCAACAACTGCTATACAACTGTAACAGCAATTCTACAGCACTGACTAACATACACTTAAGAACTACTCAGAGTACTGACTAGTAATCCTTAAGCACAAATCAACCCAAAAATCCCGCGAAACGATAAACTACGGCTCGAATATATACCCGCGATAAACGCCGTATCTCGAAAACTGTCAGAGCAATCGCTCCACTACTAACTAGTCACCCAGCGATCTGAACCACGCTAACCGAGCTAACCGCTCGAACTAAAAGGCAAAACTCTGCCAAATAACTATCACTCTACTCACCGACTATTCAGAGCTTCTCGCTCAATCGCTCCAGCAAAGTTAAACGCAACGACGCCTAATCTCGATTAACAGGAGCCTCTTGCTCGACAATACAGGCAAACTATGCCAAACAATCGATATTTAACTCGTTCGCGATTTGCAACTTCTGCACTGCGCTTATAGTGTAAGCCGCTTTTATACTAAGCTGAGCAAACAATTTGTTTACTTAATAAACAACCGTCATTATGACACAAGTATTCAGCTCGCTACAATGCTATTGGCCACTTTGTTTACATTCCGTAATGAATGAATGCCGCACTATGGTGACGTGTTAAATACCAAACGCACTTATTAAGGTCAGTCAAGATGGCCGCCAAAAACATACAAGTTACGACACATATACAAGTTCCGAGATTTTCCGGGATCACGGGCAATTTGTTTGTATAGGGAAATTCATGGGGTGGGAACTGAGTTTCAATTAAGCAATTGCAGGCTTGCGACCTAGTCACGAGGTACACAAATAATTACCAAAAATAATCAAAATGGCCGACAACTCAACTTATACTTATTTATCTACTAAATATGTGTTTCTGGGTCTTTTGTTTACATAAGGCGGCTTGGGGGGTATGGTTCGTATTGCACTTAATCAGGCGTAGGCTCAGGGCTTTATTGCACCCTAATATGATAAGCGTTCACTAAACTCAAAAATTGCGATTTTCAGATTTTACCCCAAAATTATCACTTTTTCCCCTAATAATTGTTAATAGCTCCGTGCTGGGTAAAGCTGGCACTACCAATCCTGGTTTGTAAATAGCTTAGGGGTGCCATAGGGTGATGGTGACCCCAGCTTGGTTCAGCCATATCGGCTTCTAAAAATCAGGGGGGGGGTATACAGAATTTTTGTCCCAACTTTAAAAATTTTCAGATTTGGCCAAAATTACGAATTTTGTAAAACTCTAATTTGTTTCAGTTATAATGGACGTCAGTGCGTATAACAAGATATTACGCTACAAAAAGCTCTCTACGACATCCTCAAAGCTTCTTACTCGCAAAGAACGATATTTCCGGACGAAGCTTCGACTATTCACTATCCGGGACGGAAAACTTTACAAAAATGGGAGACAAGTTCTTCACAGTGACGACGCATACCTTACGCTACTTAAGCTGCATCAAGACAAAGGTCACCCTAACCGCGTGAAACTTGAGCGTTTGGCTCGGGGCAGGTACCACGTCGAAAGATTACGTCCGTTTTGCCAGCGAATTGTGATGCAGTGCGAAAAGTGCCAACTTCGTATCAAGGTTTGTAAGACCGGACCTATGGCTCACATTAACCTGCTCCGAGTAGCGCGAATATGTAAGCAATTAGGAATCCCACTGGATGGAACTCTACCACGTTCCCGAGTGTTGCAAAAGTAAGCAACACGATCATTTAAAATATCCTACTAACATTACATGTGTAATCACTTAGCTACATTTCTTTTAGTTAGGATTCTCTCGATGTCACTCAGTTTCAGGTAAGAACCTTACGTACGAGTCATTACACTTACAACTGCGTATGTTCAGCATTGTCGGTCGTACTTACTGGTGGTCGCGATTTCGGTGCGGTCATCAAAGATTGGGTGAAACGTTTGCGCCAATCAGGACCGAATCGTTACCTATTTGACCTTCCCGATAGAGTACGTTCTAGTAACTCGACCGAAGATGTTACCGAGCTCAGTTCGACCGACCTACAAATGATTGCCCGAGCGCTGGCAACTAGTATATATATATATATATATATATATATATATATATATATATAAAATATATATCTATGTCAGTTCACCAGGACAGCCAGAAGGTCACTGGGAAAGTTATGCGGGCACGCACGCTGGCCGATTGGCTCCCGCTATTTATCTTGCGTTCTCGGTAAATGACGAAGGATTCGATCACGTTAATCTCGTACAAAAAGTGGAGCCAAAACCACAATAAATTAAATTAACAAACCGGACTATATACATAAAACAACAACGATGATGAAAATAGATACAATAATGATGACGATGATGATGAAGCTTGATAGAAGTTTAGTTTTAGTTTCTCCTGGCGCGCTCCCTCTCAATCATTTCCCTTATCATCTCCTCCTCCGACTACGTCCCATCTTCCATTTCATTACTCCTGGCAGCAAATAGCCGTTGACCGCGGGCTATTCGCTCCATGCTTACTAGTATCAACCGCTCCCTATCCAATTCTTTAATCCGCCGCTTCAATTCCTTATCCGCCAACTTCTTCTCTTTACTAGTCTTTACCACCCTCTTAATTTTCGTCCCACGTCTAACACGCTTATTCATTTTTCAATAGTAATTCAACTCGTTGACAATATTGCAAATCAGATTTTGGTGGGTTTTGGTGTTTGGTAAATGAACTCAGCAAATTTGCCGTTATTGTTTGTTCATCAGCAAGTCCGTGAGCCTTTATGTCTACGGTCATCCTAATACGGTTAGTTCAATTTTAAACGGATTAAAAATTTCATTTTAGCCTAAAAGTGCTTCGCATCTTTTACATTGAGATTTCATTTTTGCAATTCTGTCCGTTCAGCTGGAAGTAATGGTGGAAGAAAAACAGTTAGTTTTCGAATTTTTCAACAAAAAAGCCAACTATATTATTTTTTAGATATGAGAAAGTATCTGCTAGTCAGAAAATTTTTTAAGAAGTGTTTGTTGGCTTTTTCTCAGACGTCCACGACAAAAGTTTTCATCAAAGTGGCAAATTTTGAGTATTTTGTGAAATTTTTGCTTCAGTTCTGTCTGTTATTTATGTAATCTATAAATTTTATTTTCAGAACTTGTTATCTCTAGGTAAAAATTTATGTGTTGCCGTTTTTAATTTTTCTACATTGCCCAGTTTCGCGAACATGCAGATCATCTGGAGGTGAAAGTCTTTGAAGCCATCAAAGTAAAAGAAGTAACCTCTCGCGAAAGGTTTAAATTTTGCTCAAATTACACCTATTGTCGTGGTTTTTTTGGAGAGTGTTTCGAAGCGGCGACTAGAACTGAAGATATTGGCGGTAAAAGTTTTTGAAAAGATTTTTGAAAATTTCCAATTCCCGATAATTTATTTGCACTTGAAAACGAAGCATTTTTTTGCGAACAAAGCAGTTTGTTATTCCATCATATGAAAGCGTTATTTGCAAACAATTTGAAAACAAATGAAAGGTATTTGTCCATTAAAATTTTTTTTATCATATTTCCATCTATTTTCCTAATAACTGTTGTCTCATTTCTCTTTCATTTTTTGGTCTTAATAAAAGTTTTAGATATTTTGTTTTGTTCTCTATAAGCATGATTAGCAGCTTTTACTTCTGAAGATTTCGACTTCAATGTTCTTTTGCAAATGATATTGTATTTTTTGCTACTTTTTTAAACCTGTACTTAGCTGAAGAGTTGACATTGTTGTAGTTTGTTTTTTTTTTCAATTTTTTGTGAATATCTTTTTTGCTGTCAAGAGCTATTTCTCAAAACTTTAAAACTATGTCAAAAAACTTACTTCGTAGACTTATATCGGTCTTATGTCTTATCTATTAGTTTAACTGTCGTATAATTTAAAGATATGTCATTATACATTTTTTTCTATCACTATGCTGCAACTTTTTGTGCCATGCACAGACTCATACGAGCCGTTTTGTTACTCCTACGGCTATCTGAAAGCTGCAAGACTGGCCGTAGCTCTAAGCGGCTTCGAAAGCACTTCTGATTTGCTTTACAAACCACAGCTTTTTAAAAATGAATCATATTCACTCAATCAGTTACATAAATTGAATAACAACCAGACTGCTGTATTAATTAAGTTTAGCCAGAGTAATTTTGAATTGGCTAGCAACTTATTCATTTAAGGCCAATTATCTTAAATTGTAAAATATTCCCAGATAAAATAGTCCAAGACAAAATAGTCCAATATAAACAGACAAGTATTTCAAGAGAAAGTGGTACCGAATATATATTGAAACAATTTTGAATAATCTAGAAACAATTAACAAACATAATCCATGACTTAAGCATTGTTTTAATTGGTATGAATTAATGTTAACCGAAAACTTGACTCAACATAACATAATTTGGCAAAAACTATGTTGTAATCAGCTTAATACTTGTTCAATGACATGAAGTCACAAGGATAACTTAAGGAGTTTCTTTGTTAATTGGTGTGTATATTTGTTAACTCTGTTTAGTGGGGACTATTTTCTCTGTTTTGTCTGCTTTCTTGGCACTACTTCATGTGGGACTGTTTTGCATGGGAGTATTTTGCTGTTCAGGACTGTTTTGTCTGGGTCTGTTTTGTCTGCTCACCCTTGAAGTGTTTCTGAAATACTAAGTAGTTCTCTTCAGTTCGAGCATTTCAAATTTAAGATATTTATCGAGAATTCAAGCTGAGTCCAATTCGAGCGGAAAATATACTGAATTTGCCTAAGTATCTTTTGTTTTCTCTGTTAATCATTTTTCCCTGAAATTGTTGTACTAATGATTTTGGTCACTCTTTAATCATTCACTCTAGATTACAGTTTTTAAGCAATTTTGTGAATGTTGGGTTTCTGCGTCAGATTCTAATCCAGAATTATTATTCGAAATTGCAGCTTCGTTCGATTGCATTTTGTGTAGAAGATTTTAGAAAATTGATTTTTGTTGACGTTTTTTAATGGTTTGTTTTGATCTTATCATATTATTTCAGGTGCTTGGTTGTTTCTGCTCTTAGGTTTGAGAAATGGCAATACGCACGTTTAGGCCAGGAACTTGTTTTCGTAGAAATCATGCCTTTATGCAAAAGTAATTGCTTTTGAGTGATCTGGTAACTATTCTCCCTAAGTAATGTCAGTTTGTGTCGACTGAAGATTGTTTGTTTCACTATTACTGTTATGCTGTGCTATTGATCAATTTTAAAGTTGAGAGTGTTGCATTTAAACGAAAAAATTTTTTCTGAAAGTTTGACTGATATTTTTTCTGTAATATCGTTTTTTATATTACTGCGACGTTGAAATGGAATAAAACTACATAAGGGATCGAGTTGCGAGCTGACTTAGTTGCCTGGTTTGCCCGCTAGGTCTAAGTTAACGGCGAGATGGACAGCTTTAATGTTTTGAGCCTAATTTGTTTCCTATCAAATATTCAGTTTTTCCGGTTTTTTTAATTAGATTTCACTATTTCACTTAAAAAAATTAAAGTGATTGTCAAATCCTTATTGACTTGTTGGTATTTTTTGGCATCAGCAATCAGGCAAATTTTTTGGAGCTTGCATTTTTTATTGGAAAATTTTTTAAAAGCTTTGGCAAGTTCTGTTGTTGCAGCACTTCTGTTTCTGTTTTGTTTCTGTCGTTTCGTTGTCTTTTTCTATCGTTTATCTTGTTTAGGTGGCTTTTTTGCGTTCGATGTACTCGTGGTGAGTGTTTAAGTTTTAGCATTTTCATATTTCTGGATTATCTCAGGACTTGCCAAGCTAGGTTTTGAACCTAGATGAATTTTAGAATTACATAAGATGACGCTCATAACTCTTAAAGTAAATTCCTAGTACTTCAATTGGATTGAGCAAAATCAGCCGAGAGGGTCACTGAGGGAGGAAACGAGATGAGAGGTCAATGTGTCAAGTTCCATATAGGAATTCCATAAATAACACTTCAAAATTTAAAGTTTATTTTTCCCTGAGATTATTTTCCCGGGTTTGCGAATTTAGCGTAAGGATACATGGAACAATTTCAATTTGATTTGTCGCTTTTAAAAAAAATTATTGGCAACTAATTCTCTAATCGATTTTGGGGCTGGTTTTTGAAGACTATTGCTGTTCTTAATAATTATTTTCACTGAACTAAAGTTGGCTAATTCGTTACCTGTTAATGTTTTGAATGAACTAAATAAAAAGTGCTTCAAGAGAAGATAAATAAAGATTGGAAGTGAAAAATAAAGTACTCGAAAGATTTCGAAAAATATCGATTCGAGAGATATGGGTTATGAGTTTTTAGGTTGGAATTATATCGGTGATATTAGTTAACTGATACCTTACCAACTGATTTGCAGTCTTGAAAAAGTTCTTAGACTTGAAAGTGTAAAACAAAATCTTGAAAACTGCTAATAATTCGTTTATTAGCGTTTTCTACCACCGTGAATGTTTTGAACCCTAATCAATCGGAAGAAAAGTCTTCAACTTAAGCACTGTAATTGTTGGTGACAAATGTAACCGGTGATTTGCTGGCTCATGCAAGGTTAATCGCAGAGAAAAATTGGAAAGGTAATAAGAAAGCAAATTAAAAGGAAACCAACCCTGTTTGGTTCGGCATTATGTGAGAGCTTTTAGTTGACAAGCCTTTCTCGACACCAGCACAGTTAATTTATGTGACGTGGAGCTTCAAAAATTTTAAACTGGCCTGGTTTATACGGAAAATTCTGGGGACTTTAATATGAAGAGTAAAATGGCTGTAAATTATATTTTAGCGTATTGTAAGATTCTGAACTTTATTAGGCAGCCTAGAACGGGAACTAGCGCCCAGATCTCACAATTCGAAAGGTTTTTGTTAGGTGGTTCGATCTTGTTTATGACCCCGTATACTTGCTCTCTTCGGCTCAAACAAACAGTTAGCGGAACTATTCAATTAACAAAACACATAGATAAAAAATCAAACAAAGTAATAGTAATTATAAATCTAAATAAGCAACAATCCAACAACTGCTATACAACTGTAACAGCAATTCTACAGCACTGACTAACATACACTTAAGAACTACTCAGAGTACTGACTAGTAATCCTTAAGCACAAATCAACCCAAAAATCCCGCGAAACGATAAACTACGGCTCGAATATATACCCGCGATAAACGCCGTATCTCGAAAACTGTCAGAGCAATCGCTCCACTACTAACTAGTCACCCAGCGATCTGAACCACGCTAACCGAGCTAACCGCTCGAACTAAAAGGCAAAACTCTGCCAAATAACTATCACTCTACTCACCGACTATTCAGAGCTTCTCGCTCAATCGCTCCAGCAAAGTTAAACGCAACGACGCCTAATCTCGATTAACAGGAGCCTCTTGCTCGACAATACAGGCAAACTATGCCAAACAATCGATATTTAACTCGTTCGCGATTTGCAACTTCTGCACTGCGCTTATAGTGTAAGCCGCTTTTATACTAAGCTGAGCAAACAATTTGTTTACTTAATAAACAACCGTCATTATGACACAAGTATTCAGCTCGCTACAATGCTATTGGCCACTTTGTTTACATTCCGTAATGAATGAATGCCGCACTATGGTGACGTGTTAAATACCAAACGCACTTATTAAGGTCAGTCAAGATGGCCGCCAAAAACATACAAGTTACGACACATATACAAGTTCCGAGATTTTCCGGGATTACGGGCAATTTGTTTGTATAGGGAAAATCATGGGGTGGGAACTGAGTATCAATTAAGCAATTGCAGGCTTGCGACCTAGTCACGAGGTACACAAATAATTACCAAAAATAATCAAAATGGCCGACAACTCAACTTATACTTATTTATCTACTAAATATGTGTTTCTGGGTCTTTTGTTTACATAAGGCGGCTTGGGGGGTATGGTTCGTATTGCACTTAATCAGGCGTAGGCTCAGGGCCTTATTGCACCTTAATATGATAAGCGTTCACTAAACTCAAAAATTGCGATTTTCAGATTTTACCCCAAAATTATCACTTTTTCCCCTCATAATTGTTAATAGCTCCGTGCTGGGTAAAGCTGGCACTACCAATCCTGGTTTGTAAATAGCTTAGGGGTGCCATAGGGTGATGGTGACCCCAGCTTGGTTCAGCCATATCGGCTTCTAAAAATCAGGGCGGGTATACAGAATTTTTGTCCCAACTTTAAAAATTTTCAGATTTGGCCAAAATTACGAATTTTGTAAAACTCTAATTTGTTTCAGTTATAATGGACGTCAGAGCGTATAACAAGATATTACGCTACAAAAAGCTCTCTACGACATCCTCAAAGCTTCTTACTCGCAAAGAACGATATTTCCGGACGAAGCTTCGACTATTCACTATCCGGGACGGAAAACTTTACAAAAATGGGAGACAAGTTCTTCACAGTGACGACGCATACCTTACGCTACTTAAGCTGCATCAAGACAAAGGTCACCCTAACCGCGTGAAACTTGAGCGTTTGGCTCGGGGCAGGTACCACGTCGAAAGATTACGTCCGTTTTGCCAGCGAATTGTGATGCAGTGCGAAAAGTGCCAACTTCGTATCAAGGTTTGTAAGACCGGACCTATGGCTCACATTAACCTGCTCCGAGTAGCGCGAATATGTAAGCAATTAGGAATCCCACTGGATGGAACTCTACCACGTTCCCGAGTGTTGCAAAAGTAAGCAACACGATCACTTAAAATATCCTACTAACAATACATGTGTAATCACTTAGCTACATTTCTTTTAGTTAGGATTCTCTCGATGTCACTCAGTTTCAGGTAAGAACCTTACGTACGAGTCATTACACTTACAACTGCGTATGTTCAGCATTGTCGGTCGTACTTACTGCTGGTCGCGATTTCGGTGCGGTCATCAAAGATTGGGTGAAACGTTTGCGACAATCAGGACCGAATCGTTACCTATTTGACCTTCCCGATAGAGTACGTTCTAGTAACTCGACCGAAGATGTTACCGAGCTCAGTTCGACCGACCTACAAATGATTGCCCGAGCGCTGGCAACTAGTATATATATATATATATATATATATATATATATATAAAATATATATCTATGTCAGTTCACCAGGACAGCCAGAAGGTCACTGGGAAAGTTATGCGGGCACGCACGCTGGCCGATTGGCTCCCGCTATTTATCTTGCGTTCTCGGTAAATGACGAAGGATTCGATCACGTTAATCTCGTACAAAAAGTGGAGCCAAAACCACAATAAATTAAATTAACAAACCGGACTATATACATAAAACAACAACGATGATAAAAATAGATACAATAATGATGACGATGATGATGAAGCTTGATAGAAGTTTAGTTTTAGTTTCTCCTGGCGCGCTCCCTCTCAATCATTTCCCTTATCATCTCCTCCTCCGACTACGTCCCATCTTCCATTTCATTACTCCTGGCAGCAAATAGCCGTTGACCGCGGGCTATTCGCTCCATGCTTACTAGTATCAACGGCTCCCTATCCAATTCTTTAACCCGCCGCTTCAATTCCTTATCCGCCAACTTCTTCTCTTTACTAGTCTTTACCACCCTCTTAATTTTCGTCCCCCGTCTAACACGCTTATTCATTTTTCAATAGTAATTCAACTCGTTGAGAATATTGCAAATCAGATTTTGGTGGGTTTTGGTGTTTGGTAAATGAACTCAGCAAATTTGCCGTTATTGTTTGTTCATCAGCAACTCCGTGAGCCTTTATGTCTACGGTCATCCTAATACGGTTAGTTCAATTTTAAACGGATTAAAAATTTCATTTTAGCCTAAAAGTGCTTCGCATCTTTTACATTGAGATTTCATTTTTGCAATTCTGTCCGTTCAGCTGGAAGTAATGGTGGAAGAAAAACAGTTAGTTTTCGAATTTTTCAACAAAAAAGCCAACTATATTATTTTTTAGATATGGGAAAGTATCTGCTAGTCAGAAAATTTTTTAAGAAGTGTTTGTTGGCTTTTTCTCAGACGTCCACGACAAAAGTTTTCATCAAAGTGGCAAATTTTGAGTATTTTGTGAAATTTTTGCTTCAGTTCTGTCTGTTATTTATGTAATCTATAAATTTTATTTTCAGAACTTGTTACCTCTAGGTAAAAATTTATATGTTGCCGTTTTTAATTTTTCTACATCGCCCAGTTTCGCGAACATGCAGATCATCTGGAGGTGAAAGTCTTTGAAGCCATCAAAGTAAAAGAAGTAACCTCTCGCGAAAGGTTTAAATTTTGCTCAAATTACACCTATTGTCGTGGTTTTTTTGGAGAGTGTTTCGAAGCGGCGACTAGAACTGAAGATATTGGCGGTAAAAGTTTTTGAAAAGATTTTTGAAAATTTCCCATTCCCGATAATTTATTTGCACTTGAAAACGAAGCATTTTTTTGCGAACAAAGCAGTTTGTTATTCCATCATATGAAAGCGTTATTTGCAAACAATTTGAAAACAAATGAAAGGTATTTGTCCATTAAAATTTTTTTTATCATATTTCCATCTATTTTCCTAATAACTGTTGTCTCATTTCTCTTTCATTTTTTGGTCTTAATAAAAGTTTTAGATATTTTGTTTTGTTCTCTATAAGCATGATTAGCAGCTTTTACTTCTGAAGATTTCGACTTCAATGTTTTTTTGCAAATGATATTGTATTTTTTGCTACTTTTTTAAACCTGTACTTAGCTGAAGAGTTGACATTGTTGTAGTTTGTTTTTTTTTCAATTTTTTGTGAATATCTTTTTTTGCTGTCAAGAGCTATTTCTCAAAACTTTAAAACTATGTCAAAAAACTTACTTCGTAGACTTATATCGGTCTTATGTCTTATCTATTAGTTTAACTGTCGTATAATTTAAAGATATGTCATTATACATTTTTTTCTATCACTATGCTGCAACTTATTGTGCCATGCACAGACTCATACGAGCCGTTTTGTTACTCCTACGGCTATCTGAAAGCTGCAAGACTGGCCGTAGCTCTAAGCGGCTTCGAAAGCACTTCTGATTTGCTTTACAAACCACAGCTTTTTAAAAATGAATCATATTCACTCAATCAGTTACATAAATTGAATAACAACCAGACTGCTGTATTAATTAAGTTTAGCCAGAGTAATTTTGAATTGGCTAGCAACTTATTCATTTAAGGCCAATTATCTTAAAAATATTTTTGAGAGTTTAAGCACAATTATTGTTGTCTGGACGGCGAGTGGTACGTGAGCATACTTTCAACCGAAGTTATTGAAGTTAAAATTAATTATATTAGTTGATCAGTTTCTGGGCGGAACAGATCAGAGGTTTGTTTCAGCAGCAGTTCTTCATTTTAGTAAAAGTTTTTTCTTGTCTTCTAAAAAAATGTATTGCAATTCATCCTAGCCATTCATCTCCTTTAATGAACTTTGTCATTAAACAAAATATTAATCACCTGGTTTTGCGTTTCATGATAGATGTCATTTTGCTGATGTTTTGCTATACATATGAAAAAGTTTAATTTTCTGTTTAATGTTTACATTGTAGAGGAATGTGTACGTTCTTGAAGTCTAGTATAATTAACTTTACTCTCTATTCTTTCAAATTAATTTTTAATCTCTTCTGACTTGCATGTGAAAACATGAAATAATCTTAGTCGTAAAATTCGCCGAGGAATTATCATGCCGTACATTTTGCCCTCCAGGAAGATCGCAAAATACCAATATAGATTAAAGAACCTTGGCATAGGTTTTTGCAGCTCGTGTTTTATTTCTTGGGCTCTAGTTGTGTATCTACCAGTTCAATTTCGTAGCCAGACCATTGTGGTTGTTTACAAAATCTCTTTCATGGCGCCGTGAGATCAGTTTCTTATGGCGAAGCTTCAAAACACAATTTAAACCGTTGTACCTCAGTTAAGTCTTTCGTGCATGCTTTGAATTCTACATAGCTCGCATTCATTTTACGAAGGTCTGTTTTACCAAACAATGCAAGAATTCTGAAACGCCTCACAGAATTCCATGTAGGCTGCAAATGGAACCGTTTGTTTCCATTAAATCTCAAATGGTCATAGACTATACTCAAAAGTTAGGCCGTACACGTAGGTTGTTTTGTGTAATTAGCTTAACTGTTCCTGCAAATGCAAATGGTTTGGTTTAGTGAAGCTTTCGCTTTTGCCATTTTCTCATATTAGTTTCTATTTTAAAGTGGGGAAATATTCCCGGAATCGTTGTACGTAGAACAGATATGAACACTTCTGCGCGGCAGTTTTGAAGTATAACGTTTTAGCTGACCTGATTTGAGTTTCTGCACTTAGTTCTACTTTAAACCACTTTACAACACAAATGCAGTTAGTTTGAAAGTTAAACGTGAAGGTATTGCCAAGCTTTTGTGCGTTTCTTATCGCTCCAGTTTTGGAATTTTACTAAGCGCGTTTCAGAAACCATACAAAGTGTCTGAGTTATGTTACACACGCGCGACTTACCACGCAGGTCTGTTTATACATAGCTACATACCAGTTCCTAAAGCTGTCTGAGTTCCTGTGGAATAAGCCCGGAATTCCTGGGTTTCTAGATTTTCTTGGGTAACTTTAGTTTGTGTTGAAATATAAGAAAAGTTGCATAACTCTGGCGAAGTGATTTGCACAAGTTTGTGTATAAAAGAAGCATTGTCCAACTTTCGTTTCCTAGTGAGGAGCCGCGAGTTTTGCTTTGGCACGTATTATTATTACTTCTGCCCTGGTTAGTATTCATAAACGAGATTAAGGCACATTTATTATCAGTCGACGTAGTTGCAGTTCTCTCCTGGACAGCATACTTTCAGATTTGAGGTAAGATTTGCTGCATTATTTATCAGAGAAAAAGTACTACCAAAGATAATTTCTGAACGGATAAATTCAGCGATGACTCTAAAAATCCATGTATAAATTGTAATTTTGAATTATGAGCATCATTAATAGGCGGGAATTTCCATTCTTCGAGTTACGTTAATTTTTATGTCTTCGATGAAAAAGAGCAATATACTAATTTTTTAAAACTCAATAGATGTATAGCGTGTCCCATCAAATTGAAATAATCGAACGTTTCAAAAACACTGCCCACATTGCTCATTTGCATGCTTAATTGCAAGTTTTTGGCGTTTTTTGAACGTTCGATTACTCCAATTTTATGGGATAGACTATACTGATGAACGTTAATTGCATTTGAAGTTTATATTCTGAAAGTAGCCTAGAATCTGGATTATGTTCAATGGAATAATTATCAGATGATACGAGAATGACTGCATCTGGCAAAAGTTTGCTGAATTTTTGATCGTTAGTGTTTCGCCATTTAAGTGCAAGTTTTTTTAAGCAAACTTCGAATGAAAATTTTTAGTCCTTTCTTTATTCCTTCCATGTGCATGACCTCATTTGAAGCACTTGTTTGCGATTTGTTCACTATTTTCTGTAACAAATTTAATATCTTGTGGTTGGGGGGGACTATTAAGTCCTGCGGCCCGCAAGAGCAAGGCATGGCCCGCGAGGCCAAATGCGCTAATCTGATGATAAGAAACTAAATTTCTGTTTAATTACGGTAAATTAGAATAGAGCATAATACTTTGTCATTACTATCCCAAGTTGAAAAATTTAATAATAATCTATTTGCTGTCTTGAAGCAAATCGGTAATTGTTCCGACCCCCACTTTAGTGGGGAGGGAGGAACTATATACTCAACTGGGTTTTTTTTGTTCAGTCAATTTTGGCCGACCGATATATTCATCGTAGAGAATTGTGATTGGTATCTTTAAAAAGCCCGCCCAGCGTAGAATACAGAATTAAAAAGATTTTTTCGATTTTCATGTTTTACAGGGAGTAATCGAGGTTTAAAGTTTTGTGAACATCCGACTGTTTTTGTTCACATTTTCAGTAATTTTTGTTAAAATTTGGCACAATTGCGCTAATATAATTCAATATAAGTTAAAATTTTTAACGGCAGAGTGTTGTTGTTACCGATAGAGATAGAAGAGCGTTGCTGAATTGTTTGATTGAAGTTTTTTTGGCTAAAATTTATGATAAAATTTTCAAATTCACACTTTTTTCCATCAAAAATGGCACAAAATATGCTTTTTTGGTCCACTTTGTTAAACTTTGCCAGACTTAGTGACCTAGAAACCTTAACACAGACTCTCTAATCTCAAAAAGAGTGCTGGTTGCCATTAGGCGTCGTATGAAAGTCTTCGGGAATTAAAACTTTGCCGTTTTTTGCATATTTAACTCGATAATTATACAAAATGCATCTTTTTTTTTCAATATTTGAAGAAATCCGCTCAACAATTGGTCTAATTCGCAAATACTTGGAACACTTGGTCAGTTTGCAGGGCGCGTGGCAAAATCAAGGAGAGGTTCGATAATATAATGGACTCTTAGTTTTTTATTTTGATGCTGCCTTTTTTCAAAATATTTTGCTTTTGTTCTTTTAATGTTAATTACTGACAATATTTTTTCTTCACAGCTCCGTTAATGACAGCTCCAGTTTACGTAAATTTGAGGCGAAATATAGGTACAGTTTGTTTTCAAAAAACCGACGGGTTTTTATGACTTTGAGGAAGAGTTTTAGTAAAATTTAACTGAAATCTTGTCCTTTGCCTTCAATTGTTATTCTTTTGGCAGTCTGATTTTTCAAGTTTGACCACTGAAAGATCTAAATTTTCTCCTCAAGAGGTGCAGGTGAACTTTTTTATTTATTCGGTTGTTACGTAATGTCTCTTATGTTATTGAATATATTTGTTTTAAGGAAATTTCTGTGATTTTCTGTATTTGTCATTTTTTTTATATTTTAGTCAACATTTTGCTTATTCTCAGCGAGTACAGGTTACCCTTTCTTCCTTATTGAAAAAAAACTAATTTTTTGGCCGATTGTTTTAACAGAAGGTTTTCTTCTTTTTGGTACTGCGAGTTTTTATACAAATTTTTCTGATTTCTGTGTATAATTGCTAATTTTTGCTGTTGTTTTTGTTTCTTTTGTAAATTGTCGCATTATCTAACAATCTAACTGACAGAAGATTTACAGCTTTTGAAACTGAGCATAATTTTCGTTTTTATAACATATGGTTTGAAGGGCGGCGACACGGTTCTCTTGCGGAAATTGTTAGAGTTTTTTTGCCCTTTATTTGCTGTTAATTTTTGTTGTCATATGCCAAAAATTGTAACTAAAGGTCTCAGTGGCCAACTATTGACAAACAATTGAACTTAAATAATTGATATCGGTAAATAACTAATGGCTGTTTTGACTTTCGAATTATATTTCTAAAAATTAGAGTAGTAGTATTCTTCAACTTATCCCTTTTTGTTCTGGTTTGCGTTTTTTTTTCGTTTTTTACAATGTTGTACCATTTTCGTAAATTAGCCTCATTATTAAGAGCTCTTTTTAATGTTTTGTTTAATCAAACAATAATTTTCCTGTTGTTTAAACTTTTTAAATTATGTCTTCAGTGCTTAGATAATTTGTTTCAGAACAGTTTTGTGGAGTTTAGATACTTTCAGTTTTTGTGGTTCTTTTTGTTGTTATTTTTGTGATAGTCGTTTTACGAAAGGGTGTTATGATTATCAAAGGAGACGCACAGTAAGATGTTATATTCTCGTGGTTAATATCTTATAAATTTAATGGCTTCAAAACTGTGGTTTCGTAAAGTTGTTTTTGAAACTTAGTTCAGCTTGTATTTAATGTTATTTTATAGTCTTTTGATTTAGTCTCATTAATAACAATGTCGCAATCAGTTTTCCGAGTAGTTGCAAGACAAACTGTCAACTCTTTTAGTCGAAAGCTTTTGTTGGCTATAAATTTTGAAAAAATTTTTTAATAAAAAAGAGATAGATTTTTGAGATCTGCCAATTTTATTTCTGTTGAATTATAGCTGAGCATCTCTATATACAATTCACATCAATTATCTTTTGAAAGACAATTTTCTCTTCACAACGGTTTTATTTTCCTCAAATGTTCTTTCTTCTTGGAACAACTAGTTTTTTCATAAAACCAATTTTCTTGATTTTGGCAAACATGCCCCTTTTTTGTAGGTCTTTGTTTTCTTTTCACAGTATCACAATAATGGGCGTCATTTACAAATGTTTTCACCTGCAAAAATTGCAAACGAAGATTTTTATTGTTTTTAGTGATCACCTTAATATTTAATTGATTGGGGGGACATCGTTTTCGTGCATAATTTTTTGTGCATATTTTACCTGTTTGTCATTCTTTTTGTAGTCGTATGACATATCCTGGATAATGAAATGCCTCAGTTACTCTCTATTGAGGTATAAAAAGCTCTCTCAACGATTTAATTTGATGCGTAATGTTTCTAATCAGTTCGAATTTAATACTTTAATTTTTAAATTAAAAAAAGCAATGTTTTATTAAACTTTTGCCGCATTTGCTCATTTCTAGTCGACTTGTTGCCAAGTCGCATTGAGGAAAAGTCCCATGTTTTGTTCCAAAAAGTACCGTTTAATCTTCTCAGTATAATATTGATCTGATGCCCTTTTGATTTGGTTATTAGTGGTTTTCAAAAAATGGACAAGGAGTTTTGGTCGTAATTAATAATTGTAACTGTTTGATTTTTATTGCCGTCTTTCCTGGTAGTCATATTACGGTAGCTACAGGTCTCATAGACCCTCTAGAGTAGATTGTTTTATTCTTTTAGTAGTCTGTTGAACGATATGTTGATATGTTAATTTTTTTTATCTCTTCTTCATTTGTTAGACAATTAACTGAAAAATGTAGATGAGCGGGGTCGGAACTTATTGTGCGAACGCACATTACCGAGCCCCCTTGTTATTAATTATTATTAGTTGACAGAAGTTATTTTGACCCAAAGTTAGTTTTTGACCCAACGTTTTCAGAAGCAAAAGAATACTGGAAGTCGAAAGGTCTGTCATATAAATTTAGCAGATAAGGTTTTTACCTAGCAATTTGGATCGATAGATATTTTGTACTCGTGACACTGATAATTTATTTTATTTTTGACTCAATGACTCAATGAATTCTGCAGACAGTCATGAACAGACAACATAGTTCAATTTGAAATCATGAAATTTGAAATAAAGGAATACTATTGCAACCCATCGGCTAGTAATAGGTAAAAGAGTTCCAAATTTAGTCACGACGAATTAGGATCACTTATCATAAAAAAGGAGTAAACTCTAATAATTTCCATTATTATCGTGATAAGATGGATGGACCGGACCGCATTGGTGCATTAAAGAGAAATGGTGGCATAGTAAATCCTGTTTCATTAACTGATTTTTTTTTCAATTAACCAGAAACTCGAAACAAAGGTTTGATTTATGCAAAGCATTATTACAGCCTGATAGGTTTTTTGACATCAACGACAAAACTATTTGAAATGAAAAGCAAATTGATATAAATAGGAGAGCTTAGATTTCACATAAATCACTTTATAATTTGGATAGTTAATGACTGTCTGAAATAAACCTATAGGAGCAAATAAGTTAAGACAAATTTCTGGCTTCAATTGAAAACTAACGACTTATTGGCGACTTAGAAAAAAACTCACAAAAATTAAGAAGTTTTATCCATTTTTTTATTGAACGGAAATTTAATCTTATTTGATTTGTATGCGTGCAATTTTTTGATGAGAGGAAGCTGTAAAGGATAGCAATAATGTATCAAACCAAAGTTGCTTAAATTTATAAAACTGTACCTTGATTGATATATTGTTCCTATTGGACGAAGTTTTCAAAAATAAAATCCGAACACTAATTGCGGGATTCAGTTGTCAAATAAATTTAGAGTCGTAGCTCATGACGCTGTTATTGAATTCAAAAATTTTGAAGTTTACTGAAATTTTAACATTTGACGGCAGAAGGTTAAGTACAATTTTTAACCTGGGGTCATGAGTAGACACCGAACTGGAAAAAACCGAATATAATTAAATTAGATTTATCTGGGTTCCCAGATTCCCTTAAGTAGTAGAGTTTCTTTTAAATCGATGTGAAATATTGGAAAAGTTTGGGAACGTAGACTGCAAAACTCACTGAAACCTACCGAAAGCATATTTTCTGGAACAAGTTGAGAGCTGACTATTCTCTCTTTGTATAATCCTAATAACTGAAAGATTAGCTTAGCTGAGAAGCGCATTGAATTTGTAAAAAAGGCCGACGTTATGAACATTTTTGCTGAATACAATGAACCTAATTTTGAGATGCAGATATTTCTCTCACCCAGAACAGTTGACTTAAATTTAAGGTGGCCTTTAGATGTCGCTAGTGGTAACAAACACAAAGTTATGCGAATCTCCAAATAACGACACGTTGTCTTTTGGAATTCAAAATGATACCATTTTCAAAATTTACAAAGACAGTGAGGCACACAGACATAGATGCAGTGTCGTTTAGTGTGGCGTCTGAGTCGTATGCAATTTTATCAGGTTAAAAAAGATTTCGCTTTTATAGAAATAGAATCGGGTTGAAGAATAACTTTTTTCTATATCTTGCAAAACATACTTTTGGTTTTGTTTTTGTTTTGTTCTTTTAAGTGTTCAAAAAATCTTGAATGTTTTTTATGCCTCTGGTTTGATCATTTTTGAAGTCATATATTGTTCTTTTGTTCCATGTGAGAATTATCTAATTTCATAATACTGTTGAAATTAGATGTAGATACATAATTTGACTTTATCATTAACCGTTCGCCGTTTTTGTCAGTGGATCGCTAAATTTCATATGCTTTTGACATGATCTGTACAAATTTGAGTAATTTTGGTTGCAATGCGTTGTCATATATGTATTTCAAAAATGTTTTGCAAAAATTTCAGATCTTTCCCCCAATCTACCCTTTACACAATAGGCGGAGAGGGAGATATGTTAATTTAATTTAAGCGAGAAGTCTTCTGACCAAGTAGAGAAGAGTATTAACTTTTGGTGCATACTCTTATTATGCTAAATTATTAGATTAAAAAAAGTGATGCTACGGCACTTAGCTGAATTGGAACATCATGCTTTAAAGAATTGGCACTGAGCGGGTTTTCCGCGCGTCAATGTTTTGCTCTAAGCAGACCGCGGTTTTTGGATCAAATCCCAAAGGTAATGAGGGACGTAGCCGTGAACAGAGGTCCGCTGTCCCACTTCTGGTAATTTTATCTGATCTGAACGTTGGCTGATGTTTACAATCAATTGGCCGCTGTAACAGTCAATATAATCTATTGTAAGCACATAAAAAAAAAGAATTTAATTCTTCAAATATATACGTTTCAAACCACATTAAGTATTTCCCTCTCATACCATATCTTTCACGTTTTTTAGCAGTTTTTTATGATTTATAGTATCGACGGCTTTCTTCAAGTCTAAAAAGAACGAATTGGCAGCGTTCTTTTTTCCAGATTTACGAGTTTTTTCGGTGAGTTCTAAGAGTGCTTATGAGTTCTACAAGTGCTTCAATGGTGCTATCCTTTTCGCTAAAATCAGATTGATACCTTGAAAGAATTCCTAGTTTTTCGAAATAGCCGTATAGTCTATTAAAAACATTAATTCTCAAAAATTTTGCTCCAAATTATGAGAAGAGAAATTGGGCGATAGTTTTTTTTCTCCAAATTTGAGCCACTTATAAATAACAGGACGATCTTGGCTTTTTTCAGGCTGTATGGCAAAAGGCCTTCGTTCACTGACCGGTTAATCAACTTTGTAATTAATTTCAATGTGGTTGAAATTGAGGTCATCTCCAGAGGACGACACATTTTGTACCTTCGGTAAATTGCTTCAACATAACGCTTTGTTGTTGGGAAAAAGAACATGGAATGAGCAAAATTTGGGATATCAACATCATGTTTAGCAGTTAAATGATCACGAAAGGTTTCCTCAACGTTCGCAAAAAATTATTTAAGACATCTGCATTGTTTTTAACTTTCGGGAGCTTATAATTTTGCCGGCAAGTGTTCAAAAGCGGTGGATCATTAAACGTTTTGGATTTTCCTTTGATGTCATTCAGAAGTTTGTACCTTCTCCTCGAGTCTGTTGGGCAAGCTTGGAACCTCTTTTGATAGTACAGCTTTTTTGATTAGTTGTGCTCTTTTCCGAAAGTTAAGCGTCATTTTTGAAGTCAAATATTGTTCTTTTGTTTCTTGTGAGAATTATCTAATTTCATAATACTGTTGAAATTAGATGTAGATACATAATTTGTCTTTATCATTAAACGTTCGTCGTTTTTGTCAGTGGATTGCTAAATTTTATGTGCTTTTGATATGATCTGCGCAAATTTGAGTAATTTTGGTTGCAATGCGTTGTCATATATGTATTTCAAAAATGTTTTGCAAAATTTTCAGATCTTTTCCACAATCTACCCTTTACACAATAGGCGGAGGGTGAGATATGTTAATTTAATTTAAGCGAGAAGTCTTCTGACCAAGTAGAGAAGAGTATTAACTTTTGGTGCATACTCTTATTATGCTAAATTATTAGATTAAAAAAAGTGATGCTACGGCACTTAGCTGAATTGGAACATCATGCTTTAAACAATTGGCAATGAGCGGGTTTTCCGCGCGTCAATGTTTTGCTCTAAGCAGACCGCGGTTTTTGGATCAAATCCCAAAGGTAATGAGGGACGTAGCCGTGAACAGAGGTCCGCTGTCCCACTTTCTGGATTAAATCCCAAAGGTAATGAGAGACATAGCCGTGATCAGAGGTTCGCTGTCCCGCTTATGGTAATATTATCTGACCGGAACGTTGGCTGTTGTTTAGAATCAATTGGCCGCTGTTACAATCGATCTAATCTTTTGTGAGCGCATAAAAAGGAGTTTATTTCTTGAAATATATACGTTTCAAACCACTTTAAGTATTTCCCTCTCATACCATATCTTTCACGTTTTTTAGCAGTTTTTTATGATTTACAGTATCGAAGGCTTTCTTCAAGTCTAAAAAGAACGAATTGACAGCGTTCTTTTTTCCAGATTTACGAGTTTTTTCGGTGAGTTCTACGAGTGCTTGTGAGTTCTACAAGTGCTTCAATGGTGCTATGCTTTTCAATAATGTCAGATTGATACCTTGAAAGAATTCCTAGTTTTTCGAAATAGCCGTATACTCTATTAAAAACATCATTTCTCAAAAATTTTGCTCCAAATTGAGTAGGGAAATAGGGCGATAGTTTTTTTTTCTCCAAATTTGAGCCACTTATAAATAACAGGACGATCTTGGCTGTTTTCAGGCTGTATGGCAAAAGGCCTTCGTTCACTGACCGGTTAATCAAATCTGTAATTACTTTTAAGGTGGTTGGAATTGAGGTCATCTCCAGAGGACGACACATTTTGTACCTTTGGTAAATTGCTTCAACATGACGCTTTGTTGTTGGGAAAAAGAACATGGAATGAGCAAAATTTGGGATATCAACATCATGTTCAGCAGTTAAATGATCACGAAAGGTTGCATCAACGTTCGCAAAGAAATTATTTAAGACATCTGCATTGTTTTTAACTGTCGGAGGTCTATAATTTTGCCGGCAAGTGTTCAAAAGCGGGGGATTATTAAATGTTTTGGATTTTCCGTTGATATCATTTAGAAGTTTCTGCGTTCTCCTCGAGTCTGCTTGGCAAGCTTGGAACCTATTTTGATAGTACAGCTTTTTTGATTATTTGTGCTCTTTTCCAAAAGTCAAGCGCCACTTTTTGAATTCTTGAAACTTGGCTTGGTTTTGGCAACCTTTCTTCCAGTTTTTTTTGAGCTGTTTCCGATCTGACCTAATTTTAAGCAAAAATTTATTGAGCCAATTTGGCAGCAGATTTTTTCTGGGGGGACTGCAGATTGGGGTAAATCTATCAGTGACTTAAAGAAAAGTTTCATTAAAAACATTTAAAGCTTCTGAGCGAGTTGTAGCACTCAGCAATTTTCCACTACACTCTGACATTGCCACCCGGAGAGTTTCTACGTGGTTTTCTACAGTGCTAGGATTTCTCAGGAAAGCTGTGTCTCAAAACGTAGTTTTACGTTTAGGTTCCGAAAATACTCCGCATGTTCGATTAATTGGATCGTGGTCTGAAAAAGTTTGATTTTTAAGAATTTCACAGTTTAACAGATCAATATTTTGATACACGAAGTGATCAAGACAAGTGGAACTGGTATCAGTTTCCCTGGTTGCTGATTTTGCGAAAACCTCATAACCGTTAGATAATATACAATTCAGATATTTTTTTAACAATGCATTCTCTTGTAATGTATCAATGTTAAAATTACCACTGAAAGTTAGAGGAAGATAAGGGATTGGATGGTTTCCAGAAAAGTATACAATTATCATTAAATTTCATTTTGTTTTCCCTAGGTTTGTTATAAATAACCGCAAGATTTAGTTTTGCCCCAAATAATTCTGCATCCACTTTTGCTTTGAATCATTACTCCTCCTCCCCTGGATATTCTACTCTTCTGGATATGGATCTAAAACCCGGTATTAGATATTGTTTTCTTTCATCATCGTCACACAAAGGGGTTTCATATAGGCAGACATTGTGAGGCAGGATTTTTAAGCTAAAAATCGGAGATTCAAGATCCAGTAGGTGTTTTTTATTGATCTTACTTTGAGATGTAAAATTATCAATTCGTTCCTTTCTGTGTTAAGTTTAGTTTCGTTAAATACCGCTTCTTTCTTTTTACGTTCCTCGAAAGGGCTTTTTGGTCCATTTTGTATCTGGATTTTGAGGGGTCTTGAAGCCCTGTTCAATGTCGATTAAAGAATAATTGAGAAACAGACCACCTTCGAATAAGTTGTTGATTCTGTATTTCTTTCCGTCCATCCACCTGTAGTGTATGACCCCATCACGTATGAACGATGACGAGATCCCTTCGTCGCCTTTCATTAATTTGAGAAAGGAAAGCCTGGGTTTACTTGCTTCTTCGTGTCTTTTAACATTGTAGAAAGAGGAACTTTCTTCTAATTTACGTTTGTTTTTGAGGACTTCAATTTTTTGTTGCGCTTAGTAAATATAACAATGATTGATCTGTTCTTGTCTCGTGAAGGAAGTTGATGAGCAATTGAGATATCCGTTGCATCAACGTTATTATTTAGGTCAGCTGCTATATCCAGGAACGTTTGCGCTGTTTGAGTGTTAGTCTGTGTATCCATTATCACGACGATTTAACGTTTCTAGAAGCTATGTTTGAGAGAGTATCTTAAGATCTGTCACGGTTTCCTGCGACTTGGTGTTTGTTCCAATTTCATTGATAAACCTCGCAAACTTTTCGTCAGTTTTGCGCTGCATATCAGTTGTCATCTCTGAAATTTTGAAAAATTATCATTTTATCGCTGGTTTGTGTGAGCATTGTTTCCAGTTCTGAATCTTTTCATCTATTACTCTTCGGCGCGCTTTTTTACTTTCTTCAACGAATTTTTGAATTTTCCTAACTATTTTGTTAATTGTCGTCTTTCAGGCTGTTTTTTAGTTAGCCTATGAGGCTAGGAAAAATATCGTTGATTGCTTCTTTGATCCCTTCTTGGATTGTATTTTTTAGCTCTTGCTTTCTTCCGCTTCTCCGGCTGGACTTAGTGCCAAGAACGGCCTCTTATGACCTGAAGTCGGTTTACTTTCTTGTTGAACGCTTGTCAATGGTGTGAGTCCCAAAAACTTAAGTTGCGGTAACTCTTTTTGTATCTCTTCAGATGCTTTGCTACTGACACCGTTCAACGTTCTGTGGACTGCTCTCTGGATTGGAATCGGACATGATTAGGGATGAATAAATGGTTTAATGCGAAGAAAGTTTATTTGATTGGAGTTTTTTAGAATTCTGCTGCAAGGCAGAATTCTAAAATTCTGCCTTGCGTAATTTAACAAGGCTGAAGCTCGGTTTCAACAATGAGCTAAAATAGGATTATTGGAATTTAATCAAGCTTCTTAATACTATGAAAAAGTCTCAATTTAGGTGACTCCCCGGACTGCCTCGAGCCAGCTGGACTCAGAGACGTCTAGAGATCCTCCCAAATTGGAAGAAAGCACGTGAACCGCACGTATACAATTAACCTTTGTCCAAGAGCTAGCTAACAATGACACAAAACAATGAATAAATAGACATTAGTTTTAAAAATCCATGATAAATATTGGCGAGTTTTTTATTCGGCTTCTTTTTATTCTTTTTCTTTTTGGCTTCGTTTTTTCTTGGTCTGCTCTTGCGTTTTCGAGTTTTCGTTCTATTATTCAACTTGTACAAATTTTTTTTTTCTCGTATTATGATTTTAATAAAATTAAGTTCAATCGAAACGTGATGATGGACATCAGAAAGCTGGTTTTCATACCATTTCTATTTTTGTTTGAATTTCGGTAGCAAATGACTCCTTCCGTTAATTGCTCGCCCAACTTTTAAGTTACACAATTCGTCAAAAATGTCTGGAGTTCCTTTTCTTTGCAAATATACAATACCTACTACATAACAATCAAATCTTTTCAGAGCATGAAAACAGTTAATCTTTTCTCAAAGCAGTGTCGATGTTCGAATGGTAAGGTGTGATTGAATTACTAATCACGTCATACCAAATAACCACATCTGATCTGTGCTGGAGAATACCTCTATCTAACAGAAGTTGGACATTTTTGAGTTTGTTTCGAGAGTTATGATTGAAGCTCAGTGATTTCCTTGTGAAGGCTTGTTTTCCCCCAATGCAGCCTGGTGACTTCTGTAGAGCTCTCAATAAACAACTGGCTCCGAGCAAAATAACCATTTATTGGAACATTCACAAATAACTGAAAGACTTGTGATAAACTTACGAAACGGCAAGGCTATTTGATAAATTTTTCACAACAATTAGGTATAAATAATCTTCTTGGCCATATGAGATTGTGGCTCTTGAGAATGATTGTTTTTGTGGTAACAAGAAAAAACGGGAAATTCTTTATTTGCAAAATTAACCACCTTGATTTTTTTTTGAATTTCATCATTCATGATGGAGCTTAAATTGCGAAGAAATGAGAAGAGAATTTGGCTCTGCCTAAACGTTTTTGTGCACTCTATAATATTGAGTAAATTTGTTTTTTGGCACATTTGAAATATAAGGGTAAATATAGAGACTCGAGTCTAAGAACATCTTTTTTTTTTAATTTTGGTCAGTTAAGTTAGCGATATGAGTAGATGTATTCGTCAATTGGGCACATTTTCTGTATAATGTTTTAAGTATAATTTTCCAACAAAAGGGCATTGAAACCAGTCGATGCTTCTTGAATAGCTCATCTCTCAAATCTTTGCAAAAATTATCATAACTAGGTCAGCCAATTGTATTAATAACCACTAGAGGCTATGGATTTTATTAAATATTCCATTCCACTAGTATGTCTGTTTAATGGTTTAACATAGCATATTTGTGCACAGAAGCATTGCATATGCTGAAGAGAATTAGCGAGACGCACCAAATGTTGCATTTTGTTGTTACTCCATGGTCTCAAACACTGGGAAATTTTCCAACTTGAGATTAAAAATATGCCAAGTTGTTTGTTTGGTTATTCTCAGATCATGTTAAAACGAATCAGCCGTTTCTTTTACCATTACTTGTATTTGTTATTCAAGTCATTTTTCTAATTATTAAAAGTAAAAAGTCGTATTCAGAACTTATCTTGCCAGAAGATTGCGTATCTTTTCAGATTACAAATTTTTTCTTAACAGCAAAGACAATGACATGTTTGCACTTGGCAAGATAGATAATTGTAAAATTTTACATCTAATATTCACCGAAATGTTTTGCACTAAAAAGTACTGGATTGAAAACCAAAAAATGAACTAATTCACTCTAGAAATTTAAAAAATTCACACATAGCGTAGAATAAATTTGGTTTCATTATGGCATACCGGGAGGTTTCTGAAATCCAGCCTCGCAAGTTTAAACCGTTACCCATTACCTCTAACGGAAGTGTCGATAGTTCAGAACACTCTGAACATGATACAACACGTTCGAACTCGTTCAAACCTGTTCTAGAACGAACTCTCCTTAATCGGGTCATCATGGATCAACAGCAGCAACAATACATGTATGACCCCAACAATGCCCAGAATGGGGGACAGGGCCAGTACATGATGTCACCCCAGGGGGGTCAGATGCCTCATTATCCGATGCCACCACAGTTTGAAGGTCAGCCCTACATGCCTCCGGAATCGGACGAAGATGAAGAATATGACGAAGAACGACTCATGCAGGTTAGCTTACTGAAATTTTGTTTTGATTTTTTTTGTATTAACTTTTTAATCGTTTTTTTTTCTGCCCAATTACAGCAGAACGCTTAATTAGGCCAGTAGCACTAGTTATCTGCTGCCCTTCTACTGCTCAAATTTTGGACTTTTCCTGTTTTGGTTTCCATGGCCAATTTTTTGGAAGTGACTATAGCCGCTCTTATGCAATAACACCATTGCTGCCAAATTTTTTTGACAAAAATATACGTAGATGGGATTATCTATTTTACATTTTAATTAAAGCGATTTTTTGCTCCAGTTTAACATTCCTAGATAATAGATTTTGAAAAATTGTCCTTTGACCGCGGCATTTTCCAATCCAGGAAACTTTAGTTTTGTTCAGTGACACAGTTTTCCATGGATCGAGTACAATTTATTGAATGCTTATCTACGGTTATTGAACGCGTTCAAGAAAATGTCTGTATTGTGACAAACATGACAAAGCAGAAGTTTAAAATTCACTTTGACATTAGCAACAAAAATTGATTGCAAGGCGCTGAATTTTTTTATTGAGTACCAGTTTCCTGCCTCCTATCAACATTGCAAACGCGAAAATGAAAGGTAGATAAGTTAGATTATTTCAGGCTGAGCGAGAATTGTCTGAAGACGCTCCTTGGAAAAAGATCCAGCAGAATACTTTCACCAGATGGGTCAATGAGAAACTGAAGGCCACGAATGACCCATTGATGGTAGTGGAGAACCTACAGTTGGACTTCAAAGACGGAATCAAACTGGCAAGGCTTGTAGAGGTTCTGGCAGATAAGAAGATCCCTGGTATCACCAAAAAGGCTCGTATCCAGATCCAACAGCTGGGTAATATTACGGCTGTCCTGGACTTTCTGAAGCGAGAAAACATCGATCTCGTGACAATTGGTACGTTAGCATTAAAAAATACTGACAGAAATATATAAATCTGTTTTATAGGCTCTAATATATTCATAAAGTCGGATTTTATTTTTCTCGATTCTACCCATTACCATTTACTTTAGTTTACTACAAAATTTTGGGTATATCAGATCTAGATTAGAATGTGAGTTTCAACTGGAGTACAGTTTAAATTAAGTCCTGATTGTGCAATGAAAATAGACATTTTTATTTAACAAGTTTTGTTTATTGCGTTTTTTCTCTTAACTTCTTGCTAAACGATATATCGTGATTGTGTCTATTGATTTTTATATGAGATAGAGATTTTTTTTTCTGATTTGAGAAGCGTATAACAATGAATTTTCTTGTGGTTAGCTTATCAAAACATTTAAAAATTTACTGTGATTGAAAGCCAGCGGGAGCACTTTTAGATCAGCTGTTATGTTCCCAAGTATCTCTGTATATGAAATCGATCTCGTTTGAAATCGGACACATAAAAATATTTTTTTAATAAAACATGCAATCTCGCAAAGAGTGACTTAGACTATTTTTTGAAGTCCAAGGAGAAGGTCCAATCAACATGTTCTGTCTGCGTTGAATTAATTCACTATTTGTTCGTTTTTTAAAAGAAAAGCAGTACTCATATTGAACAATGCTAAAGAAAATTTGATAATCTGATAACTAGTACAACTACTCTATAAACATAAAATTAGCTTCGTTTTTATTTTAAGACGGTTGGTATTTTAGGCACTCACTTGTCACTTGTGCTTATCACCTGCTGAAACCTCTCAGATCCGGTGGTTATCACTACCCTTTCAACTTTGGATATGTTCGGGATGTTTTAGATAGCTCCCACATAAATGCGGGAAACATGAAACTCATCCTGGCTCTGATCTGGGCTCTGATTCTGCACTACTCAATTGCTCTTGCAAGGTGGAATGACGAAGATGACCTTGAACAGAGCAAGAGTGGACGAGAAAGGTGAGATCAGGGAAAAGAATTCATTCCATTGTCTGAAAAATATTAAGGGTTAAAAAGCATTGAAATTTAAATGGCCAATGTCCAGATGTTCAATTGTTTGTTTTTAATTGTACTCGAACGAAGTGCGTCGCAATTAATTGAATCATGTTAGTCTTTATTTTGAGTATTTCGTTACCTTAGTTTTTGTTATTTTGAGTTTTTGATTTTATCTGACAAGATTTAACTTTTTGGAAACTGGACAAATTGTTAGAGCGGCTCGGGGCCATTTTAACATTTTTATAGCGGTCTAACCAAAGTGGATGGGCTGTTTACCGGAACTTCTTCAAATTGATGCTTCTTCCTTATATCGACTATAGTTTAATTACTAGATACCGAAAGGATGTCGTAGTGGGGCTGGAATCTGAATGCTCCGAACTTTCAGCAGCAGAAAATAAAGCTATTCTTTTTTGAGAGGGCTAGGATCGAGATCGGATCGTTTTTCGGATATTTCACGTGCGCTATACATTCTATTTGATAAAAAAATAAATGCGTTTACTGACTGGCCAGCTGCGTTGCATAGCTGTTTGCAGCTCTGTAATTCTGAATTTTAATGATATTCATATGTTTTAGCCTGATATCTTTCTTCTCGCTGATTTACGTTTATTAATCATTTATAGTTTAGTTTGCTTGTATGTGGCTTCTGGTGAAGGGTCCTCTGGTATTACATAATAACCTTGTTCAGGCTTCTTAAGTGGATGGACAATTACGTCACTGGCCACTACTCTGGCCCTAAGATCAACAACTTTAACAAAGACTGGAACGATGGTACCAAACTGGGAGCTCTCGTTGACTCCAAGGCTCCAGGTATGACCTCACCGAGTGTTTTGGTATCTAATTTGACCTTTGACCTTTTAAAGGCTGCTTTCTTGGGTGAATAAACACCTGAGCTTTGAGGACTACCCTGATGATTGTGAGGGTTTTGACAATGACGAATGGGGTTCGGGTTTGAGACTCGCCGCCATTACCAACTCTTTAAAACCCGGTGCAGTATAATTATTGTTAAATGTGCTCGCAGAAATTGTTTTTGTTGGTGGTGGTTATAAACGATGGCTTGGTAAACAGGGGCTCATGTTCTGTTTTGGGATAGAATTCTTCGTTGGGTAGGTTTTATAACATCAGATTTCAGATATCGTAATTTTAATGGAAACTGGAAAAAAGACGAAATTGCTCACGAAATAAACAAAGAATACTTCTGACTGGTTAGTTAATGGGTCTTTTTGACGAAATTTATGAAGCTGTTTTGTTTTCACGCTGCAACGCCAATTCACAGGAATTACGAAACCAAATTTAAAAATCCATAGAGTATTATTCGATGGAATTGGTTGCTTCTAATTGTGCTGATTTTTGTTTTGCGGCATTTAACGTTTCTATCGTTATAATTACCTGTGACTGATTGAAATAATGATGTAAACATTACACTTTAGGATTGTGCCCTGACTGGGACGAGTGGAACCCCAACAATGCTTATGACAATGCCAACAATGCCATGGATCTTGCTCAGAATTACCTCGACGTCCCCAAGGTAAACTTTTAATAATTTTGACAAACGCGCCTTTTTCGAAAAGTTCACGAAGAAAATTTTTTCACAACATTTGGAAAATAGTTTAACCAGCAATGATCCTAATGTTATTATACATCAGTACTGAGTTTTTGAACTCTAAAAGTAATTCGATTATTCAGGCTATTAAGTCTTTCAAAAAGTAGAACAGATAGCTTCTAGAGAGCAGAAGATCTATTATCAATTAATGGCGGAAATTTTATACGACTTTGATATATATTTTTGATATATTATTTCTGATATATTTGGGCTGATTTGGGCTGACTGCGACGTACGATGCTTCAAAATTGACTGCACTGAAATGAGGTTCAGGTACAGTGTAGCCAAGCTAGAAAAATGTAAAGCATAAAACTGTTTAAGCTAATCAGATATATGATTGTTGCAGCTGATTGCACCTGAAGAGATCATCAGTCCATCTGTGGATGACAAGGCTGTGATGACATACCTGTCTCAGTTCCCAAAGGCCAAGCCAAAGCCGGATGCCCCTCTCAAGCCATTCTGCAAGCCACAGAGGGCAAAGGTATAGCAGTGATATTATTTATCCATGCAATATGGTCATTTCGCATCTGGATTTTGTATTACATATAGCTATCTTTCTGTGTTACTTTTTTCCCTAGATTCGAAAATAAAAATTTTTATTACAGAAATATTTTTTGAAATTAGCTGTTAATTTCTCTGAAAATATTACAGAGCCATATTTTGAAGAAGTATGTGCACCTGAATAGATATTTAACATTTATATTATCCACTGACATCCGAAATTAATAGTATAAAATAAAAACTACAGGTATTACAGTTAGGGAATGTCGAAAAAGATGATTAGGTTTTCTGCTTTTCTTTCGTCCTGTTTCAGGACATTGAAAACGACTGTGATGGCATTACAGTCTATACGATCAATACGTTCTGGTTATTTGAACTTTTCAGTTCCATTAACACAACCAGACAGGAATAATAAATTTATTGCTCCCATAAAAGTCTAGTCAAACTGTGACTCATTGTTGTGGTATTGTAGGCGTATGGACCAGGCGTTGAGCCAGAGGGCTGTGTGGCGAATGTGCAAACCCACTTCACCATTGAGACATACGGAGCTGGACAGGGAACAGCCGAGGCGGCAGTCTGGGATCCGAGTGGAACCCAAGTCACTGTTAGTCACCACCACCTCCGGTTTTATTATTCATTATTGTCTGAATTGTAAATTGTCTGGAATGTGAAATGCAATGTAAATAAAGGAACAAACTCAATTACGGGTGTTTGCTTCAGGTAACGTTGCCCAATTTGAGGTGCAAGTTTATTATGGCAATTATTGTTACCTATAAGCTATAGATGGCAGACAGTACATGTCAGTACAATTACTGCGTCACAGTATGGATTAATTACGTAGCATGTATTTTCTACAGGCTTTTTTCGAGAAGGTTCCCACTTGATTTGGACACAATAACTCATAATTGCTGATATTACTCAAATCTTTTTAATTTTTCGCTTGTAAATTTGATCATGTAAACCGAAAATGTGGCTTTAAAACACTGTTCAATTATTTTTTTTTTGTAAAAATGAGATGTGGTATCGTAGTTTTTTTTTGTTTTAGACGCAGATAACTTTCAACAATGACCATTACAAGACGTACAGTGTTACTTACACACCATTGGTTGCTGGACAGCACAAGGTTTGTTTTTATCATGTCTTAAGTGCCAGTAGTTTCACGGGAAAATCTTGTATAACTCTTGGTTCGCTTTGCGATATAAATATTTTCGCTCGATATTTGAGACTTAATTGATGTAATTTCGAATTAATTTTCGAGTTCTGATAGCACTCTTTTTTTCCGTGAATTCCTGAAGTGAAAATATTTCGTTTTATTGAGAAGGTGTTCGATGCTGATGTATTTTGCGAAACCATTTTTGATTCCACTGTTTTTAGGTGGAAGTGCGCTGGTCTGGCATGCAGATCAAGGACTCTCCGTTCACAGTAAACGTGGCGGGAGTTGTGGGAGATGCCTCCAAGTGCAGAGCTGCCGGACCTGGTCTGGCTGTAAACGGACTGCAAGCCAGTGTGCCTACCTTCTTCGAAGTGTTTACCGAAGGTCTGTTTCAGCAGAATTTTTGTTTCGAGTAGTGGCATTTCATGTCGGGATGTTATATAATAGTTCTAGAAAACATTGTATAGTTTTATCTTCTTCTTAAAAGTTTCAGAGGGAGAATTAAGGCATTTCAGACGCCGTTTTATCCTTCTATCTCCTTACTCTACTTATCTAACTTGGGTACTTCATGTCCAAATATTTTGTAAAGAAATTTTGAAACATATGCGAAGCTGACTTTTTTCCTTCTGGCCAAATTGGAAATTTCAAGCATCCCCACAATTTTTGGTACCATAATAACGCTCTTGTAACGCGGATTTTAACGATATAGCTTTTAACAATATTATGGGAAATTTTTTCCATGGGGATATATAAGATCATCGTCAGAAACGCGATTTTCTGAATATCTTGTTCAAATTGGTTTTTTAAACAGATATCAATAGCCTCTAAACGTTAGCCAAGATTTTGCTACTAAAAAAAGGAAATCATTTTAGGGGTTTTTGAGGTGCATTTATTGTGTAAAATTCAACATAAAAAATTCTGTGAACTCTACTTTTAATTTTTTTAGTCTGTTTGGTCTCTAGAGGACCACAAAGAAGACTTCACGCAGCTTCGATTTCGGTTAATTTATAGCATCGTTTAAAAGATGTAGTAGATATGTAGTAGATTTTGCATGTACTTCAGAAAAGTTCGCGCATAGATTTTGAAACAAAATTTTTTGTTTAACTTTGAAACATTTTTGTCAATAATTTTTTGTCAATAATAATAATTTTGCTAGCTTGCATGCTTGATAGCCTTTGGTTTTTTGACGACCATACCGGTTTCAAAGGCAACAGCACAGGTCACATCAGCAATGATACCTTTTTTAATATCGAAGAAATTAATTACTCTTTTTCTGTTTTTGATTGAATGCGAATTTCTACTGGCTTCCAAATTTTCCTATTGATAATTTTTTTAAGGAAGTATTTGGCTTTAAAGATATTGAGGCAAAAAATTTTAATTTTGGAAACTTGTTGTCTGTTTTGTTTTTAATGAATTAAAGAAGTTTGATTTCATATTTGAACTTTCGCGGTTTCTTAAGACATTTTTTTGTGAAAAGGTTCAAAACAAAACAGTTTCAAAATATCCGTGAAATATGCAATATCTTCAATTTGTTCAGCCTTTTAATTTTTTATTACTCCCAGCTTTACTCTCTTACTAACTTTATTTCTCGGAATCGTGAACTCGAAAACTGCCGAGAAAGCACTTGAAATGTCTAAAAACTTGTACTTCTAATGAGTTTTTCTTTGTTAATAAGAGTTCTTGTTTACTTCTTTGATCTCTAGTTGTCTACGATGGGGATTTTAGATACCAGGATTTTATATTTTTCTGCAGCAAGTTGCAGCAGGCATTTCTCATTAAAAATCAGGTTTCTTGCCTCCTGCTTTCAAAATGGGCGGATCTTTTCTGCTCGGCACCCGCTTTGTTTTATACCCCCATTTATACATGTTTAAAGATACTGTTAAAATTAAGAGAGTTGATTCATATTCATATATGAACAATATGCATTCAGTAAAAGCTAGCTTTGCTATCGTTTGAGTGTATTACGTCTCTCAATTAAAAATGGTTGCATTACAATGTAAGCTTGAAAAAAATTTCTATTATATCATTTTTGGTGTTATCAGCTACATTAAAAGCTCAAAGTTTTTGAGTTTTTCGGGAAACCATTTTTAAAGTGACCTCAGTATACCGAGTGGAGATATCTCTTTTACAATTCGTGATAACTTAGTGTAGCAGAAAAGATCCAAATGGGAAAAAGTGAAGTGGAGAGTTAAATCCGAATCTTTGAAATTAAGAGAAAGAAATTGAGGCGTGGTTTTGAACTGGAACTTGATACTCATAATTTGAATTGTAATTGGAACACGAAAAGTTTCTAGATTATCTTTTATCATTTGAAATCTTTTGCAGGACTGAAATTAATGGGATTTAATAAAAATTCTCTCGCTTTTGTCTTATTTTTAAAATATCTAAGAAAACCATTGCGCGGAGATTTAAACTTGACAATCTCATTTTCTTATATAGCGCCCTACTTACGAACTGATAATTTTAAAGTTAATTTTTGTCGCTTTCCTCATGATTGGGTCGACGAAATTTCTTTCCGTATTGAGGAAAAGTTTATGAGAAGCACGTTTAAGCAAGCTCGTTAAAAGTCTATGACAAGCACGTATTGCAGTTTCGTTTAATTGTAATAACAAACTGGTGACCTCGTGATCAATGACCTGTTGGAGCTAGTAGAATCAATGAACTCTCTGATTTTAGAATCATTAGTTTGGCGTGAAAGCTTTGCACAAATACTCATACTCTGATTATCTCGCTCTCGACACCACCTAAAAATACCAGAGAGCTGCAATCTTTAAAGCAGCTTTTTTTAATTGTTATTTTTATTTTTTCTGTTGATTAATTTTGTGCTGTCTCCTATTAAAAGGTATCACTAATGAAATTGAAGCGGTGTGCTTTTTCGCTTGGCACAAGATTGATGACGGAAAAAAGGCGGAATGGTTCGCAACGGTTGCATTTGACGAAATTCTTTATGCATCATAATTGGTCGATGCCGAATTCTTTCGGTGTCACCTTTGCCGGTGCTTGTACAAATTGCTCGTAAAATGGCTTGTAAAATTTATCGTTTACCCAACCAGGCGCGTTGGAATTAGTTGAAAAGCAGCAACAAAGTGAAGGCGGATTGAGAACTTGATCGTTGCTTGTCCGTACACCGCTTAGTGATAGTAGCTGATGTGCTTCACCGTCTCAAACCTCACTTTCCATTGTTATCAATAATTGATATTTTTCGCACACGTTCATATTCATAATTAAGTTCCTAGGAATAAATCGTTTCATTAGCAGCTGAATTTGATGCTTTTTTGAAAAACCGGTTTAATGCGAAGTGATCATATTTGGACTTCGTAGATTTAATAAAAGACGGTACGTGAGGCACAATACTTTTTCGTTTGTCTTTTATCTATGCCCAATTGAAGCGACTAAAACTAACGGTAACTTTGCTGTTTTCAAATTAGTTGAAACTTTGTTGCTAGAGCTGCGTTGTTGTTCACATTAGTTTTACTCCGGCTGAATAGATTTTGAAGCAGTGGCACAGTGTGCTTAATATCTGAAAGGGGTCCGTTCAATTAAAAATTAATTTATCTAAATAGGCCCTTGTGTTTGTCTTAGAAGCAAATCGACTCGGCTTTTAGCCTCTCTTGTGGCTTTATTATCTTGCCAAGTTCAACGCTTTCTTAAAATAAGAGTAATTGTGTAAGTTGTTTTTAACAATAGTCAACGTTTTGAGACCTTTCATTGAAAGAACTAGTAACAAAGAGTCTGTTAAAACGTAAAAGGCGTTTGTTTGTTTGTTTGTTTGTTTTGGTGGGCGTATTTCGATTCGTGACTTGATGACGTTTAGATGCTGGAAGTGGAAATGTGGAGGTGTACATTACGGATCCGAATAGTCGACCTGAGAGTGTTCAGATGAGAATGGACCGAACTGTAAGTTCTCATATCTTATCTATTCATACCTTGAATCATTTGCAAATATGTATACTTATTTTTGTATCATGTCGACAGTTTTGTCCCTCACCTCTCATTCTGTTCTATATATGAGGGTATTTTCAATTATAGCCCCTTTTTCTATTGTCCCCAACGTAGTAGGGGCCGCCAAATCCATCGTAATGGGGAAATAGGAATTATAATGCAGAAGCTTTAATACTAGTTTGGTGTCAGGACATTATACCCATAATACCAAAATACCCAATTCCAAAATACCTATCAATTAGTTCACGCTAATTCCAGGTTGCTAGAACTTGTTCAAGACCTCTACAATGAGTCATTGTTTAAATTTCTGATTTTATATACAACTGCAGTTAGCAGAAGACGTTGAATTTTAATTCAACGTTTTTTAATTCAACCATGCACGATCATGTTACTTCTCCATTGCACATGAATGTGTGTGTGTGTGTGTTTCAGAATGCGACTACGTACACAGTGAAGTACATGGCATCTCTGCCAGGTGCTCACGTCATCAAGGTTACCTTTAATGGACGCAATGTGCCTGGAAGTCCCTTCACTGTCAACATGGGAACACCCAACGCCCAGCAAGCACCCAGTTAGTCCATTTTTTGTGCTCAAAATCGTAGATACCAATTTTCTCTGCGATATATTTATCATTTCGTTCGGTTGGTTTTGAACTGTGTAAATAATTGAAGATACTTATAAAAATAATACTATTCAGGCGTTTCTAACACAACACTCAAGTGACTAAAATAAAAAGCGAGAATTATCAAAGACAGCTAACCATACCTATTAAGACAATTTAAAAGATTCACTGATAGGAGCTAGATAAAAGAGAAGATTGCTTACTTTTGCAATTTTAAATGCATGCTGGAGAAAAGGGTCTAGGAAGTAAACCCCTACGGAAAAAACCCCAAATCGGCTGTGATAGGTTAATATCAAGTCCCATGGGCCGCTAAGGATTGGCCATGGCCAGCGTGGCATGGCCAAACGATCTAAATGCGCAGCTCGTTAAAAGTCAAGTGGGTGTTGATTTCCTATCTAAAATTAAGTGTTTTTTTCCCTGTGTTTTTCCCCGAAACCGCTGAGAAAAAGGTATTACATCTACAGAAGCATTTCCAGATTGGTTTATATAAGATGGCCTCGATACATAGTGCACCTGGCCTTCTCAGAATAATTTGAATTTTTAAATCTAATTTAATTGTGTGAAGTAACTTTGAGGAGTCCTTACATGAATAGCAACTCACCAATTGGTATACATGTACTTTTCGATTTGTAGATTTAGATGCTGTGTTATCTTTATACTAAATTAAGAGTAGTACGAAAATATAGTGTTCAACTGTATTCGCTAATTACTTATGAGCTTACGTTTCAAAAAAAGTTAGTACATTGATAAATTTTTGACATTCCGCGAATCATATTGTTATCTGATTTTTAAGAGGCAGAAGCAGTTATGGAGGACGATTTAATTAAAGCCGATCGGCTTCGGTTGTATTATTGGGGGGGGGGGGGGGGGGGGTGAGGGGAACGGGTTTGGGGTTTTCAATCAATGTTTTACTTAAAGCACAGTAAATTGACTGACTTGTACTATTTATTTAAACATATTCCGCTTTTGCTCTAGAATGACGCTTTTAGGGAGCTTTTAATGTTGAGTTTTGGTACCCGAAATATAATAACTTAACTAATTTAACTGGCTTAATTAAAAATAGTTGTTATTTTAGATGGTAAATTTGGTTTGCCTTCTTTTCAGTTGATTGCGCCACCATTGAACCAGGTTTTCACGCCACCCTCCTTCTTCGTTCGCTACCTGTAGCGCTTACCACTACTATTTTATTGCACTTGTTTCATACCGTGTTCAGTTTTATTTGTTTTTGTCAATCATTTATTTTATTGTCACGCATCAAGTAGTCTTTTTTAATCAATTTGGAATTTGAAAAGTTGATCAAGTCATTGTTAGTTTCATTTGGGGGACCTAGTATGTAAATGTGAACGCTTTTATTGAGAATAATGGTTTCACGTCACTCCGCTATTTCCCCCGGCAAAACTGAGTTTTTGAAACTGAGTTGCCCTTCTTGAGTAGCTATCTTGGACCTTTCCCTCATCCAATCCACCGCAGCCTTTTGTGTGCACATGTTATCAAGAAATATATTTGGATATTTGGATCTATTCGTTTGCACCACCCCCCCCCCCCCCCCCCCCAGTATGCAGTGCACCACACAGTTACAGAGCACATGCCATTAAATAATACATCGTTCTAGAAGTATGGTGCTGCAAATAGTATGCGCCCATTAAGCGGGGGGGGGGGGTCAGGAACGATCCACACACTTTTTCTAATTTTTAACCCCCCAAGCGCACGTGGTATATTTAAGCATTATGGCTTAATTATGTATAGCTGAATTATGGCCCTTTTTATGATGTCCAAGTGTCATTTGTTGCCCCATTATATATTTTTCGACCAGCAGGGGTGTGCAACGTTTCATTTAAATGATCACTTTGAGTGAGAAAAGTTAGAACTTTGCTCATCTTGGGAGATAGATAAATGCGAAACAGTTCTCAATAATTGTTCAAGACAGGTGGCTCAGTTTGATCACGCATTTTTTAAATCAGCAATAGTAGCTGAAACAGTTGTTTTAACTACAGAGAACGATCCTCGTCGTGTCTACGTCACTGGACGGGGAGTCCAGCCTAAAGGTCTCCGCACGAACGAACCAGCTGTTTTCAACTGTTTCACCAAGGATGCGGGTGAAGGGGAACTGACACCATCTGTTCTTGGCCCAGGAGGCACCCAAGTACCCTGTTCTAAACAGCCCAAGGCTGATGGAGAGTTCGAGTGTGTGTACAGACCGATGATTGCTGGCCCTTATAAGGTTAAAAAGTTTCCTCTGGAGCGGAAAAGATTTTCCTTGAATTAAAAATTTCCAAGAAGTGAGCATTGTTTTCATGTTCTCAAAAATGCCTGAAAGAGGTACAAGTGTTTGTAGATCTTCAAACTGAGCTTTTAAATCTTCAGAAGAGCTTTTGATATCCGAGTAGGTCTGATTTGCGTTCAGATAGTTTTTGTTCATCTGAACGATCTATAATTTAAAACAGTAGATTCTGAAATGTCTCTTGCTTGATGCTCAGACGTATGTCTAACATATTGCTTCTAACAAACGTTTGAAAAAACCAACATACTATTGCAGGATTGGTAGATTGAGGCGAAATCGTCCTTATTAGGCAAAAATCCTCCCTTTAGGTGATCGTGGCGTTCGGAGGACAAGACGTGCCTAGAAGTCCCTTCCAAGTGCAAGTTGAGAAGCCAACCAACTCTCGCGTGATAGCCTATGGACCTGGTCTATCTGGCGGTCGTGTGAACAAACCCGCAGCCTTCACTGTCGACACTCGAGGAGAACCAGATGCTAATCTAGGTAATGTATTTTGTGTTATTTTTCTTCGGCTTCATGTTACGTCACGCTAAAGACGTGAATTACCACGAACAGAAATCAGACATGGTGTAAGAAAACGATGGGTAGATAAAGAACTAGAATTAGTCCGGATCAGAAATTTTTAATTAGTTCAGGAAGGCTTATATGCGCAATTCTTGCATCAATAAACCAGATTTTTAGTTTTGGGCCGTTATTTTACATGTAGCGTCATTTTGATTGCTTTCAAACGAAGTCTATAGCAATTATAATAGCTCTTCAAGAGTTGGTTGTCACCGTTTACGAGGTGAGAAGGTAAAAAAAATGCAATATTAGAAACTTCGGTTGAAAATCTTAAATCTTTTTAATGAGTCCATCCAATAAGTAACACAGATGCTAATAGCTTGGCATTTTACAGAGCTTTTTTATGGCTATAATACAAAAAAAAATCGGTTTGTGAAATACAATAATATGACTTGGTTTGTAGGCTTTTCGATCGAGGGACCGAGTGAGGCGCAAATAGATGCTGAGGACAACAGAGATGGTAGTTGCAAAGCCAAGTACTACCCCACTGTGCCAGGAGACTACATCATTCACATCACGTGCAACAGCGAGGACATTCAGGTTCGCGTATACTCAGTTATCACAGATCAGCGAAGAAATTTGAATCTATTGTGCCCCCACCCCCAAGCTCTCGCGCTATTTTTTACATAATGACGTGCTGCATATCAAAGCATAACTTGTAACCTGGATCATAAGAACAAGGGGGTGGGGAAACATAACAGATCCAAAAATCCTCCATGGTCTATTTGCTGTTCCCGTAATCAAAGTCGTTATATGTTTTTGTTTAGGCTGCTTATCGCAGTGGCATCTGTAATGTGAAGTGCTGCTTATGATGAATTTTCAGAAATAAGCCTGCAAAAACTGATTGCTGCGTGTTGTGAATAATTACATCAATTGTTCTTCCGTTTATTTATAGCAGAAATTTTTTGAATGTTTCTGTCGTCCCCCCAATATGTAGTTTTCTTTGTACCAAGTGCAAATCACTGTACTTGAACGCATTAGTGGTCGCCCATTTTGTTTAATATTACTCAAAATACAGCTCAATTAATCTTCATTTATTCATCTCTAGGATTCGCCCTTCAATGCCCGAATCATATCAATTGAAAGCGAAGAGTCTCCACCTGTGGATCCGGAACAAATCACTGTCACTGGACCAGGTGTTGAACCAGAGGGCAATTCGATCAACAAGCCCGCCCAGATCATCATTGTGTTCCCGGCCTCCACTCCCAGAGGAAAAATGCCCAAGTTGGACATACTGATTGTGGATAGAGATGGAGAGAAGGTGGCGGCGACAGCACCACAGCTCTTAGGTTTGTCTCTTTTATAAATAGCTGCGTCAGCAATTCCAGGCGGCTATTATTGCGCTCCTAATTTTTTTTACAATTCAAACAATTTGAATTGTATTGGGGCGCTGTGTTTTTTTTTATTAAAGATGTGTTCACACATTTTTCGATGACTGTGATCTTTCAAAACGGGATAAACAGGTAAAGCCCAGCGGGCATTAAGTTTCATTAGAGGCCCAGAGTGGGCTTTAGTAGTCCTTCAAGTGCTTAGAGTGGTGCAGCTGCGGGATTGGCCTTAATTTAAGGTTAAAAGGTCATTTTTAGGAGTTTTTTTGGCTCAAAATGTTGCAATTTTTCATGTTTTTTTGTGATTATTTTTTGAGTTTTTGATTAGTCTTAGGTTGAAGTTTTAAAAGTTGATGAAGGCCTTTTGCGAGACAAAATTACTTGCTATAGCTATTTATGATCTATATTTTTGGTACTACAAACACAAACACGCAAAATGATACTATTTTTTTTCAATTTCAAGTTTTTTTGAAAATGTTTGTCATTTTTTTTGAGTTTTTCCAGCTTCAGGAGCCGGAGAATCTCACTAAAGGTTTGAAAATAGGGCACTGCATAGTTTCTAATAACAATGGATTAGTTTTTAACTTTTTAATGTCTCGAATTTTAGCATTTCTTTTTACAAAATCTGCAATTTTTTTTAAGATTTCCTAAAGTTTTCGTCAATTTTTGAAATTTGACCATTCTCAAGTGACAGAACATTTATTCTAGGGTCTGAAAAAAAGTTGCTGCATGTTTTTTCGTTTCAATGGTTTTGTTTTTAACATTTTAACCTTTCGAGTTTTAGAAATTTTTTGATAAAATTTGCATTTTTTTTCAAATTTTTTCAAAACATTTGTCTTTTATTCAGTTTTTCTTGCCTCAGTATCCTGGTAACCTCATCCGGGGTTCGATAGTATGTTATTAAATAGTTGCTAGGGGGCAATTGAATGGTTATCGACATTTTATCAGAACGAATTCTATTTTTTGAAATTCGAAATTTTTTCTAAAAATTATTGCCTATCGACCTTTGAGGCAATGAATTTTTTCAGGCTTAAAATTGGGTTACTGAATACCATCTGGAGATACAAAAATGATTCTGAAGATATTAATATCACAATTTTCAGCAACATTTCACTGAAATTTGCAATTGATTTCATTTTTTTTATTTTCCTGTCATTTTCGAGTTAATCGATCTTCAAGGGCCAAGGAATTTTTTTCAGGTCCTGAAGATTTAATACTGGACCGATTTCAGAAACAAAAACTGGTTTTCAACATATTTTTGAATGAAGTATGTTCAAAGTGATCAAATTTTGCCGTAGGGATAAAAGCTGCAAGAGTTTTAGCAATGAGTATGTTTTTGTTTAGTTTGTTTGATTGTTTGTTTCTCATTTTTTTTCAGATGATTTTGTTTGTTTTGGGTGGCATTAATCAATTGATCTGCTGGTCAGGTAGAGTACTTCTAATTATTTCTTTCAATTCTCTGAATTGTATTTCAGGACTCGTCCTGCTATGTTTTTTTACTTCGTCTAACAGATTTTTGTTTTGTCTGACCCTGACTTTTTCAATGACTTCAGTGACTTCTACTGCTTTGCAGTTAAAATTTGGCTCTGTGACGTCATTTCTGCTTTTAGGACGGTCGCGTGATTTACCTCACGCGAAAATTGACTTCTGATCTCCTCTATGGAACTTTATTTAATGAACATTTACTAGTTAAAGATCAACAGTGTGCATCTAAGTAGTGCCAAGCTTATATGCCCCAATTCTTGAGTATTAGTCTTGAGTTTTTGATTTCGGGCTTTTAGGGCTTTTTCCTCATAGACTATATGTGTATCATAAAAATGACATTACATATCTAACCCAAAAAAATTTGGTGGTCTACAAAAGGACTTTTGGTCAATCTGCCTATATTGTTTCTTTAGTTGTTTCAATTCATGGAATACCACAAGCGTCTATCATGGCTTTTTTCGGGCATTCTGCCGGCTATGTTTTTCATTGACGATATCCAATTTTCTTAACAAATTTAAAAATTATAATAATTACGGTTCCTGCGTAATCGCAGCGGAACAGCATTAGGCCACAGCGGCCTGTTCTCAGCTGTCCTTTTTCTTATTATTGACAACATTTCAGACTGATCTTTTTATGAGAAGAATTGCTCTTTTTTGGTTACTATAGCAAATTTTTTTGCGCTTGAAACTTTTCCATGGTACCAGCATTGCAGCCAACCTTGGTCAGGCTATGGTTAACCTGAAGCTATGGTTAAGTGAGAGCTCATCCTCACACAAATTTCCGTTGCCTGAAGCCAATTTAGAATGCATATTTTTAATAAAAAAACTAAATAGATGTATTATGATCTAAGATTTTGCAAGAATGTGAAAAGAAACTTAAAAGAAACTTCTATTAATCTCGATAAAATTTTGAGAAAGTCTACTTTAGGTAGATGGGACAGTATCATCTTAGCGCAACTGACAAACTTTTGAAAGTTATGATACAGTGCATTTTCTTACGTTAAAAAGCAAAAATTTGAGGTTCTAGAGCTTGTAAGGTTTGATTTATTTTGCAAGTGGTTCATTTCATTTGTTTGTATTTGTTTTTTATTTGTTTGCAGAGCAATCGCCTCCCAAATATGCAGTGCAGTACACCCCAAAGAAGGACCAGAAACATACCATTTATGTGTCTACTGATGGGGTGGCGGCTGCTGATTCACCCTACCAAGTATACATCGACAGAGGATACGATCTGGCCAATGTCAGGGTGCTCAATTTGCAACCTAGTAAGATTTTTAATAATAGATAACCTTCAAAACAGTCGATTTATTTTTTAGCTTTATTCTTCATGTAAATTATTCTAACATCAGTTCATTTATTATGATCAGTAATTAATATCACTGTTCATTTAGTGAAATCTTGAGAATATAAATGTTATTTTCTTGAGGATTAACTAATTGCTAGAAGTGACAACAACTTGGGTGCTTCAACTTTTTGCGGCAGACTAATTTAACTTTTCCTTTGTAGTAATTAACAAAACTTCTACTACTTTCTCGTCCTATAACAAACTAACCTGCACTGGCATTCACGTTCTGTATCAGAGCACCTTCTCTTTCCGCGTGCAGAGCTAATCTTGCAGCTGAAGTCTCTCTCTTTCCATTTCTCGTTCTCTGTACTGTTAGCCCACAGTTCAATTCTTCTTCAACTCACTTCTCGTCAACCCAGTTGCATCACAACCCTCTGTCGCTTCTCACTTTCAGTAGACCGTCCATTATTTCTTCACACCCCAGGGGAGCCTCATAGAAATATGAAAATGTTGATATGATGACTATTTTATTAGCTGCGAAAGTCAATGTCGCTGAACAGTTCGAAATCCAACATCCTACTAACGCCGACTTGCCAACTCCCAGAATTGTCATCAAAACTCCGTCTCGTAGAACCATCAAAGCAGCTACCAGATCTGGACCTCCTGGAACTGACTATGTAGATTTCACCTTAGAAGAAGAAGGACCTCACGACTTATTGATCTATTTCGGAAACATGCTTTTCACTGAAGTTGCCATAGACTCTGAAATTGGCGCCAGTCCTTCTAACGTCCGAGCTTATGGACCGGGTATCTCAGGCGGCGAAATAAACATACCTGCCGAGTTCAACGTTGATACTCGAGGTGCTGGTACTGGGGCTCTCGGTCTCGAAATTGAAGGTCCGTCCGAAGCTCACATCGAGTGCAAAGACGATTCAAAGGGTCTTTGTCGAATTAGTTATTTGCCAACATTACCTGGCGATTACATAATAACGGTTCGGTTTGCTGATCAACATATTGAAGGCTCTCCATTTAAGGCGGTTGTTACAGCTAAATACGATGCCAGTAGGGTTAAAATTTCTGGAAAAGGGTTGCACAGTGGCAATGTGCGAGTGTACGACTGGGCAGAAGCGAAAATTGACTGCTCTGAAGCTGGAGAAGCCGATTTGTTTCACGAGATTATTGGTCCAAACGGTAACATGTCGCAACCGATTCCCTCGAGTGTGACTCCAATTGAAGAGGGCGTGTTTTCATTGAAGTACCAGCCACAGGAGGAAGGGAACCATACAATCGTGCTCAAGTATGGAGGTCAAAATGTCTATCGGAGTCCTGTGAAGGTGAACGTGAAGCCATACGTGGATGTCAGTGCAATCAAAGTGTATAGGTTTTGGACAGGTAATCTGGCTACTTTGATTTGCAACAGACCAACAAATAGACTTCACGTTCAGTAATATAAAAATAGGTTCGCAAATTGAAAGAGAAGTTATATAATCTTGAATGCAAGTTATCAATTTGATTTAGTTGTAGATACTGTCATGAATGAATCTGAAAAGTTTCAAGCAGTCCCTTTCCTTTTAGTGACTTACTTGGTGCATGGGTTTAAGTAACGCATGAGTTATCTTCTAAATGTTAAGTTGTTCTTAAAATTGCATGACTAAAATTTCGACAATGAGGTAGCTTTCTTTTTGCTCATATATATTTCTATCTAAATCTGTAAGAACTATGATGATGTTTGCAGATGTGTTTGTGGAGGGATATCATGACTTCTTGGTCGACGCCCGAGCTCAGCCAAACCGAGTTGGCGATGAAGAGGTCAAGGTAGTGATTGTAGCACCATCAGGACGCAAAACAGCTGCCAAGGTAAGCTAGAACTGCTTTGAACTAATTTCTGTATTCGTTTTTGTCACGTGTTTCGAATGGCTGCTTGGTAACTTCGAAACTATATAATTTCCCAAATTTATCAGGCGGGCAAGTCTATTTTTGGATCTCATTTTAATCAGGTGCTGTATTTTTTGTGATGTTAATACAGATTGTCTTAAATTGGAAAAATTGACCTCTGATATTGTTTTTGTCATTCGGTTAATTGGACGTTGAAATGAATTCGCAAATTTTGTGTGCAAGGTGAAACCTTTGGGCGATGGAACATATGAGATCGGCTATGTAGTCAAAGAAGTTGGGCCTCACAACATTGAGGTGATGTACCAAGGTGCACAGATCCCGAATAGTCCATTCAAGGTCAATGCAATCAAGGGCAGAGATGCGACTAGAGTGACTGCTGTGGGTCCAGGACTGAAGGAAGGTGTTGTCGGACAAGAGGCTCATTTCACTGGTTAGTTTTACTCTCATTATTCCGATTTTAGTTCTCTCTATTTTAATTTTTTCCTTTCTTACTCTTAACTGTGTTGCAACAGAGAGCACGTGCTTTATTTCCTTACAGATGTCTCAGAGATTTGGTAGCACTACAAGCAATTGCAAATTCTGATTGTTGCAACTTTCGGTGGACAATTCAATTAAATGAAAAACATACTTGATCTTTGATTGAATCAAACGCATCGTGACAGCGTTCAAACAGGATCACAATTTTTCACGGCATTAATGTGTAAAATTGTTGAAGTAATTGTTTCCTATTTCACATATTCATAAAATTTCCTATCTGTATCAAGTCGAAGAAACAAAAACAACAAAAAATACGAAATGTTTCAGCTATAATTTGTTGTGATAGTTTATTGGACGCTGGCGTATCTTCTATCAGTTGTCATAAATTTTGACAAATGGCATTTTGTCAACTGCTACCTGTTAACTTTAGTCATCAGCAAGAATGCAGGTCCTGGCTCTCTTGGAGTGTACATTGAGGGACCTTCGGAAGCTAAGACTACTTTCAAGGACAACAAAGATGGTACCTGTTCACTCGCCTATCTGCCCACTAAGCCAGGAGAGTATAACATCGTCATCAAATACGAGGACGAGTCCATCCCCGATTCGCCCTTCCATGCTATGATCTACCCAACTGAATACGATCTCCTCAACAAACCAGATCCCACAAAGGTAAAAATTTTATTGCGCTTTCTCTTAAGAAGGCTTTTAGAAAAGTAATATTGTTTAGGTTGTCAATATTACGACTATAGCTCAACCGATTATCATCAAAAGAATTACTAAACTTCCAAAATTTTCTCAAAAATTTAGTGCGAATGGCATGAAAGTAATGACGAGTTTTGTCATATAATCCTCTAATTACTAAAGATCTAGAAAACCTAGAGAAATCTTGAAAAATGTGGAAATTACTTTTGATCTAAATTTGCGGAAAATCAGTTTTAACAGCTGCAGGTGTGCTTCCGAGCAATCCAATAATTACTTCACTTTTTCAGGTGAGAGTTTCTGGTCTGAAGCCTTCGACACCCCAGTCCCCAATGAGTCCAGTGGGATCCCCAACTGTGGAGACCCCGACCACTGTTCTGGCTAGCGAGCCACAGCAGTTCTTAGTGGACGCTTCAGAGGCAGGAGATGCACCACTCAAATGTGCTATAACGGTATGTCCTGTCAATACGAAGCGACAATTGGGTCTTGCCTATCATACCCCCTCTCGAAATTATAACTCGGCTCTTGGTATAATAACGGTTAGGGGAGTGGATGTACGTTAAATACACTAAACTAGGGGGTCTAAAATTGGAAAGACCCCAAGTATCATCTATAGCTCATAGCGACTGCACGAGTTCTTTCCACATTGCCTCAAAGGGTTGTCATAACGGCTGTATTCTTAAAATTGTCTTGGCCTACGATAGACTGAGTGAGACATTTGTAAGGAATTGTCTTGGACTACGATTCCAAAACTCTTGCCTTGAGTATGCATGCTGATTGTTGTAAAAACTGACCAAAATTTAAAACGATATGTTTGGCATTCCAATTTGAAATTCGTTACGCATAACGTAAATTTAAAAAAAAATACAGGACCCGACCAATCGAGAGCTTCCGACTCAGATAGCAGACAACAAGAATGGAACATTCAACGTGCACTGGGTGCCTGAAGATGTGGGACCACATTCTGTGGCTGTGCTGTACGGAGGACAGCCAGTCCCTAACTCACCATTTGCCGTTCAGAGCCAACCCACTGGCAATGCACCTGCTGTCATCTCACCAGGTGCGAAAAAGCTTCCAACTGTGTAAATTTGTCACTTGCTCTGTGCAGTAATTGTGGACGTATTTTAATGTTCTTTCTGGCTCCTAATTCTCAATTGCCTCGATACGAAACTATACCGAATCCTTGTCGGCGAGACAATTAAATTTTCTTCATCATTTTTAGGTTTTGACAGAATTGTTTTTGTTCTATTTATAGATCATTGTATTGTAAATACATAGTCAGTCTTATTACTATCCATTTTATTTGACACAATTTCAGTCACTGGCTTTTAAGCTCTTGTTCCTATAAGTTTTAAGTGGCAGGGGGTTTAGTCGACAACAAAAACTTAATCAAAACCGACAACTCCACCACACTCCAATTGTAATGGTTAGACCAACTAGTGACATTTTGATAAATGTGATTTGTCCAAACAGAATTAAGCTGTTTATGTTTCCCATTTTTTCCTTGCCGGCTAAACCTTCTGTTGGCTAATACTCCTAGCAATATTTTTAGTCGATATTTGAGAAGTAAATTCTTTTAAAGCGATGGGGCAATGAATTTTAAGGATGTGCTGTGGCTCAAACTTCCCTTTTATGAGTATCAAAAAATGGGGACTTAAATGGTTGAAATTGATTATATATCTGAATTTTCTGTTCTGTTTAAGAAATCAAACAGATCATACCTGTGAATATCGATTACCCATTCACTGTGGATGCGACAAAAGGAGGCCGCGGAAACATTACCTGCTCTGCCGATGGTCCTGATGGTCGCCGGTACCCGGTGTTTGTGAGCCAGAGGCCCAACCAGAAGATTTATGACTGCCGCTTTAGACCACATATTGTAGGAAGTTATCAACTCAATGTGAAGTTTGGTGGAAATCATGTGAAGGGATCACCATACAAAGTCTTGGTATGTTTGTTTGTTGATTCAAATTTTTTTTATGCAATTAAATGCACATTTTTTAAAAAATGCACGATTCTTGTTCGCATAATTGAGCATGAGCTGTACAAGCTGTTGAGTAGAAGTTATCTGAAACAACTAAATTAACGATGATTTTAGGCTACTGACGCTGAACCTGATTTTGTTGACGAGGGGGTGCTACCCGCGACGGCCAAGCCCAACAATCTTCAAAGCAAACCCTTCTCGCCAACCGGACCTGGCGGCCCTGGACAACAACCGAGCTACGATGATCCAAATTCACCTGCAGGCCTCAATCCTAACTATAAGACCAATAAGCCGCTTACCTTGGGTCAACCTACTGGACCCCAAGGGCCTGGTGGACAAAGCCCTTATAGTGGACCAGGAGGTCAATCTCCTTACGGTGGTCCTAAAGGACCAGGTAGCTCACCTTACGGTGGACCACAAGGACCTGGTCAGTCACCGTACGGAGGACCCAAGGGACCTCAATCGCCTTATGGTGGACCTCAAGGGCCGCAAGGACCAGGTGCACAAAGTCCATACGGTGGACCTCAAGGTCCAGGTCAAAGTCCATACGGGGGTCCTAAAGGACCTGGGCAGAGTCCATATGGTGGACCACAAGGACCCGGAAATCAAGGGCCGCAAGGACCAGGTGCACAAAGTCCGTACGGTGGACCACAAGGTCCAGGTCAAAGTCCATACGGGGGTCCTAAAGGACCAGGTCAGAGTCCATACAGTGGACCTCAAGGACCTGGCCAGAGTCCGTCCGGTGGACCGCAAGGACCTGGTCAAAGCCCATACGGTGGACCACAAGGACCTGGTCAAAGCCCATACGGTGGACCACAAGGAACTGGTCAAAGCCCATACGGTGGACCACAAGGACCTGGTCAAAGCCCATACGGTGGACCACAAGGACCTGGTCAAAGCCCATACGGTGGACCACAAGGAACTGGTCAAAGCCCATACGGTGGACCACAAGGACCTGGACAGAGTCCGTACGGTGGACCGCAAGGACCTGGTCAAAGCCCATATGGTGGACCAAAAGGACCTGGCCAGAGTCCATACGGTGGACCGCAAGGGCCTGGAGGCAAACCACCTCAGAACTTTGACGAGCCTTTTGCACCATCGTCGACTCAACCGAATTACCAGGCGGGAAAGCCATTCTCTCCAATGGGACCGGGTGGACCTCAGAGACCTGGGCAAACACCTACAGGAAAATCACCTGCAGGACCAGGTAATCCTTATTACGATGAACCAGGAATCGCACCTGGTAGTACTCAGCCATACAATGCGCCTCCTGGATCAGGACCCAGAGGACCACCGGGTGCAAAATCCCCCGGTGGTCCACAGACGCCCTCATCGGCTCCTCCTGGATTGGGCCAAATGACTCCCTGTGACTTGCGGGTACCTACCGACAGTGATGCTCCTCCTGGTACGCCGGTGACTGGTGAGGTGATCACTCCCTCTAGGCGAAAGGCTGTGCCCACAATCGTAGACAATAACGACGGAACTGTCGGTGTGCTCTACACGCCTACTGAACTTGGCAAACATCAATTGAATTTGCGACAGAAAGGAAAAGACGTGAAGGGTACGTTGTTTTTAAGACCTCTCAATCTTCAGTTAGGGTCTTCAAATTGGCTAATATTAGTTAACAGGTTTGAAGTCATGACATCAGATGAAAACATTTTCTTTTCGTTCATTTTGAGATTTTTTGTTTCAATCAGCTGAACTTTTTAAAAATATAACTTTCTCTAATCCTATTTTTCTCTAGTTAATTTTCTCTATTCAAATAACTGTATTAGCATGTACATAATAATGCAGGTTTAGCGATGATTTTTTTGACAGGCAGTCCATTCTACTTCAACGTGGACGTGGTCAGTGAAGGAAAGGTAACTGCGTATGGACCTGGGTTGACCTCTGGCATTGTCAACGAGCCATCTGTGTTCACTGTTTCCACTAAACAGGCTAAAGGACCAGGTTAGTTGCCGGTGTATCCCTTTTGACACTTTTTGCAGTTTGTGTGTTCATATGTTGGAAGTAACCTTAGTTTTCTCTAATGGAATGATAATATGTTAAAATTGTGTCAGGATGTAAAGGAGCTGTTACCGTCATCAATTTATCAAAGCCCTCAAAGTTGAAGCCATTTAGTTATTAATAGTCGCCCTCGTCTTCTCAGCCTACTATTATCACGGCCCTGTTTTAACGACTCAAACAAGAGTGTTCGTGGAACGCCTTTTTTCACGGGGAATTTTATTGGAGTGTATTTGAACCAGCTATGCAAACATTTTACATAGGCGAGGGCATTTTATTGATCAGATGAGGCTTTTTTTGAAGCAGTTGTTTTTAATAGCCGCACAGCGATAGCTGGGGCTATTATTGGCCTTCTCTTGGTTTTTTACAATTCAAAGAATTTGAATTGTATTGGGGCGCTGTCTTTTTTTTTTTAAGATCTGTTCACACATTTTCATGATTTTTGAAGTCAAATTGGAGTAGTGATTTTGGTCACGCCGAAACAGGAAGTGGAGCGAAAAAGCGAGTGGTTTTGCGGCGTGAATTTTTTTCGTTCCAAATTTAAAGTAGAGTGAGAAAATTTTGTTTGAACAAAAATTTGCTTTCTCGCTAGTGGTTTTCTGTTCACATGCGGCAATTTGACTTCGATTTTTACTGTTTTTTCGTTTTTTTGGATCGGATTTTTTTCTAAATGGTTTTTCCAATCCATTGATAGTCCGTTCTAGGTCTAGTTTTCTGTTTAGTCAATGAAAATTCTTTGAATTGTACGTCAGGACTTGTCCTGCTATGTTTTTTTATTTCGTCGTCATGATTTTTGTTACGACCATATGACGTCACAGCCACTTTTTGTTCATTCGTTCATGCAATTTCAACTGAATTGCATGTGTGACGTCATTTTTCGCTCTTAGTGGAGCGAGTTTTTTGTTCATGTGCGTGATTAAATTTTTGGTCACACTTGACTTACCTCACTCTCAAAAATGACTTCCTCACTTTAAAATTGACTTTTATTTACTTTAATTCAAAGAGATAAGGTCAAATGGGTGTGTGTCACTCTAAATGAAGGTTATTTGAGATCAGCTAATAGAGGCAGCAATAACTTATACAGATTTTAAATCAAAATATAACAGATCAGCCTTCAATGAAAAGACGATTTTTTTTGGTCTGTCTTTTTACTGTTTTTTTAGACTGTCGATCTATGAATCTATTGCGGCTATTTTCTGACAATCTGCCAGCTATGTTTGTTTTTAAATCAATATTTTTCCTTCAAAGTAGTTTTAGACTTTCAGAACCAGTTTTAAGCTATTTTTGTCAGTTTGCTGTTTAAATTTTTTTTGCCGATCGTATCTGTATCTCCCTTCATTTTTTTTGTATTCGGGAAGTTTTTTGGCTGAATTTTTTTCTTGTGATTTTCATATTTTTTAATACAAGAGATGTTTTGCTAAAAATTTTTGCTTTCATGTAAAAACAATAAAATATCAACAACCTTTTGCTCATTTTTCCAATTTTCTCTCTGTTTTTTTTCCTATTCTTGCATTGCATGCGGTCAGAAAATTTTCTGTTACTTGCAAGTAATCTGCCCTCCTTTGCCTTCGCCCATCTGTTTGAAAAGAAATCAATTTCTGGTTTTCAATACCTTAACATCAGAATTAAATATAACTTAAACGATTTTCTTTATTTTTATGTGAAGTACTGTTTTTTCACTTTTTGGTGCGTACGATTCTTTTTTTCTGTTGGTCATGTCGTGGTTTTCAATGTTCGGCATTCTATTCATTGAATTCTTCATTATTTTTCCTCCTTGCTTTCCTGTTTTGTCAAACAAAATTTATTTTTTTTAACCCTATTTGGGCACTTTTTCTACGTTTTGAGTGAAATTTTTGACTTGTCTTATCTAGCTTTATTCTTTGCACATCTGATCTGTAAATTTTTAAACAGCCGTTGCTCAGCGAAACCACTATCGAACAAAAAAATCAAAAATTTGATAAGCCACTGAAGACCAGTTTTAGATGCCCAGTATGTTTCAAATAGTCATAGTTAAACGGTCTGCGAGCGGAAGTTATAATAGTGCACCTAAGTTTGTTTAAATAGATTTTAATAGCCGCCGTCAGCTTCTCAACGACTATTATTTAGGCGCTCTCTTTGTTAAATTCGATTTTCTTTTTGATCACGTTTTTCGAGTTCAAGGTGAAAAGGTCAGTTTAAACAATTTATTTGGCCTAAAAGTTTTGCGAGTTTATAATTAATCCAATTTTTGTGTTACGTGTGAAATAACAGGTGATTGCTGTTTGTTTACTGTACTGCCCAGATTTTTACTGTACTGCAGAGTAATGCTTGGGTAGCCAAAATCACCGGGGTTTTCAGAGTAGAATTGTATTCTACTTCATCCATTTTCATCTGTCAAACATTTGGTGTGTGTTCTCTGAATCTGCCTGATTGATCTTTGCTTACTATAGTTGTTATCTGCTGCTACTCCAGTATTTGACGGAAAAAATATAAAATATAATTTGTCGGAAAACTCTTTCATAGAAACTTTTGGTTTTTATGAAACAGCTAAAAACGTTTTGCAAACTGTTGCATTTTTTTTTGTTTTAAGTTTTTTGACAGTTTTTTTACGTGCTTCTCTCTATTTTGTCAAACAGAACTTCCGATCTTAACCAAACTATTTTTTATTGGATGCTTGTGTTTTTTCGGTGTGAAATTTGAAATATTTGTTTTCAACAAATAACAACAACTTTCAACAACAGAATCATCAACAATGTATATGCTAAATTTTTCACCACATTTGTTTTTGGCCCGTGATGGAATTTTTTCCCTTAATTTTGTATTTTTGTTAAAATGGTTTTCGATGAAGTAAGGGTTTAGTTCTTATGGAAAATATGCTCTATGAAGAAAATTGTTATGTTAATTTTCTGAATTTATATCTGTTATGTTTGTCTACTTTAAATCAAGGAAATGAACTAATTTTCGCTAAATTTAGAAAGAGCCAAAAATCGCTAGAAAAAAAGCCAAAAACGAGCCAAATTTAGAAAAAGCCAAAAATCTCCGAAAGAGCCAAAAACGTTTCCCAAATTTTTTTGTTAAGTTTTTTGACAGTTTTAAACTTTATTCTTTCCATTTTGTCAAGCGAAGTTTCCGATCTTAATCAAACTTTTTTTTCTCGGGTGCTTGGGTTTTGATATTAAATATTTGTTGTCAACAAATAACAACAACTTTTATCAACAATTTAAATATTAAATTTGGCGCGGGATGGTCAATTAGTCGTGGTCAGGTTTTTGATTTTCAAAATTTTCTAATCAGTTTTTTGGTTTGTATTTCCAGAATTGTTCTGCTGCTATATGCTATCAATTTTCTTCTGTTATTGTTACAATCCAAATCGGGGCTTTGGGAATCAGTGCTGGTTATTTTTCTACGACCTGCCGGGTATGTTTTGTTATTTTGCGCAAAATACCCCGCTGCTCTATATAGCGACCTTAATGACTCAGTTTTCGCCAGTTATCAAACACTATAATTTTCATATTTGTTTGTTTCATCTATCTGATGACATAGTATTTTCTTCATATTCATTTATATTCATACTTTCAGAATAGACATTTATATTGGAATCTTTTCCATTTACCACTCTTACCCTCAGTTATAGAGTGTTTCATCACATTGTAATAGAATGTGCGTGTGACGGTAGAATATATGCATCCACTAAATTTGGGGGCACAAAGGGGAAAGACCTCTATATTATAATAGCCGGACATTACTTTAAAACTTTTACATGAAATAATTCCACATGTGTTTGAAATTGCAGGTGGGCTCAAGGTGTCCGTCCAGGGTCCTTCCCGTGTTGAGGTGTACTGCGAAGACAATGGGGATGGAACATGCACTTGTCAGTTCACACCCACTGCCCCAGGGGACTACATCATTGAGATATACTTCGACGGCAAGCCTGTCAACGGATCCCCATTCACGGCAAAGGTTAGTCAAGCCTCCAATATTTTTTAACAAGTCCTCTATGAAAGTCCGGCTTCTTTAAAGAGCTAATTCTGCTCAATATTTGAGTCTTTTTCTTGAAAGACAGGTTTTGTTCAAGCATCGAAGAGCGTGTGAAAGGCTGTCTGCGCTTTGCAGATGTTTGGAACTTTTTATGGATTATAGTGGTTGTAATTCACTTTTTCCTACGTGGCATATAGCATTTTATTATTTGGCAATACTTTGCACCTGTTGCATAAAAACGCATGGTAACTCGAAGTGTCAAAGTTGACTATTCTGAGTAGCAGTTTAGCCGGTGAAAGGCAAAATATTTGATGCCAAAATTTTATCGCGGTGACTATATTTTTTAAAGTAAATGAAGTCGCAAAATTTTGCGAGAAGTTCCAGAAATGTATCAGAAATATAATCGTCGTGTTTAGTAATCAAACTGTTTTATCTGTGAGAAAATTTCAATAGAGTATACAATTAGGTTTCGCTATTATATTATCCACAGGGCTGATTTTTACAATGCGCGCAACCTATAGGTGGTGAGCTAAATTCTGAAGTTTTTTTAACCTAATACTTTTTGGACTATAAAAATATTTTAGTTTGAACTGTGCAGAAATAGTTCCATCTGGGGGATAGGAACTTTCGAGAGTCTTTGCCTTTTTGTAAGCCTATTCTGATCAATCGATATTTTTGGAGATTTACAAACAAGGAACCATTCTGGCGTGGCGTGATTGCCGAGAGATAAGGTGTGTGGTTCACACGCCAATGATTGAGAGTTCAATCCCCTGCCTCGTTGAAGCTGTCTGTGTGAGGATGAGCTCTTACTTAACCATAGCTTCAGGTTGACCATAGCCTGACTAATGTTGGCTGCAATGATGGTACCACGTGAAAGTTTCAGGCGCAAAAAAGTGGCTATAGTCACCAAAAAAAGAGCATTGCTGCTCATAAAAAGACCAGTCTGAAATGTGGGGAATAATAAGAAAAAGGGGCAGCTGAAAACAGGCTACTGTAGGCCTACTGCTGTTCCGCTGCGATTACGCAGAAACCACAATTATTATTATTATTCTAAAGTTCTTGAAAAACTGAATTAAACCCCCCCCCCCCCCCCCTGAAATGACCTTTTCGATCTTTCGTTTTCATTGAGATAAACCTTGGCTGTTGTTTTTATTTTTTTTTTTACTTTTCTTGCCATTTCGCGCTGTCAGGTTGCCTTTATTTCCTAAATTGATTCGATTAACCTATTTGTGTTTGGGTATCAGCCAAAAAGTGAAGACATAGAGAGAGTTTGTTGTTATTCTGTAGTTCATTATTAATGTACTCGATGCTGTGCTCATTCCAAGGGTTTTCTCTCCAAGAAGTCTTGAGAGCCTAAAGATCCGTTTCGTCAGCCCCCTTTTATAATATGCAGTGTTTACCATATAATAGACATGAAGAATTTTCCAAAATTTTTGTTTTCTGAAAATCATGCCAAATTTTTATCATTTTTAATTTAGTTTTTCAGAGTACTAATAGAACTTACGTTTTTGCAAAATTAAAGCAAAGAACTTGGGGTCAGTTTTGTTTTTGAAATGCATCAGGGTTTGTTTGAACCGCGTTAACTTTGAGTTCCATACGTTAAAAAGCAGCGTATTTAGGTTTATACTGGCAACCAGGACGTCGGCGTTTTTGAATGTTTTTAAATACCCTGAATTTTTTTTGTTTTTTTTTGTTTCATTACAAAAGATGTCGAAGTAAAAGTAACTGCAATGTCATTGACCCTTCTCCAAAGAAAACTCAAAAAGGGGCACTTACGAAACCTTTCATATTTCGGAAAAAAATCAAATGTCTGTTACACCTAAATAAAATCCTTAATTAAAAATTGTAGTTTGGATAGAAGAGCATACGAAAAGTATTAAGTGAAAGGAGGCAGAGAGTTAGAATATCGGCAGTGTCTTTGCTGCGGTGGCTTTTTAATGTCACTATTGTGATGCAATCTCCCTCTTAAACTGTTTTTTGCCCCTCGTGGTACAGAAAAAGATTTTAAAATAAAGGCAACTTGCTGAAATTTACTAACAACTCATATTACGATTTTATCGATGTCTATGTTGCCGTTATTTTAATAGAAGTATTTAAATGAAGACTTATTTCAAGTACATCGCTCTCTGTGGATGCGTGTTTATTCTTTGAATAAGTTGCCTTCACTTTTAATTATAAATTGTAACTTAAGATGGGTTGGTTTCTTATACCCGGAAACACACAACCGATCCTCGTTGTTAAAGATTTTCCTACTAGACTTAGAGTAAGACTCGAAGCTAGTCTTGACTCAGACAGATGCTATGAAATCGGATATACTACGTTTTTTCTACTATGTATTGTTTTGTGACGCTATTTTTATGACGCTATCTTCAGGCGTTTTATGATTTTTTTTTGAATTTTTTGAGTGTTTTGTTTTTTTTTCTGTTTTGAATAATGGCAGGTGCGACTGGCTTTCTATTGAACACTAAGCAAAGTTATTAAGGTTCTTGGTGGATAGTTTTGTGTTGTCTTGTCTCTTAGTGCCATTAATTGCAAGTTCAATCGTCTTTTTATTGACGAGAGGTCTAAACTAATTTGTGTTTTCAGTTGATTTTTCAGTGTTTTTAAGATTATTTTATTACATGTCTTTTCGAAAATTCTTGCGAATTCTCCCTTTTTGTGTTGTCGATTTGTAACTTAGTGTCATAACTAACAGGTTCTTCTCCAGTGTCGCTAAGCAAAAAGGATTTTTAATAATTTTAGTTTTTATCTATCAATTATCAATAAGGTTGTTAGCTTTATAATTTCATCACGTTTTGGCAAGCGTTTTTGGCAAGCTCTAAACATTTTCTCTGATCACTACTCACTGTCAAAAATGTTGTTATTCTAATAATTTTACTCATAAATTCATAACCTCGGCTGCCTTCTCGTTTTTTAGTTTGGCGTCTTCCTCGATTCATGTTACGATTTTCTCAATACCAGGCATTGAAAAAGCGCCGTTTTTAGGCAAATTCTACCACTTAGCTGATAATTTTCTCCGCGTGAGGTCAATCGTCTTTGCATTTTTTTATGGGTTTCTACGTCATTTGTGTCATAAATTCTTTTGAGCAATCTTCACTTGACTCACTTAGTAAATGATTTCTGCTCTGCACCTGCCTCTGAAATCTAAAAGGAGAATGCAACGTTTAATTGAAACTAAATAGAGCCCGCTGAAGCTAGATACATATAAACCAACGTTCTTCAAAAGACATAAGGGCTTGAAATTTCATTTGAACTTGAAGTCTTCGGTATCAGAATCTCATTTTTGTTGTTTGGTAAAATTAGGCGTTTGCTTATTGTTTTTTTCTGCTCCAGAAAATGTATAAGGTTGTTCGTTTTGATGAAATAAATCAGCTCATTTGCATACACTTCGGTCTAGATTTGGGAAATTATCAAAAGTCATTCAGAATTCAGTACTCTGCTTTATATTGAAAGTTTGCCTTCTCTGCTTCATTTGGTAGATAATTAGGTCAAGAAAAAGTATGAGTGGGACGGAAAATAATGTGCAAAAGCACATAAACTAGCCTTCTTGTTTAATTTGACAGTTTTAATTACTATAATCTTAGCTTTGGGTTTGAATGTTTTGATTTTTAATGACTTGACACTAATTCTATTGTTGTTAAATTAAATTTAGCATTGAATATGTCGAATTAAACGCCATTCTTACATATTTGTGCGGTGAATGGTTGAGGAACCTCGAACTGGGTATCAAAGTTCTGACATTTGGTCCCTGAAATCACCAGGTTGGCAAATACCAGTAATTAGTTTTACCTGCTTGCTTCTTCATCTTCGACGTGTTGTAGAAAACGAATTTCTGTTAATGAGCTAAAATATCCTTTTCGTTAAAAACTGGGCTAAACATGTGGTCTTTGACGTAGATTTCAAGTATCAACGATTAAAATTTCACACATTATAGTTTCAATTGTAGGTTGTGGATCCCTATGCGCCCTCAAAACAGGCCTTTATCCCAATGGGATCTGAGAGCAAGGTGACCTTGAAGATCTCTGAGCCAGACATCTCAGTGCTGACTTCCACCATCAGACCGCCCAGTGGAAACGAGGAGCCATGCAAGCTCATGCGAATGACCAACGGAAGCATCGGTTGGTTTCAATTTGCTCACTAATCAAAATCAAGCTCATTGTGGTCTTCTAATCAAATTTGACAACTGTAAAAATAATGGATCTTTCCCATTAAAAATTTTTCCCCACAAAATTTTCCAGCTCAACAGTTTGGTTTATTTAGGGTTATGGCGGTGGAGGGATTTACCCTGTTCCCACTAAGCTTGGGCTTGGTTTTTTTATTGAAACGACCCAAAGTATCATGGTCTTTTCAAGAATGTGAACTTTTAATTGAACTTTTTTATCCTGAATATTAAGAGTTCGATTGTTTTTGTAACAAATTTGGGTTATTTTTATGCTGAACTGTTTTCAATACGTTTTGCCTTGATTTCATTCGAGACACCACATTTGAATTAACAACGCATGCTTGCAAGCAGTTATTCGTCTTTTTCTTTGACTTTTTGGGCACAAATATATACATATATTGTAAAACAGAACAACCTGCTCTATATAAGAAATAACGCGCGTGAAGAATAGTTGGGCTTATATGATACTGAACTGAGTTATCCTATTTTTTCAACCCGCTACTTAATTCACAGGAGTGTCCTTTACCCCGAAGGAGGTGGGCGAGCACTTGGTGAATGTGTTCAAACATGGATCCCACATCCCCAACAGCCCCTTCCGCATCAACGTCTCCCCCGCTGAGATCGGAGATGCCTCTAGGGTCAGAGTGTGGGGTCCAGGTACCTCGAGAGCAGTGGCCAATCAGATTGCAAGGTTCAACATTGACATGTCTGATGCAGGCAAGTCAAATTATTTCTAGATCTTTTCTTTGGCAGCATGTCATTATTATGTGGATTTTTTACTGATGCGGTTGCGAACATTGACATGTAGAAAAATCAAGAAAGTTCCACAGATTTTAATTTTTTAATTTTTAAAAATTATTAAACGATCTTGGTGCTTCATTTTACTTAAAGGAATTTTATTCAATGTGTCCATTCGCTACAAAAATTTTAGACTAAATCAGAATGAACTTCCAGCTGTGAAATTAATCAGCGGTGTCGTGTTTGTATAGGATACTCCAACCTGTCTCTGTCGATGGAGGGTCCATCGCAAGCGAACCTAGACTGCACTGACACTGAGAATGGCTACTGCGAGGTCACCTACATGCCCACTGAGCCAGGGGACTACACTCTCAACATCAAGTACGGCGACAGACACGTGCCTGGAAGTCCCTTCAGTGTCCTCGTCACTGGAGTCGGATCTGATCTGCGGTGAGAAATTGATTTTCCTTGAAAAGAGAAAGTCTAATGTCTCCATACATATTGCCTTCAATAGAAAGCTTCTAACAATTTCCTGATAATAGTTTTGATTCACATTTCTTGTTGAGTTCTTAAAACTAACTGACTTCGGATATTTTTTGTTGTATGCTGAAAGCTGTTATGCGTGGAATCGTCATCAACATTGTTTGGCTTTGTGAATGATCTTTGGTTCGAATTTAGATACACGGAGAAGACCTCCAAGACTAGGAAGAGTGACAACCAGTTGGCAGATGTGGGCAACAGCTGCGAGCTATCTCTTACACTGCCTGGGGCAGACCCCAATGACATGCGAGCACAGGTAGGTGGTGTTGATGCTTGATGGTCGACTATTCCGAATTTTGTATATCTATAGGTATTGCTTAAATATTTCAAAAGCTGCAAAATCGACGCCATGTCTTAAAAGAAAAAGTATTCATTGCCGATTGTTTTGATAAAATCCAACTAATCCAACTATGTTGTATTGTCCAGAGCTCGCGCAGTAATGGAAATCTACATAGATTTAGATGTTTTTAAACGGCTTTTTGGAGCTTTAACGGATTTGGCGCGTTCGCTACTTTAGTGCTTATGTTCACGTTCTTGTTGTTACTCCGATTTTTCTATTCGGTGTGTTGTTTTAAAGGTGATTAGTCCTTCTGGGAAGCAGCAGCCAGCGACTCTGGGCTCCGACGGTAGGAACAAGTTCCACGTCTCCTTCGTGCCAGAGGAGTATGGCATCCACCAGGTACACGTATTCCACAGGGACAGGGAGATACAAGGAAGTCCCTTCCAGTTCACTGTCGGACCCATGGAGGTATAACAAGTTCAAAATTCACGGGTTTTTGGAACTGCAACAAAAAATCGAATTTACCGAATCAATGCACGAAAAAAAGAATTTGTTGGCAACTGAAAATATTGCGTGTCTTTAAACGACTGTTTTTTCACTAGAAGAGAAGGCAGAACTGTAAATTCAGTTGTTTTGAAACGTGTCAATTGTATCAAATAATTCCCGACGATCTAGGCGACTTTCAGAAACGAGTTGTACCATATTGGTTGATTGATTGAATAGATAGCCATTTTAACAGTACTCTCCATGGTTTAGGATCAAGGCCCAGGTGCTGTGAAAGCGTACGGACCTGGTCTCCAGTTCGCAGAGGCCAATCAGCCAGCTGAGTTTATGATCCTGACAAGAGAGGCGGGTGCCGGATCTCTCTCTGTGGCCGTCGAGGGTCCAGCTAAGACAGATATTGAGTTAGAGGATAACAAGGACGGAAGCTGCAATATCCTTTACTACCCCACGCTACCAGGTAATATCAACAAATGGGCCCTGTCAATAAATTTCCGCGGTTACCAGTTTCAAAAATGTGCAAGTCATCAGAATTTCAAAAGCAGATAAACTGACAGAGTTAGATTCATAATTTTTGAGTTCCAGTGATTTTAGGAAAGTGTCTGATTGCTAAAAAGGAAACACTATCATATGCGTTAATATGAATTTTCACTAGATTTGAATTATTTTAGCTGCAATATTTTGTGCGAATTGCTTGTTTGAAAAGCCAAAATTAACTAGATGACTTTATAAGATAAACTGAAACGTTAGGCATATTGGATAACATTTGCGCATATTAATTAATCTTAGATCATTAATAATATCAATGTTAAATTTTGAGGATGGGCCTATTTCATCCAAAAATCAGGAACGCACTGACCAATGTTTATTATAGCATTTTAATTTTCACTCCGACAAAAAAATATGGAGCGAAAAAAGTTTTCCACTTTTGCTAATACTATTTCTTAAAACAAAAATCGTTTTAGAACAACATACTCAATATATGTTCTACCCCCTTTTGTTGCACAATTTATCAATAGTTAAATCAGTTAAGGTCAGAAGTCTACTAATACAGTCAATTTTTGAAATCATCAGGATTATACATCATCTACGTATTCAAGAGAGACATCCCTATATCGGGATCTCCGTATTATGTAGAATGCAAACCATCCCTAACACCAATGTACGACCGAATTATTAAACGGTCACACAGCCGGAAAATTCCCACTTTCCAATGCTGTGACCGTAATCTGGGCAGAGTGTGGATGTCTAATCCTGCTCTGTTTATGAAGAATGAGGAACGGTCGACAAAGTGTTATCTCAGAAAAAGACGTTTGATTAGTCGTTCTCTGACGGAATTAAATGCGTCTCGCTATTGGTCAGATTCCCTAAAAGTTATCAGCGGTTAGTTATTTGATGATCCTGATGGTACGGGCAACGATTGGTAGTCAAATAGATTAATCATAGGTTTCTTTGCAGAATTGGGTGAAGGTTCTTGGTATTTTGCAGTGAATGATTGGATCTTTTCCGATTGTGCCCCCAGGACAAAAGGAAAGATCCAATTGATGTTAATTGTGAAAGAATCAACTTCTATCGATTACATTTCATGCCATTATTATGTTGGTTCATAAAAATGTTGGCGATGAGAAAATACGGCTCCAATTGTCCAGTAAACTAAAGTTTTGTAATGGCTTCAATTCCAATGATAAGTTCTAAATTTGAACAAAAAGTTGCCATGTAACAAAAAAATGCGTAATGTCGCAGCAATTACACTGGTAAATTGTCATTGCCGGAACCAACATATTAGAAAAAATGGTGAGCGGGTTGTGATCCGACTGTGTTGTGATTGGGTTGTGGGTTGTTTCAGGGGAGTACCAGGTGAATGTCAAGTTCAATGACCTACACATCCCTAACAGTCCCTTCCGTGTCCAAGTGGTGCCAGGGGCTGCTCCTGTATTCCCACAACCAGACGCTGGTTTGTTGTTGCTATCTTTTCTTTTAGCCCTCATTTGTCCTCTATGGATTTGGTTTTATTCTGGAAACTTTTGATGATTGATTGCCTGGGGCGTGTTACTTAAAAAATAACATTCCTATTTTCTATAAAAAGAGTGTCGGCGGTCACTTTGTTTGTAGCAGAGGCACAATATACTCTAGTGATGCGCGAATTTAAAGCTTACAAGAATCTTGCAAGCTCGAAATTTTATTGAGCAGAAAATCAATCTTCGCAGAAATATAATTTAGGGTGCTAATCTACAGTATCTTTCCGGGTTGAGAGGGGTTGTTTCGAACTTGCAAGTTGATTGTTAATAGCCGCCCTCATCTTCCCAGCCGGCTATTATAGTGCTCCTATTTTTTTACATTTCAAAGAATTTGAATTGTATTGGTGCGCTGTGTTTTTTTTTTAAGATGTGTTCACACATTTTTCAATGACTTTGATCAAAACGGGATAAACAGGTAAAGCCCAGCGGGCATTAGGTTTAATTAGAGGCCCAAAGTGGGCTTTAGTAGTCCTTCGAGTGCCTATAGTGGTGCAGCTGCTGGGATGGCCTTAATTTAATGTTAAAAGGTCATTTTTAGGAGTTTTTGGGCTCAAAATGGTGCAATTTTTCATGTTCTTTGGGATTTTTTGTTTTGATTAGTCTCTGGTTGAAGTTTTTAAAAGTTGATGAAGGCCTTTTGCGAGACAAAATTGCTTGTTATGACCATTTTATGAGCTATATGTTTTGGTACTAAAACACAAACACGCAAAATGATACTAATTTTTGCAATTTTTTTTTAGGTTTTTTTGAAAATTTTTGCCATTTATTGCGGCTGAGCTTAACAACTCAGAAATCAAATTGAATAGCGCTTCAAGGTCATTTCAAGCCTTAAAGCTAGAATAGTGTGACAAGCGAAATTTAATGCTACATTCCATCGAAGCCAAACGGATTTGTTCATTTTGTTCAACATTTATATTTAGCAACGCAATCGTCATTCATGAAGTCAAACTATAACTCAAACTCGAACTACCTCAGCCACCAGCAAAACAATACTACGACTTAACAGTATTGCATCAGATTCTTTGCGATTGGATTGCGAATCAACCTGTTATTGATACAGAATATTCGACAAAACTTCTACATGGTTAACGAATTTCCCATGACATCAAACTTACACTGAAAAAGTGACGTTATGGAAAAGTGTTCACATTCTGTCGACATCGTTATCTACAACCAATCAACAGTTGAATTTGACATGTAAATCCACGTGACTAGCAGCATAAAAGGAGCTTGAAAAACTACCAAAAATCAGAAGAAACTTGTGAATTTTGTCTTATTAAAACTGACATACAGTGCGTATTGAAGCATACTTTCTTGAGCGGTAAATTACTTGTTATCGTGTCTTGTTTCTGTAGATCATATTAGTGATTGTACAGTTTTAACTTTACTTTGACTTGTGAAAAGAGAATTAACTTTGATATTCTCAAAACTTTCCTTCTGAGGAACGAAGTTCCTAAGTAAGAGAAAGTTTGTGCAAAGCACATAGTCGGTTGCTCTTACTGGCTTTAAAGAAGCCTAGCCTAGTTTGATATTGGTGTTATTGAGGCCAATTGAGAAACAAAAGCTGATGATTAAATTAACTCAGTATATTCAAATCTGAGGTGAAACTTGTTGTGTTATTTCTCAAAGACAATTCTACCGATTCCGTTCATTCTTTTTTCGTTTGATTACTTGTATGACAGTGTTGTGCACTGCCAAGTTTGCTCAATTTTGAATCATTACTTACCGAGTTATTCAACATTGAAATTTTTGCCCATGTATTAAGATTGGGTATAAAATATAAAAGGTAGCCCCACCAACGCAGTTTACCCAGCGTTGTTTATTTTTACATCAGAGAGTAGGCCTACCTAACGTTCTTAACCCTGTGAAATTTTATCTCACTAGCTTTTGTGGTTAAGAAGATATCACTGAAAAACCTCTAATTTGAACTAATTTGCTTATTTGGAATTTTGGACTTTTGCTTAATTGAAGCAAAGTTATCTGTTATACAGCAAAGCTGAGCGATTAGTTATCAAGCGTAATAGAGCAACAAGTAATGCAACGGCATTCTACAGTATAGCGGATAATACAGTTCACAAAAGTTAACTGCAAAAACACAATATCCGGACAGATTTGAAACCGCTGAAACGAACTGGGCGGTGTAAAGTTTTCCTTGACTTTGATAGGAGAGCAGCCGTTACATTTGGTCCGCCGACCCGGACAGTGGAAGGCAAACTGCTGTCCAACCTGATGAAAAGATTGCCGAAGGCAACCCCAAAAGAGAATCAAACAAATCAACAGCGCAACGCCAGTGAGGCAGAGCGAAAGTTCCGAGTGCACTTCACAAATTACGTTGAAGAACTAACCTCGCTTAAAAGGAGCAAGCAAAGCAAAAGGCAATCAGGCAATCCAAACAGCAGAGAGGAGCTTCAATCAACAGCTCAAATGTACGACAAGAAGCTCCAAGATTTACGGGAAGAAGTCAACACCAAAACAGGGATTGGCTACAAAATAATTGAAGATTCAGATCGACCCAACAAACTAAAGGTCCTCTACCAACAGACTGTCCATCTCCTAGAGGAAGAAATACCCAAGCAACTGCAGCGTCGAAACAAGCTTGTGCCCTACCAAGCAAATTTCGTTGAAGAACATCTGAAAGAAGCAAGGAAGTGCAAAGCAAGTTTGGACTATCATTGGCTTTCATATATAAGCAAAGGCACGCAACCAGAAATGAATGCAGAGCAAAGCAACACAGCTCAAGCAGTGAACGACAGCGAGAGCAACAACAACTACCAAACGGACAACCCAGTTGCTCAAACAGTGCAAAATGGGGCAACAGCAAGTGGCCAAGAAACGGAGTATGTTTCGGAAACATCTTCAGCAAAGCAAAGGCGAGAGGAAAGGATGAAGAAATTCGATATCGAGTTCGAAACCAAGATGCGACTCGAACAAGCACGGTTCGAGCGAAGGAAGCTAGAGCTGGAAATGCAAATGAAGGAACTGGAAACCAAGCATCAACTGCTAGAGGAAGAGCGTGAGCTAGAGCGCAAAGTGAAGAGAACAGCATTAGAGAACGATGATGCTCGTTCCCAATCAACTGGTGCTCGAGACAAATCGCCTTTCAACTGGACCCCCAAGAAAAGAGATGTCTCTGACTGGGCCAGCAGAATCGACAACCTTCTAACACCAGATCGATCAACAGCTCGCTTCGAAGTAACCCCTGAAGTGAACAGGCAAAGTCACTTCTCACGATATCGCAGTTCAAGAGACCGATCCTCAAGTGTTGAAGAACGAGACGTTTCCCCCAGAGCTGGTCAATTACGATACAACACTGGCTATTCAGGTAGTAGTAGCCTACCGAAGCTGAAGTTGAACAACTTCGACGGGAACCCTCTCGAATGGCCGGAGTGGTCTAGTATGTTCATTGCTACAGTGGATCAACGACCAATACCAGACTCAGAGAAGATGAGCCATCTGAAGACTCTGCTGACAGGCAAGGCAAGGTCAGCAATCTCTGGAATGGGCTATTCTGGACAGTTCTATGGTGCTGCATGGAGCATTCTGGAGAGGAAATTTGGAAGGCCTCATGTGATCATTGATGCACAACTGGAGAGTCTTCGCAAAGCAAGTCAGGTGAAACCTCACGACTCAACAGGTCTGATCAGTTTCTCAGTTATTGTTTCGAACTTTGTGAATGTGCTCAAAGAGTACAAGCGGATTGGTGATCTGCAATCAAGCTCGACATTGTATATGGCAGTAGATAAACTACCCCAAGTTCTCAAAGAGAAGTGGTGGTTCTATGTTGATGATAAAGATAAAGATTGGCCTGATCTGATTATGTTTGAAAAATGGCTATCAAGGATAGCATTCGTGCACGAAGGGTTTTCAGCTTTCAAGGGAGAGCGAAGAGAAGAAGACCGAAGAAGCACAAATAGAGACAAACGGTTCTCGAAAACGTCGAACTTCAGTGCAAGTTCCAACGTGAAAGAAACGAAGCAAACGCAAAGTGATCACTGTCCACTAGCTGATGGCACTCATAAAATATGGAACTGTCCACTATTCAGAAACATGAGTGTGAATGATCGGTACGCAGCAGTGAGGAAGCAACGATTATGTTACGGATGTCTAGGCAAAGGGCATGCAATCAAAGATTGTAAAGTCAATGCGTGCGGCATCAATGGATGCATCAAGAAGCACAACCGATTGCTACACTCAGAAAACCAAATGGATGAGGGCAATCATGCAGTCAACGTAAGCGCAGCAACAATCAACCAGAGTAACGAAGTTACTAGCTTTCTTCAGATAGTTCCTGTCTCAATACAGAGCGGTGGCAACAGGCTGAACACATACGCTTTCCTTGATAGTGGATCAACGGTTTCATTCATCGATCAAAGTGTGCAAGAGAAGTTACGGGCCCAAGGCACCGGTGTGACGCTCAACATAGCTGGCATACACGGAACGAAGGATCTGAAGACAGAAAGGGTTCCTCTCAAAATAAAGGGACTACATTCAAAGGTGCATTCAATCGAAGCATTCGCACACCCGTCAATCTCCTTGGGAAACACGAACTACAACTACAACAAATTGAAGCAAAGCTTCAATCACTTGAGTGTTCTACCCAACAAAAGCTTCAACTTGATGGAAGTTGGCATCATCCTTGGTCAAGATGCTTATGAGCTACAACGCCCATTGGACTATAAGATAGGAACACGAAGTGAACCTTTCGCCGTTCTAACAGAGCTAGGATGGGTAGTCAGTGGACCCATGACGGGCAAAAGAAGACAAAATGTTTGTCATTTCGCCTTCACTGAAGATGTGAAAGTGGCAGAGAATATTCAAACCTGGTGGGACATAGAAACCTATGCTTCCAAAATCAACGTCGTCAGTCAGTCAAAGAAGGAACTGCAGGCACAAAAGATGCTAGAGAGTACGACAAAATTCACAGGCGAGCGGTATGAAGTGGGAATGCTGTGGAGTGAACCCGAGCCAAACCTACCGAACAATTACAGCTCAGCCTTGGGTCAGCTTTACTCACTGGAGCGAAGATTCCAAAGGGACCCAAACCTGAAGAATTTGTATCAACAGTCAATAGATACAGATGTAGAAAAGGGATTCGTAAAGATGTTGAACGAGTCCGAAGTGAAAGGCACCTTCGGGAAGGAATGGTATTTGCCACACCATCCAGTGCTAAACCCGAACAAGCCTGGCAAAGTAAGACGTGTTTGCAATGCTGCCTCAAAGTACAAAGAAGTATGCCTCAATGATAAGCTACTAGCAGGACCTGATCTGCTACACGGCTTGATCGGAACAATATTCAGATTCCGCGAAGGACCAATAGCCCTGACAGCTGACATCGAATCGATGTTTCTACAAGTGCAAGTTCCCGAACAGGATAGAAGTTGCTTGAGGTTTTTATGGCGTCCGAGAACTAACGAACCTGTTCAGATATACGAATATCAGCGTCACGTGTTTGGAGCTAAGAGTTCTCCAACTTGCGCGAACTATGCTCTCAAGCGAGTGGGACTGGACAACGAAAAAGAGTATCCAATAGCAACCAAGGCAATACAAAACAACTTCTACATGGATGATTTCATCAAATCAGTAGAAACCCCGGAAGAAGCAATTGAAGTCTTCAACCAACTACAACCTCTTCTCTCGCAACACGGATTCGAATTGAAGAAGTGGATAAGCAACAACGATGCAGTTACCAAAGCAATCCCAGAAGACTTGAAGTCAATCAGCAACACAAAGCAAGTCGAAGTGGAACCCAGTACGGAGGGATCTTCAGTGTTAGGACTACAGTGGACCGTTACTGATGACAGTCTTCAAGTATGCAGAGGTACAAACAAGGAAGTTGAAGCACCTATAACCCAGAGGAAGATTCTGTCACTGGTATCTTCAGTATTCGACCCGATCGGATTGTTTGCTCCGTTCAGTGTTCATATGAGACGACTTCTGAAAGGCATCTGGACAAAGAATGGACAACATTGGGACAACGAAGTGGAACCTAGTGAAGAAGAAGAATTCCTGAGATGGAAAGAACAACTTCCAATAGTGGCTGAAACAAGCATCGATAGAAGATACTTCAACAGAGAGAGGGATAGAACTGAGCTTCATGTGTTTGCTGACGCATCTGAAGACACGATGTGTGCAGTGGCCTATCTACGTTCACAACCAAAAGAATACTCAGCTGACTTAGCATTTGTCATTGGAAAATGCAGAGTGGCACCGATGAGGCATCTTTCAATACCACGATTGGAGTTGCAAGCGGCAGTCATGGCAGTGAGGTTGAAAGAACAGATAGTCAAGGAACATGTAATGAAGATAAATAGTTGCAGTTTTTGGTCAGACTCAACTACGGTACTGCAGTGGATACACAGTTCCCATCGCAAACAACAAGTGTTTGTGGCCAACCGAGTGGCTGAGATACTAGATACAACTGATGTTTCACAGTGGAAACATGTCAGCGGTATCAACAACCCAGCTGACATTGGCACGAGAGCAATCAACATTGAAGAACTCAAGAGGAGTGAGTGGCTCACTGGGCCGGCCTGGTTAAAACGACCAGAAAGTGAATGGCCAGAGCAAGTGAACCTAATCTTTGCATCAGATGAAGAGAATATACCCTCATCAGTATTCATGATACAGGCTGAAGAGAAGAAAGCTGTTATCCAGTGGGAACGATTCAGTAACTTCAACAGACTAGTAAATACAGTGGCATACGTACAGCGAGCATTGAACAAACACAAACCAGCAACACTCATAGTTAGCATTGAAGAAAAAGAAAAAGCAAAAGCAACGATCTTCAAGTTACTACAACAAGAACAGTTTGGTGAAGAGATGAAATATCTCAAAGCTGAAAAGGAAATTCCAAAAGTCAGCAAAATTCTACAATTCTCCCCCTTCCTGGATGAAGAGGGACTTATTCGAGCCAAAGGCAGAATAGGAAAAAGTCAGTTGGACTTCAATGCAAAGCATCCAATTCTGCTACATTGGAAACATCATGCGGTTGAATTATTCTTGCGAAACGAGCACAAGGACAATCAACACGAGGGCACTGAGCATGTAAGAAACATTGTTCAGCAAAAGATGTGGATACTAGGCATACGGAACGCCTTAAGATCAATCAAGAACAAGTGCTTTACCTGCAGAAAAGGCAGAGCACAAACGATAGCACCAGTAATGGCAGGTCTACCCGAAGAACGGTTAGATGCTTCTACAGCTTTTACAAATGTTGGAGTTGACTACTTTGGCCCTTTCATTGTGAAGATTGGGCGAAGAAACGAAAAGCGATGGTGTTGTCTCTTTACTTGTCTAACTATGAGAGCGGTGCATATAGAAGTGGTACCCAAGTTGGACACAGATAGTTGTCTCAATGCAATAATGAGATTTATTGCGCGAAGAGGCAAACCGAGTACAATCATCAGTGACAACGGGACAAACTTTGTTGGAGCTGAAAGAGAGTTTGCAAAGTACGTTGCGGCATGGAACAAAGAAGGGATCGAAGAACATCTAGTTCAACGAGGAATCAGATGGAAGTTCAATCCGCCCGCAGCACCACACTTTGGAGGAGTATGGGAGCGGTTGGTGAGAAGTTGCAAGAAAGCAATGTATGCAGTGTTGGGGAACCGATCAGTCACCGAGGACGTTCTTTCAACAACGATGTGTATTGTTGAGCAGACGTTGAACGCGAGACCTTTGACTCTAGTCAGTTCAGATGTTAATGACTTGGAAGCATTGACCCCCAATCACTTCTTGCTTGGCAACAAGAACGTTTGCCTACCCTACCTACCATGCGCCGAAGAATTTGTTGATCATCGAAAGCTCTTTCGACAAACTCAAGCCTATGCAAATCTCATATGGGACCGATTTCGGAAAGAATATCTGCCAACTCTGAATAATCGGCAAAAATGGCGATCTACGGCGAACGAAACCCTTAAAGAAGACGACCTCGTTTGGTTGATCGAAGACAGCGATAAGCGTGGATATTACAATTTAGGTCGAGTTACGGAGACCATCGATGGGTCTGACGGTGTGATTCGATCGGCGATAGTTCGAACGAACGACGGAGTGTACAAGAGACCAGTAGTGAAGCTCGCCCCAGTACTACCTGGAAAAGATGTTTTCGCGATGGAAAACAGGGCCGGCGATATTGCGGCTGAGCTTAACAACTCAGAAATCAAATTGAATAGCGCTTCAAGGTCATTTCAAGCCTTAAAGCTAGAATAGTGTGACAAGCGAAATTTAATGCTACATTCCATCGAAGCCAAACGGATTTGTTCATTTTGTTCAACATTTATATTTAGCAACGCAATCGTCATTCATGAAGTCAAACTATAACTCAAACTCGAACTACCTCAGCCACCAGCAAAACAATACTACGACTTAACAGTATTGCATCAGATTCTTTGCGATTGGATTGCGAATCAACCTGTTATTGATACAGAATATTCGACAAAACTTCTACATGGTTAACGAATTTCCCATGACATCAAACTTACACTGAAAAAGTGACGTTATGGAAACGTGTTCACATTCTGTCGACATCGTTATCTACAACCAATCAACAGTTGAATTTGACATGTAAATCCACGTGACTAGCAGCATAAAAGGAGCTTGAAAAACTACCAAAAATCAGAAGAAACTTGTGAATTTTGTCTTATTAAAACTGACATACAGTGCGTATTGAAGCATACTTTCTTGAGCGGTAAACTACTTGTTATCGTGTCTTGTTTTTGTAGATCATATTAGTGATTGTACAGTTTTAACTTTACTTTGACTTGTGAAAAGAGAATTAACTTTGATATTCTCAAAACTTTCCTTCTGAGGAACGAAGTTCCTAAGTAAGAGAAAGTTTGTGCAAAGCACATAGTCAGTTGCTCTTACTGGCTTTAAAGAAGCCTAGCCTAGTTTGATATTGGTGTTATTGAGGCCAATTGAGAAACAAAAGCTGATGATTAAATTAACTCAGTATATTCAAATCTGAGGTGAAACTTGTTGTGTTATTTCTCAAAGACAATTCTACCGATTCCGTTCATTCTTTTTTCGTTTGATTACTTGTATGACAGTGTTGTGCACTGCCAAGTTTGCTCAATTTTGAATCATTACTTACCGAGTTATTCAACATTGAAATTTTTGCCCATGTATTAAGATTGGGTATAAAATATAAAAGGTAGCCCCACCAACGCAGTTTACCCAGCGTTGTTTATTTTTACATCAGAGAGTAGGCCTACCTAACGTTCTTAACCCTGTGAAATTTTATCTCACTAGCTTTTGTGGTTAAGAAGATATCACTGAAAAACCTCTAATTTGAACTAATTTGCTTATTTGGAATTTTGGACTTTTGCTTAATTGAAGCAAAGTTATCTGTTATACAGCAAAGCTGAGCGATTAGTTATCAATTGTAATAGAGCAACAAGTAATGCAACGGCATTCTACAGTATAGCGGATAATACAGTTCACAAAAGTTAACTGCAAAAACACAATATCCGGACAGATTTGAAACCGCTGAAACGAACTGGGCGGTGTAAAGTTTTCCTTGACTTTGATAGGAGAGCAGCCGTTACACCATTTTTTGAGTTTTATTAGCCCTAGGTGTCAAGAAACCTCCTCTAGGGTTTGATGATATATTACTGCATAGCTTCCAGTAGTAATGGAAGGGTTTTCATGTTTTTGCCATCATAAATTTTTGCTTTTTTTTACGAAATTGGTAATTTTTTTCATATTTTTTGACATTTATTGTCATTATTCAAGTTGTTTGAGTCATTATTCACATTTGTATTTCATTTATTTTTTCTTGCCTCAGCAGCCAGGTAAATAAGCTCATCCACGGTTCGATAGTATGTTATTAAATAGTTGCTTGAGGGCAATTGAATGGCTTTCAACATTTTAATAGAACGAATTTCTATTTTTTGAGTTTTTCTAAAATTTTTGCCTATTAATATATAAGCCAATGGGTTTTTTAAAGCTGGGAATTGGGTTACTGGATAGCCTCTAGAGACACATAAATGATTCTGAAGATGTTTATATCACAATTTTTAGCAACTTTTTTTTATAATTTGCAATTGATTTCTTTTTTTTTCTAAATTTTTTGTTTATTTTCGAGTTAATCGATCTTCAAGGCCCAATGATTATTTTTAGGTCTTGCAGATATAATACTGGACCGATTTTAGAAAAAAAGTTGGTTTTGAACATATTTTTGAAATAGGTATTTTGAAAGGGAAAAAATTTTGCCTCAGGCTTAAAAGCTTCAAGAGTTTTAGCAATGAGTATATTTTTGTTTAGTTTTGATTCTTTTAGTTTCTCAATTTTTTGAGATGATTTTGTTTGTGTTCTGGCTGGCATTGTTCAATTGATCCGCTGTTCAGGTAGAGTTCGTCTAAGTTTTTCATTCAATTCTTTGAATTGTATTTCAGGACTTGTCCTGCTATGGTTTTTTACTTCGTCGAACTTTTTTCGCTTTAACCATTTTGCCGCTTTTTCGACATTTTGCGTGAAATATTTTTGACTTCTTTAGGCTAGTTTCACCCTTCTGTTCTTCTGCTCAAAGTCCTTTCAAACAGCAGCTGCTCCTCAAAGCAATTCAAAATGAAGAGAGTCAGTATAAAAAAATCAAAGTCAGAAATAGAAACGGGATAAACCCAAAAAGCCCATTTTTAGATGCCCGTTACTTGAACTTTGCTCTCATAAGTTTTAGATACTATCTATAATGATTATTGGTATTGATACTAGACCCTGTAGACTCTCACTGAAAGACAGGAGTATGTTCAGTTTTGAAATGACATCAAAATATATCGCACTTAAAAATGTTTTTATACAAAAATCAATTTTTGTTGATATTTTCTTTTCTTTCAATCCCAATAGAGTTATGGGAATCAACGGCGGCTATTTTCCGGCAATCTGCCGGATATGTTTTAACTTTTAAGGAAGGAAGAACTTGCAAGACGGAAGGTAAACTTTTAAGATTCTCACAAGTTTGTTCCGGTCGAGTTCTGATCACAATGGATCATTCCAGGGTGCGGTCTTTATTTAATGCCATATGTAGACAAGAAACAGTTGTCTATTTGAAGCAATAATTTTTTTAAATATGTAAATAAAATATCGAATTTATGAAATAACGTTAAATTTTTTGCTTATCAGCTTCACATCAACTCAGTATTCAAAACAAAGATGCCTTTTCCTTTTTTTTGTTTACCTTGATTATATTTTACACTTTTTAGTGTTTGTTTAACTTGCAAGAACTCTATAATTAGCCAACAGAATCGAATTTTTGCCATGCACTGAATATTTAAAAGAAAATGGACGAATTATTAAGAAATTGATCAAATGTTTTTTTTTAATTGATTTCTTACTGTAAATTTTCGCTCGTTCTACTTCCTTAAAATTGAACTTAAATTGTTTTATGATGTTCGTTTTGTGTTTTTGTGGAATGTTTCATTTTCAAAAACAAGGAAGATTGAGTCTATTAGGGCAATTACTTCCCGTCTTATTTTTATGGGGAAACGTTGAGATAAGGCATCATTAGTTAAAATTTTCGGCAGACTCAATTACGAAAAAATAAAAATTTAGTAAAAGAAGCTATTTTAGAACTACTTTTTATAGAAGACAAAAACATTTATTCGGGCCTATAGTTGTCAATATTCTCATCAGATATCAGCATAACTGTGTTGAGAGAACAGTTATCTGAAAAACGCATTATCCATTTTTTCATCTTTTTGTTTAATTTGTGATGGGGACTAACTGAATTAGGAATATGGATTTAACAAGCTTTTTTCATGGATTGAGCATACGTATATAACTCAATCAACCAAGTCTAGCAATAATTCCAAGAATTGTGCGTTTTATTACACCTGTTTTTGATTCGCAAAATTCTGTGACCCTTCACGTATAGCGAAAAGTAAATAACTGTTGTTGTATTTATGTTAAGGTCTGTCGCCGGAGGAGCCAGCGTCTTTCGTGGTAACTCTTCCCAATGTGTACAATGCAAGAGAGATCGAGGCCAGACTCGTGTGTCCATCTGGACGAGAGGTGCCATGTGAGGTACAGAAGATCGACAACCAAGGTATGCAATCAACGAAATTGTCAATAGTCAACAAAAACAAGAAAAACAATATTGGCTCATCTTATATAATAGAGAACTGCTACAAACAGTACTTCTTTGAATCCGAGCCTAAAAAAGAATTTATTTCTTTGAAATGTGTCAGCTGTACAGTGAGAAGAATTAACAAAGTAAACAAAGTAGTAAGGGTTAAAGGAGAGGACAGACAAAGGTGTAATGATGCCCTCAAACGTCGCCCTGAGCGTGCGAATTGAACCACTAGTTTTTGACATCTTAAGTTATTAATCGATTAATCTGCGACGGTAGAATGAGGGAATCAGTGAATGATGAAGGTCAAACCCATGTTATGTGTCAAGACGTACGTGACTGTTTTCGATTTCTCTTGGGAAAATACCATTACAATGAGTAGTATAATAGGCACTTTTCGTTATGGATAGCGTTAACAAAATAGCTATATAAGTGATTCTGGACATTGCCTTCATCAAAACGAAGTAAGAAAATATAAAATTAAACACCTCGTCAAAAAACAACTTTAAAAAAAATTGCTGACTTTTGCACGAACTTATAGTTGTTTGTTTACTTCGTCATTTCTTAACAATCATCATTTTTAAACAAACAGCAGAAAGTGCTCACAAAATTATCTGAAAAAGGAGATATTGCAATACCCTGAAAGTAACCAAAACCATAATCTGCTCGATAAAACTTTCATAAAACTCAAGTGAGGCTTTGTCCGATAGCGCCAATTGAATTTAATTTTTTTTTAATTGTTAAGAAAATGAAGCAACTGGAACTTTGCAAACACAAGTCAAAAGCTCCGATATTTAGATACAAACTAATGTCGAAGTCATTTCATAAACTAATTCTAATTTACGAAACATTGAACCCTTTGCTTGCAGCCGGAAAATACACCGTGTACAAAAAACGTCAGGAATTTTGGGCAATGTCAGAAAATCAACTGTTTTTGTCTTTCACAAAAAATATATGATTTCTAAAATGAGCAAATCAACAGATGGGAAACGATTCATTTATGAAATTAAAAGCATGCATTACTAAAAAAAACAAAGAGGCTCGATAATGTGCGTTTGTTCATAATGTTTTGAACCCGATCATCCACATTTTTGACTTAATTGGCTACCAAATAATAAAGAGACAGAAAACATTCAAAAACATACATATCGTTCAAGAAGCCACTAATGGAATAAATAATGCCCAGTTAGAGGGCCGATAAAACTTGTTGTTAATAGGACTACTTGAAATGACCATGAAAATCGACTAATAACCATTAATTATGTGAAAAACTCAATGTCTATTAAAAAATTATAATATCAAAACCAAACTTGCACCAGACAAAATCTAAACAAAGCGGATTGATCTAGATTTCATTTGAAAAGATATAGGACCTGTCCTCAATATGAGTGGGTAACAGATCGATAAAAAAGCAAAATTTTTTTTAAAAGTGATTAAAATCATCAGATATAAACTGAAAATACTTAATTGTTCATTTATATCTCCATAGGAAGCAGCTGAGACCTGCCAATATCCAGGGTTCGCCATACGACTACAGCCGTTAAGATAATAAATTTGCCACTAAGAATATTAAACATGTTCAATTGCGCAATTTTTGCAAAGCTAATGGAACCTATCATTAACGTTAAAATTTCAAGGGGAAAGGAAACTCCTATAAAATATTCAAGCATATGAAAATCACAAATGTTTTTGAAATCTCGTAGTGTCAAAGCGGAGAAACAAATGGTTGATACTTAAACCGTTAAACACATTAATTTATAGCTCATTGGAAACGGTTTTGACCTGTATTTACATAGACTAAGCTGCAAATCGACCAAAAATGATATAAGAAAAGGGCGATGCTCAAAAATGCAATTATGTTTTTCTTAACAATAAATTTCAATAGGTTATAGCCTATCTAATATTTCAATTAAAAGAGATGGAGTAACTTGCAGCACCTCAGAAAGCCAATTGCGCCTGTTGTAAAAGAGATTAAGTCACAAGACTACGAAATAACAACAAATGAATTTCGCAACACCACAGTGTTTAAGGAGCTATAATTTTAAGATGCCATCTACAAGAACTGTAAGTCAGCATTTACCGCTCATCTGAACATCATCGGTTCTTCCATAAAGATTAGGACTACGTAGAAAAGACAGCAAAAAGAAGTCCAAAAAATGTAATAAGATCGAAAACTTGAAAGTTTATTAAATTAAAAGGTCGAAGCCGTCAGTCAAAACATAAAACCATAAGGGAAAAAAATTGAATTGACAAAAGGAGTCGACGCTTTTTAAAAATGAGGTTATGTTACCTAATGACAAACATGGAGCAAAAATGAGACAGTTGACAAAATCTTTCCTCTTGTTTAAAAAAATTCTTTTGAAAGTCATTAGAGCAATTGGCTATAAAATGAAATCTTTAACAGGGTTCAATTATACGTTCTGATGAGACAATTGAGACCTATCATTATCAGGTATATGTCTTAGACAACAACTGTCTCTCTGCCCATAAAAGCATAGATCATTCAACAAAAACAGTTTACATTTTCAATGCTGTGATTTTTTTTTCCAACTACGCATTACTTCAATTGGATCTGCCAATAGTGTGATAATGGGACAACGAAACATAATGAACCTACAAAGTGTGCAATTGTGCTCAAAATAAAAAAATGAAAACTCGTAGTTTTAAAACGAAGAAACCATTAGTCAAATTTAAAATTGTTACAGACATTAAATGATAACGCGCAAGAGATAGGTCATGACTTATCTTTACTGAGACTATCCCAGAAGTTCGGGGAAATAATATAAAATAATAGCAAATTTCAAAAATCATCAACATTCACTTGATCCAAATTTATTCAAATTCAAAAGAGACCTTAGATAACAACTGGAAGCGTTGTCTAGATTAATACATTCCTCCTAAAGAGGCCAATTGGATCTTTGATTGGGTAGATTATGTCATTGGGCTACAAAAACTATAACAAATGAAAGCAAAACATAAGAATTTCAGAAAACTTTACAAAAACATTTGGTCAAAGCCATAAAAAAACCATGAGCTTAACTCTGAAACCATAATATATGTTCGTCGGGCCCTTTTTTGTAAATTGTATCTGCCAATATTTGAGCGTTGGTTTGAAATTCTTGTCAGTAATTAACACAAAAAACTGAAAATGCGGCAATATTATTAAAAAAGCCTGCGCCCGAAATTTTTTAATGTAAGGACCAATGGTGAGACAAAACAGCCCTGATCAGCTGGGTGTGTACGAAAAGACTTAATTGTTCAAATGGTTGCGAAATAGATCATTTTTTACCGAAATTTTTCAGTATATAAAAAATAAATGCGTTTTGTATAATAATGGATTCTAAATTTGCAAAAAACTGGCAACATTAAAAATCCGGAAGACTCCTAAAGCCAGCGGAAGTACAAATGACTTTCTTTTTGAGCTTACAAAGAGTGTGTCCGCAGTTTTTAGGTGTCCACTTCCAGCAAATTTAGTGAAAATGGGCAAATATTGTCCCTTGTTTTGACGAAAGTCTGATTTTTGAAAATTTTAGCGTAAAGTCTAGCCAAAAGAACTGTGATCGGACAATTCAGCAACCCTCCTCTATCTTTAAAGATAAAACCAATAACACTAGCTTGAACAATTTCAGCATATTTTAGCAAAATTGACGAAAATTGGGGCAAACCTTAGGGAAAATGTGAATGAAAGCAACTTAATTCGGCCGAATGTTCACAAAGCTTAAAATCTCGATAACTCCCTTTTAAAAAACGGAATTCAATAACATTGATTTTATCTTTTGCGCGGGACGGGCTTTCTAATGAGACCACTCACAACTCTTTACGATAATTATATCGATCGGCGGAAATTGACTTAACAAAAAAACCCGTTTGAGTATATAGTTCCTCCCCCCACTAAAGTTGATCGGAACAAAAACATTTAATTGCTTAATATTAGCATGAATTGAATTGACATCAAAAACGCTGATTTCGTCACACCAAAAAAGCAGATATATTTTCTGAAAAAATAAGCGTTATCAAAGTCAACAAAACTGACAGCTTCTTACTGCAGCTTTAAAATAGCTATAGCTTTAATTTTTTTAATGGTCTTCGGCAGATTTTGTTACATAGTAACTACTTTATAAGAACAAAACAGGAAAAAATGCCTGGCAAAGGCACAAGTTCGAACTTCTATTGTAATTAAACAATTGTAATTTGTGTAATTTTATTTTTCTTGATAGCTGTTGTTAGAATCGATTGTCTTTGGCAGATATGTGGCATTTTAGAACTTTTGTATTTTATGTCAGAGAGGGTTACCATTTAGGAGAAAAAATTGGAAAACTGCGAAAAGACTTGTAAAAAGTTGTACAATCAGATTTTTTTTGTTTCAAATTGCTCCATATGGAAGGTTAAAGCCATCTTTCTTAAAACCAGAAGTGCCTATCAGTTGTTGCGGCTCTGCACTTTCTTAGACGTTGTTATGTTCAGGAAACTGCATCTCAACTCAATTCCGTTGCGTTCTACGAGTCTATCACGTTTGAGAATGAATTTTCTGTCGAAATGTATTAAAACAACCTGAACTAAAACAGTGTACTGGTTAATATCTTAACATTGGAAATTAAGAGAGATCCTTTTATATCGTTACGCAGCTGCCACCTGTGAAAACCGGAATTTGTGTAAAATTTTTTGAGTGAACTTGGAAATTATTAATTTTGTTTAATTTGCCTTAGTTTCTTAGGCAAAACTTAGATTTTGTTGAAAACCGCATATCTTCTCAACATAATTGAAATTCAGAACGCCCCTTCTGTTGAAATACTCCATTCCGGGGTGTCACAATGACAGAAAAAGTCAGGCTAGAATATAGTTTCTTCGCTCATTACATGAGGTCTTAACAATGAACCCATACTTGATACTAGCAGTCATACCATGAACAAAAACAGTTCACATGCGACATCGATGCTGAACCCAATTAAGCCTCATCAATTTGTTTTAATCAAATACATGTTTAGCTTAAGTTTTCAAAATTGTGATCACAATACCACCGCTTCACTCTGAAGTTATATAGAGAACATCCTATGTGTTATGGTTGATTGTTTATAGGCAATTACGCGATTAAATTTGTACCGATTGAGAATGGAGACCACAGAGTGGACGTGTATGTGTGGGGAGCACACGTGTCAGGCAGCCCCTTCTTGTTCAAAGTCGGCCAGGCCAGGGGAGATGCGACCAGAGTGTTCGCAGATGGCCGAGGACTCTACCAGGGAGAGACTGGTAAGCTGGTTTATAATCGTTTAAATGCTTCTGTTTGATTTTTTTGTATTTGGATATCGACAAAGAATTTTTGTCAAAGGAATTTTTGGCTATTGACAGGGAATTTTCTTAGTTCACTCAAGTTGCTACTCAAAGTATCTGTCAGTAGGCTCCTTTAAACATGTAGTCTGTTTTATGAGTGAGCGTTATAGAGGTGAAAATTTCAAATGTCGAGTTGCTTCCTAGCAGAAAAGAGGAAAAGTACACGTGTTGGCACTGTCTAATGAAATTCATTTCAAGCGGCGTATTTTTGCAAGCCTGGATAGTTTTTGGGTTTTGCAATTTGTATCAAGTTTTTATTGCAATTAAATTTTCTCCCATTCTATCATGTTTTCAACAGCAATTCGCGGCAATTGATTCGTACCTTTTAATCAATTAAGTATGTAAAGATGAACTTAACAACTGATTAGAACTAGCTTATTTGCATTGCACGCGTGAAAAGTATCAGTAGTGCGTATGTTTTACGTGTTGTTTTCAGGCAAGCCATGTGAGTTCGTAGTGAATACATGCAACGCAGGCAAGGGAACTCTGCAAGTGACAGTTGATGGACCCTCTAGAGTGACAATGGACTGCAAAGAGGTGGACGAGGGATACTCTGTTAGGTACATACCCCACGTACCAGGGGAGTATGTCATCACTATCAAGTATGCCGGACCATACCACATCAACGGATCTCCATTCAAAGCTAGCATCACCGGTTTGTTAATCTCTTTTCGGTATACTTTCAAAAGTATACAGGGTACAGGACGTTTTTGTACTGAATGACAGGAAAACTTCATTCAGTTATGTCTTTTATAGGTTATAAATTTCGGTATTTTTAAATGAATTGTTTCGTTAAACCTCGTAAACCGTGCTAACTGTTCCTGATTTTTCAAAAAAAAAATGAAGTAATCGATTGGTCCGCTGTGTACTGCTTGTCCCGAATCCTGTGTGAGGTTTGTGTGGAATGAGGATAAATTGACCGAGCGAGTAAAAGCATGAAAAATGGTAATAACTGAAATGTGCAATTACTATGAAGAGCACATATGGCCAGTAATCCACGGGGCATTGCAATAATGCCAATTAGTGCAACAAAAAGTTTAATGATTTTCTTACGCTAAATTTTTTCAAGCCTCATTTTGCTTGAGCGGAGCTTTCGTGCTTAAGCCCAATTTATCATGCTTTGGACACATTACAGTTGATCGTACTTTCCCTGAAACAATTTTTTATATACAAGCAATTTTTATTTAATAAATATTTCAGGACCTACTTTACCTGGATATGCTGCTGACGAATACATTATGCAGCAGGAGGTAGTGACAGTAGACACTGTGGCTAAGACTAGGTACAACTTCAGTGAGAATCTGATCCACTTGAAGAGGGCAGAGAAGAGTCCTGCTGCAGATGCCTCCCATGTAGTCTGCAGAGGACCTGCTCTTAAGAGGGCTCAGTGCAACATCATGAATAGCTTCCAAGTGGACGCCTCGAATGCGGGTTTGTTTTTGTTTTTTTTTTAAATCGAAAACTGATACTTTGTTTTGTGGGATTGATGCAAAGATTCATAAATTTCGTCAGATCACGCGATATTGCGGTGTTTACAGCATCATGCAAAAATAATTATATCTCTTGCTGATAAAACTTGTCTAGTAACATAAATAGTGGAGCATTTTTTGCATCTACATTTAAATGTGCATGTAGGAGCGCATAAGTGACTCCGGAGTCAAAGCAGAAATTACTTTCCTCCCTCTGGTGATGCCTTAACTACTATTTCCAAATGACCAGTTGATTGCATTGTTAAATCTAACAATTCAATTAAATTTTCCTAATATTTCGTATGTCGTAGTTTTTGTTTAACATGTTTTATAACTTTCACAGGCGAATCAATGCTCCTTGTGGGTTGTCATGGCCCTACTTTGCCTGCTGACGAGATCATAGTGAAACACGTGGGCAGCTGCAGGTACGATGTCCGATTCAAGCCAGCCCAGCCTGGAGATCACGTGCTAGTTGTGAAATGGAACAACGAACACGTGCCTGGATCTCCTTTCCTCGTGATCGGGACATGAACCAATTAACACTACCTTAGTTTTTGACGTCATTTTTGCCACGATGTCGGTACAGTCTGGAATGTTCTAGAAGAGAAACAGAGTGACGTCAGTGCTTGATGGTTAAACAACTTCTTTTGAAACCTATACGAAAAAATTATTAACATCAATCCACACTAAATTTAACTTTGTCCTAGAGTTTAAAACGGTAAGGATAAGTGAACAAAATATAAAGAACAACGCATCAAAATTTGGTTTGAAATTGATTTTGCGATTAATCAAAGTTTGGAATTTGTGTAGTGTATAACACGCAAAATGATGAAAATATGTTGATGCACTGTTTGTTATCGAACCAATATCTTGTCTTACGTAACCAAATAAAAATAAATATACTTAAAGTCTTTGAAATTATGTTAAATATTTGAAATTAATAAAATTACAAATTTAAAAAATCTGAAAAAAATTTATATAGTAAGCTGTATGATCTTTAAATGAGAACAGTTCTCTAAATCTTCATTCATTATTGTGTCATTTTTTGTGTGATCATGCAGCTTAAAACAGTAAATTCTGAGCTATAAATTGAGCAAAAAATATTTATTTTGATATTTAAAAGTGCTAAACCTGATAATAATTTTTCTGTTGAATAACGGACGGAGCACGATTATACTAACTTTTGTCTAAATTCTTCAATATTTCGTAATTTGGGTAACTCTGCATTGTGAAATGATTCATTCAGTTTCGAATTGCTTTCTTGCCTTGCATCAAGTGTCGCTTACAATATTTGCAATAAATTTTCAATTAACATTTGTTAAACATTGGTTTTTGTAGAATCAAGTGAGAACGTAAGTGTGTGTGTGTGTCTGCACATAGTTCTTACCCCTCATTTGTTTCGGTTAATTGAACAGGTAAAACTGGTATCTCAGGTTGTGGTCTGCGGCTGACCTCGTTTGTAATGCAGACCATCATTGAACGAATACGGGGGTATGGTGCGCTATACAGTCGAGCGAAGCACTGCGCCACAGAGGACCCAAATTCCAAGGCAAATCTGCCCCGCAAACGTATAACCTCTGCGTCATTGACGAGTAACTTTCTGCCACACATATAACATATATGACAAAGAAATGAAATCTAGAAATTTTTTAAATTTCTATAATTTAAGTGAGGCGAAAAAACTTGCAATAAAGGTTTTTCGAAGTTTGGTGATGCCATTTTTATTATAAATTGGTTAATCAAGGTAAGAGATTTTAAAGTCAGTAATTTATCTAAAATTGAAAAAAAAAACATTCTTCAATAATTTCGAGGACCACTGATTATATTTAAGTTCATTAGACAATGAAAACAGGCACACTGTCTTCATTAGACAATGAAAACAGGTTAGCTAAAGATAGAACAATTTTGTAAATATCTGCAAAATGTCAAGAATTGTATTTTTTGCTTGTCTTAATACGGATTCCAGGATAGTTTTTTGTAGTAAGACGTGCAGATGTGGGCGTAACACAGAATGAGGAAAAACTGTTCATTTTTTACTTTCTTTTTGATAAAATACCATTTCGTTAAAATAATTTTCACAAAAATTTATGAACTTCAGTTGTTTTTTTTAGTTCATTTAACTAGTTTTTTTTAAATAAGTTTTTTTACAATTAGAAAATCTTGGTTCATAAACGATCATTGTTATCAGTTCAACCCATGCAATCACCCATGCAATAATCACAATAGTTTAATCTTAGAAAAATTGTTTGAGGTAAAACTTCCTGTTCTGGGCAATCACATTTCAACCGCCACTGACGTACAACTAGGATGATAATTCAGTAAATTTGGGCTCCCCACTCATTGGGAGAGTCAAAAACCTATCACTATAGATTGCCACCGCTCATGGATGACACAATATTCAAGGCCGACTCGGCTCTTAACTTCTGCAACAAGGATTCAAAGATCTGCTCCCGTTTCATATGTGTCTATAATCTCGCATACCTTGCAAGGAGCATGATTGCAGACCCCCGGATTGCTGTAACAGAGACTGATTGAGATAACCTACTGAAGGCTACCGACAACCCCGCCGGCTGCAAATTTCTGTTATCAGCCAGAGGAGGGATTCGTTTGAGGGTCTTACGAACTGTCTCTGAAAATCCTCCAAACGTTTCTAAAGTCAGAGGAAGGAATTGAATTCCGACTTCACTACAATTCTGGGCAAACTGTTCGTACTTCCTGTCCTCAGCAGCTGACAGTGCGAAACCACTGTTCTCCGACGCATTTATAATGAGGCTTGACTTCAAGGGAGAAGTGAAGGTAACGTCTAAAGCTTCTGGTTGACCGGCATTCCATACAGGTAAGAAGATATCGCACGGTCTAGAGTTATTGTCGGGTAGTAAACTTTTCTTTTCGGAGATGGGTGACAAAAGAGCTCCCGATCAAGCTGATATAATTTTGTCTCGTATACGATCATGACGAGAGATCATGTCACCGCGACCATTGCATGACACCGCATGTTCGCCCATTACTCCCAGAGTCCCAGATTTACAAAAAGGTTATTTTCTCTCGTCCTCGTACAATTTTACACCCAGTCTATATTTGTGAGCAACACGGAACTCATTGGAAGATAGATGTAGTCCCAGAGCTGGAATGGGGCTGCGTATAACCAGGTACTAGACTGCAGTAGAGAAAGAGATTGTAAGCGAGCTTTTTCTCTTTTGGAACTTTGTATTCCCAACAAGTTGTCGAAGGCTGAGTTATCAAGTTCTTCCTGAATTTTTTTTTGAGAGGGATATGTCATCGCAATTTCGCTCAATTCTTCAACTGCTTTAACAAATCAGATGTCTTCAGTTGGATTATGGCCTGATAATTTTTCTACAAGAACATAAGATTGAAAAACAGATTCAACGTATGCAGCTTGAACCTGATCTGCTGATCGTCTTAATCCTAAACCGGTTTTATTGATTGGAAGCCCGAGAGGTGTCTGACAACAAAACCCCAAGAATACCTTCAAAGGTTGCACGCTGAACCAAAGCAAATTTTCGAAGGATTTTATTTGATTTGTCCGAAGGAGAATTGCATTGCAAATAGTAGACCATTTTGGGAGCACCAAGGCAAAAACGCAAAATACCAAGAGCACATTGAGATCGTCTACATATGCTAAATTTTCTAGAAGTTCCTCTAATTTTTTAACGCCTTTGAGTAAACTAGAAGCAACAAAAGCATCAGATCCTATCGCAGCTCCTAAAATTTCAGTTCCATCTACACAGTTCCTCTTGATCAAATTGTCAATTTTGGTTATGCTTTCGATTGACCAAAGCTCGCACTTATCCTTCCTGAGTTCGAGACTAATTTTTTCTTCTAATTCTGAGAGAATTTCTAACGCTGTACAAAGTTCGGTCTCGGTTCCTGCAATAACTCCGCCATCGAGATACCAGCAATGTTTCAAGAGATTTGGCAATTTGCTTTCGATATCGTCAATAAGAGGCCAGATAGCCAATGAAAACAAAAGTTGACCTAGTGGATCACCTTGTTGCACTCCTGTCTGACTTGAGCTATTGAAGAACAAATCACTATGTTTCGAGTAACAAAAGGATGCAAATGAAATTATACTAGGCATCAAAACTTTTGTTGAGCCGAGGAGATGACTGCGACCACTAGTTGCGATCACCTTTAGCAATCACTGGTACAGTACTTCAAGAAGATATCAAAAATTAAAGCAATGATTTTTTTTTAATAGCCGCTCAGCGATAGCTGGAGCTATTATTGGCCTTCTCTTGGTTTTTTTATTTCGTCGTCGCGATTTTTGTTACGACCATATGACGTCACAACCCCTTCAAAGCTCCGTTTTGTTCACTCGTTCATGCAATTTCAACTGAAGTGCAGGTGTGACGTCATTTTTTGCTCCTAATGGAGCAATTTTTTTTCACTCGTGTGATTAAGTTTTTCGTCACACTTGACTTATCTCACTCTCAAAAACGACTTCCTCACTTTGGAATTGACTTTCATTTAATTTATTTCAAAGAGATAAGGTCAAATGGGTGTGTGTCACTCTAAATGAAGGTTATTTGAGAGCAGCTAATAGAGGCAGCAAGAAATTATACAGATTTTAAATCAAAATATTACATATCAGCCTTCAATAAAAAGAGAAATTTTTTGATCTGTCTTTTTAACTGTTTTTTTTTTGAGACTGCAGATCTACGAAGCTATTGCGGCTATTTTCTCGCAATCTGCCAGCTATGTTTTTAAAATGCTCAAAATCCATCAATTAGCTGCCCAATCAAGTATAGCAATAGTTGAGTAAAAATATTGTCGCCAAAATGCCTGCTTAAGAGTCCAAATACGTAACACTACTGACAACGAAATGAAAAGATTATGATTTGCCCTGCTATATCAAAAAACAATTTTGAACCAAATTTTTTCTAGAATTGGAAAAAAGTGCCCGATGTTCACATCAGAGTTTTAAAAATCATGCTTTTTTCGAATAATAAATTGAAACGGCATGGTGGTGGTGGTGGTGGTGGTGTTGGTGGTGGTGGTGGTGGTGGTGGTGGTGGTGGTGGTGGTGGTGGTGGTGGTGGTGGGGTTGGTTAGTAGGTGGTGAGTGGTTGTGTTTTGGGGGTTAAAATGCAAATCCCAGGCAAGGAGATATAATTTAAGAAATTTTCAGAACACTTCAAACATAATTGATAAATGCTTTGTAAATGATTTTTTATTGCTTTTCTTTGCGTTTTGAGTGGTTATGTTTTTGGATTCACTCTGGGTAAGTTATGCCTCTTATTATCTGTTATGAGTTACACCATTTGTTAATTTTGACATTATAGCGAATTATTTAAACTTATTTATTCCAACTAAAACCGAGTAAGCCATTAAAAAATTGCAATTAAGGAGCATACGAAACGAAAGATCATTAAAAATGTTTTTTTTTCTGGTTGGTTTTCTTCTACCTGCATTTATTTTTAAAATTCATTTTTTTTGTAGTTTTTCCTCTAAACTTCAGCTTTTCCATCTGATTTCAATCATTGAACAAATTGACCGAATGGAGGGCTAGAAGTCAATAGCAAACATAGAACAGACTTTTTTTAAGATAAATTACAGAAACGATTGTCAGAATTATTATCGTTAACATAAGAAACAACAATTTGTTGACACGCCAGAACATATTGGTTCTAAGGTGATTTAAAAATTTTTGCACGTTAGTTCCGAATTTGATTCAGTTTCAGACATAAACAATTCAGTACCCTGGAAAAGTTTCATAGAAAAAAACATAAGTTATTTCAGAAAAATTAAGAATGCAACTCCATATATTTTTTTTCCGTTTTGATATTGCAAATAGTTTCAACATCCGATGATATCTATTTAATTTGCGGTCGTACAGAGCAGGTAAAGTTTAGCGTTTTTGAAGGAAAAAAATAGCGAAACGATAAAACAAGAAAAATCTTCAACTCATACTTTCAATGGTTTCTCATTTAATTGAGAGGTACCGGCGTCACCATTGTTGGATGTTTAAGAAAACGGGGCGTTTGGAAAACAGAAAAAAATCTCGTCATGAAAGTTTCTGTCGCAAATTGCTGTTATGGCTTCTTTAATCTAAAAGCTTCGGATTTTTTTACTGAAATAGTCTTTGTTTTCAGCGCTGTCTTTTTACGACTGAGTATTGTTTTTGAACATCCGCTTCTTGGTGAAAATTCATTTTTGAATGAGAAATATTTGACAATGCGCACATTTTAAATCTGGAAAAAAGCATGTCACGTTGACGGTATGTCGCAGGCTTTCAACGGCATACTTACATAAAACAAAAAAAATCTGCTATAAAACTCAAAAAATCTTCAACAAATTAATTGCTTCAAACAATTATTGATAACGAAAAGAGCTTTTTTCAGATCAGAGAACTTGAGACGTATGTTGGAACATTTTGCGATACCAGAGACTTGCAAGTCATTTTTATTTTCGAAAGCATTGTTTGACAAGCATCAACAAAACCTTTAATTTTGCAAATTTGTATACTAATGTGATAAATAAAACTGTTGCTCTTGATTGATATATTAGTACTATCAGAAGCAAGCTCAAATACTTAGCATACAAAACGAACAGAATTAATAAACAGCATAATTTTATCGATCCAGGGCAAACAAACAACTACATTTGAGTAAAATTTGACAAAGTTTTCACAGAAAGAAAAATATTTAAAAAAATCCTTATTCTTTGGATAGCAATTTGTTGAAATGAAAAGGGTTTAGTGATAAATTTAATATGGTTTTCGAGAGTATTTCAAAAATTGAGTTCATTTATACTGAAATAGCAGATGTTAAGGAAATTACAGTTAAGGAAACTCACAGAAGTAGCAGGCAGAGTATTTTGTCTACCAATTACTTTTTTGGCAAAGTAAAAAATTGATGTTGGTACAAAAGATGACCAATATCTGTGGGGCTGGTGGTGGAGGTGGTGGTGGTGGTGGTGCTGGTTAGTCGGTGGTGAGTGGTTGTGGTTTGGAGGATAAAATTCAATTCCCAGGCAAGGAGATAAAACTTATGAAATTTTCAGAACACTTCAAACATAATTGATAAATGCTTTGTAAATGAGTTTTTTATTGCTTTTTTTGCGCTTTGTGTGGTTATCTTTTTGGATTCCTTCTGGGTAAAATATGCCATTTTTTAACTGTTATGAATTATGCCATTTTTAATATTCACATTATAGCGAATTATTTAAACTTATTTATTCGATCTGAAATCGAGTAAGCCATAAAAAAATTGCAATTAAGGATCATACAAAAAGAAAAATCTTTAAAAATTTTTTTTTCTGGTTGGTTTTCTTCTACATGCATTTTATTTTAAAGTTCCCTTTTTTATATTTTATCCTCTAAAGTTAGCCTTTTCCTTTTGTTTTCAATCATTGAACAAATTGACCGAATGGAGGGTTAGAAGTCAATAGCAAACATGAAAAACATTTTGTTTAAGATAAATTACAGAAACGGTTGTCAGAATTATCATTGTTAATAAGAAACAAAAATTTGTTGACACGCCAGATTAAATTGGTTCCTAGGTGATTTAAAAATTTTTGCCCGTTAGTTCCGAATTTGATTGACCAAAGCTCGCCTTTATCCTTCCTGAGTTCCAGACCAAATTTTTCTTCTAATTTTGAGAGAATTTCTAATGCTTTACAAAGTTCGATCTCGGTTCCTGCAATAATTCCGTCATCGAGATACCAGCAATGTTGCAAGAGGTTTGGTAATTTGCTTTCGATATCGTCAATAAGAGGCCAGAAGTCCAATGAAAACAAAAGTGGACCTAGTGGAGCACATTGATGCTCTCCTGTCTGACTTGAGCTTTTGAAGAACAAATCACTATGTTTCGAGTAACAAAGGGATGCAATTGAAATTATACTAGGCATCAAAACTTTTGTTGAGCGGAGGAGATGACTGCAACCACTAGTTGCGATCACCTTTAGCAATAACTGGTACAGTACTTCAAGAAAATGTCAAAAATTAAAGCAATGAATTTATTGTTTTTAATAGCCGCACAGCAATAGCTGGAGCTATTATTGGCCTTCTCTTGGTTTTTTTTTATTTCCTCCTCGCGATTTTTGTTACTTGTTACGACTATATGACGTCACAACCCCTTCAAAGCAGCGTTTTGTTCATTTGCTTATGCGATTTCAACTGAAGTGCATATATGACGTCATTTTTTGCTCTTAGTGGAGAGAGTTTTTTTTCATTCGGATGATTTAGTTTTTGGTCACACTCAACTTTTCTCACTCTCAAAAATGACTTCCTCACTTTGAAATTGACTTTTATTTAATTTAATTCAAAGAGATAAAGTCAAATGGGTGTGTGTCACTCTAAATGAAGGTTATTTGAGAGCAGCTAATAGAGGCAGCAAGAAATTATACAGATTTTAAATCAAAATATGACATATCAGCCTTCAATGGAAAGACAAATTTTTTTGATCTGTCTTTTTAACTGTTTTTTTTTGAGACTGCAGATCTACAAAGCTATTGCCGCTATTTTCTCGCAATCTGCCAGCTATGTTTTTAAAATGCTCAAAATCCATCAATTAGCTGCCCAATCAAGTATAGCAATACTTGTGTAAAAATATTGTGGCCGAATGCCTGCTTAAGAGTCAAAATACGTAACACTACTGACAACGAAATGAGAAGGTTATGATTTGACCTGCTATATCAAAAAAAAATTGAACAAAATTTTTGCTAGAGTTGGAAAAAAGTGCAAGATGTTCACATCAGTGTTTTAAAAAGTATGCTTTTTTCGAATAATAAATTGAAACTGCATGGTGGTGGTGGTGGTGGTGGTGGTGGTGGTGGTGGTGGTGGTGGTGGTGGTGGTGGTGGTGGTGGTGGTGGTGGTGGTGGTGGTGGTGGTGGTGGTGGTGGTGGTGGTGGTGGTGGGGTTGGCTAGTAGGTGGTGAGTGGTTGTGTTTTGGGGGTTAAAATGCAATTCCCAGGCAAGGAGATATAATTTAAGAAATTTTCAGAACACTTCAAACATAATTGATAAATGCTTTGTAAATGATTTTTTATTGCTTTTCTTTGCGTTTTGTGTGGTTATGTTTTTGGATTCCTTCTGGGTAATATATGCCTCTTATTATCTGTTATGAATTACACCATTTGTTAAATATCATATTATAGCGAATTATTTAAACTTATTTTTTCCAACTAAAACCGAGTAAGCCATGAAAAAACTGCAATTAAGGAGCATACGAAGAGAAAGATCTTTAAATATGTTTTTTTTTCTGCTTGGTTTTCTTCTGCCTGCATTTAATTTTAAAGTTTACTTTTTTGTAGTTTATCCTCTAAACTTAATCTTTTCCATTTGATTTCAATCATTGAACAGATTGACCGAATGGAGGGCTAGAAGTCAATAGCAAACATAAAAAAGATTTTGTTTAAGATAAATTACGGAAACGATTATCAGAATTTTTATCGTTAACGTAAGAAACAACAATTTGTTGACACGCCAGAACAAATTGGTTCTTCAGTGATTTGAAAATTTTTGCCCGTTAGTTCCGAATTTGATTCAGTTTAAGACATAAAAAATACCTTACCCTGGAATTAATTTTACAGTAAAAAATCATAAATTAATTCAGAAAAATTAAGAATGCAACTTCATATATTTTTTTTGTTTTCCATTTTTATATTGCAAATAATTTCAACATCCGATGATATCTATTTGGATTGCGGTCGTACAGAGCAGGTAATGTTTTGCATTTTTGAAGGAAAAAAAGCGAAACGACAAAACAAGAAAAATCTTCAACTCATAATTTCAATTGTTTCTGAATTGATTTACATTTTTCCAGGTAGCTGTTAACTTCAATTGAGAGGTACGGGCTTCACCATTGTTGGTTGTTTAAGAAAACGGGGCGTTTAGAAAACAGAAAAAATTCTCGTCATGAAAGTTTCTTTCGCAAATTGCTGTTATGGCTTCTTTAATCTTAAAGCTTCGGATTTTTTTTACTAAAATAGTCTTTGTTTTCAGCGCTGTCTTTTTACGACTGAGTATTGTTTTTGAACATCCGCTTCTTGGTGAAAATCCATTTTTAATTGAGAATTATTAGACAATGCACACATTTTAAATCCGGAAAAAAGCATGTCACGTTGACCGTATGTCGCAGGCTTTCATCGGCATACTTACATAAAACAAAAAAAATCTGCTATAAAATTCAAAAAATCTTCAACAAATTAATTGCTTCAAACAGATTATTGATAACGAAAAGAGCTTTTTTCAGATCAGAGAACTTGAGACGTATGTTGGAACATTTTGCGATACCAGAGACTTGCAAGTCATTTTTATTTTCGAAAGCATTGTTTGACAAGCATCAACAAAACCTTTAATTTTGCAAATTTGTATACTAATGTGATAAATAAAACTGTTGCTCTTGATTGATATATTAGTACTATCGGAAGCAAGCTCAAATACTTTGCATGCAAAACGAACAGAATTATTAAACACCACAATTTTATCGATTCAGGGCAAACAAACACATTTGGGTAAAATTTGACAAAGTTTTCACAGAAATAATAATATTAATAAAATCATTATAATTTGGTTAGCATTTTGTTGAAAAGAAAAGGGTTTAGTGATGAACTTAATTTGGCTTTCGAGAGTATTTCGAAAATTGAGTTCATTTATACTGATATAGCAGATGTTAAGGAAATTACAGTTAAAGAAACTCACAGAAGTAGCAGGCAGAGTATTTTGTCTACCAATTACTTTTTTGGCAAAGTAAAAAATTGATGTTGGTACAAAAGATGACCAATATCTGTGGGGCTGGTGGTGGAGGTGGTGGTGGTGGTAGTTGTGGTGGTTGGTCGGTGGTGAGTGGTTGTGGTTTGGGGGATAAAATGCAGTTCCCAGGGGACGAGATAAAATTTATGAAATTTTCAGAACACTTCAAACATAATTGATAAATGTTTTGTAAATGAGTTTTTTATTACTTTTCTGTGCTTTTTGTGTGGTTATGTTCTTGGATTCCTTCTGGGTAAAATATGCTTCTTGTTATTTGTTATGAATTACACCCTTTTTTTAACTTTCAGTTTATAGCGAATTATTTAGACTAATTGTTTCGAACTAAAACCGAGTAAGCCATGAAAAAATTGCAATTAAGGAGCATACGAAAAAAAAATCTTTAAATATGTTTTTTTCCGGTTTTTTCTTCTACCTGCATTTAATTTTAAAGGTCACATTTTTGTAGTTTATCCTCTAAAATTAACCTTTTCCTTTTGAATTCAACCATTGAACAAATTGACTGAATGGAGTGTTAGAAGTCAAAAGCAAACATAAAAAACTTTTTGTTGAAGATAAATTACAAAAACGATTGTCAGAATTATCATTGTAAATAAGAAACAAAAATTTGTTGACACGCCAGAACAAATAGCTTCTTAGGTGATTTAAAAATTTTTGCCCATTAGTTCCGAATTTGATTCAGTTTCAGACATAAACAATTCCTTACCCTGAGATAAATTTTTTAGAAAAAATTTATAAATTACTTCAGAAAAATTAAGAATGCAACTCCATATATTTTTTTATTTTGCATTTTGATATTGCAAATAGTTTCAGCATCCGATGATATCTATTTAAATTGCGGTCGTACAGAGCAGGTAAAGTTTAGCATTTTTGAAGGAAAAAAATAACGAAACGATAAAACAAGAAAAATCTTCAACTCATACTTTTTAATGGTTTCTCAATTGATTTACATTTTTCCAGGTAGCTGTTAACTTCAATTGAGAGGTACGGGCGTCACCATTGTTGGTTGTTTAATTAAACGGGGCGTTTAGAAAACAGAAAACATTCTCGTCATGAAAGTTTCTGTCGCAAATTGCTGTTATGGCTTCTTTAATCTAAAAGCTTCGGATTTTTTTATACTGAAGTTGTCTTTATTTTCAGCGCTGTCTTTTTACGACTGAGTCTTGTTTTTGAACATCCGCTTCTTGGTGAAAATCCATTTTTAATTGAGAATTATTAGACAATGCACACATTTTAAATCCGGAAAAAAGCATGTCACGTTGACCGTATGTCGCAGGCTTTCATCGGCATACTTACATAAAACAAAAAAATCTGCTATAAAACTCAAAAAATCTTCGACAAATTAATTGCTTCAAACAGATTATTGATAACGAAAAGAGCTTTTTTCAGATCAGAGAACTTGAGACGTATCTTGGAACATTTTGCGCTACCAGAGACTTGCAAGTCATTTATTTTCGAAAGCATTGTTTGACAAGCATCAACAAAACCTTTAATTTTGCAAATTTGTATACTAATGTGATAAATAAAACTGTTGCTCTTGATTGATATATTAGTACTATCAGAAGCAAGTTCAAATACTTTGCATGCAAAACGAACAGAATTTTTAAACACCACAATTTTATCGATCCAGGGCAAACAAACACATTTGAGTAAAATTTGACAAAAAAGTTTTCACAGAAATAATAATATTAATAAAATCATTATAATTTGGTTAGCATTTTGTTGAAAAGAAAAGGGTTTAGTGATGAACTCAATATGGCTTTCGAGAGTATTTCGAAAATTGAGTTCATTTATACTGATATAGCAGATGTTAAGGAAATTACAGTTAAGGAAACTCACAGAAGTAGCAGGCAGAGTATTTTGTCTACCAATTACTTTGCAAAGTAAAAAAATTGATGTTGATACAAATGATGACCAATATCTGTGGGGCTGGTGGTGGAGGTGGTGGTGGTGGTTGTGGTGGTTGGTCGATGGTGAGTGGTTGTGGTTTGAGGGATAAAATGCAATTCCCAGGGGAGGAGATGAAATTTATGAAATTTTTAGAACACTTCAAACATAATTGATAAATGTTTTGTAAATGAGTTTTTTATTGCTTTTCTGTGCGTTTTGTGTGGTTATGTTTTTGGATTCCTTCTGGGTAAAATATGCTTCTTGTTATTTGTTATGAATTACACCATTTTTTTAATTTTCACTTTATAGCGAATTATTTAGACTAATTGTTTCGAACTAAAACCGAATAAGCCATGAAAAAATTGCAATTAAGGAACATACGAAAAAAAAGATCTTTAAATATGTTTTTTTCCGGTTTTTTCTTCTACCTGCATTTAATTTTAAAGGTCACTTTTTTGTAGTTTATCCTCTAAACTTAACCTTTTCCATTTGATTTCAACCATTGAACAAATTGACTGAATGGAGTGTTAGAAGTCAAAAGCAAACATAAAAAACTTTTTGTTGAAGATAAATTACAAAAACGATTGTCAGAATTATCATTGTAAATAAGAAACAAAAATTTGTTGACACGCCAGAACAAATAGCTTCTTAGGTGATTTAAAAATTTTTGCCCATTAGTTCCGAATTTGATTCAGTTTCAGACATAAACAATTCCTTACCCTGAGATAATTTTTTTTAGAAAAAATTTATAAATTATTTCAGAAAAATTAAGAATGCAACTCCATATATCTTTTTATTTTGCATTTTGGTATTGCAGATAGTTTCAACATCCGATGATATCTATTTAAATTGCGGTCGTACAGAGCAGGTAAAGTTTAGCATTTTCGAAGGAAAAAAATAACGAAACGATAAAACAAGAAAATTCTTCAACTCATACTTTCAATGGTTTCTCAATTGATTTACATTTTTCCAGGTAGCTGTTAACTTCAATTTAGAGGTACGGGCGTCACCATTGTTGGTTGTTTAAGAAAACGGGGCGTTTAGAAAACAGAAAAAATTCTCGTCATGAAAGTTTCTTTCGCAAATTGCTGTTATGGCTTCTTTAAACTAAAAGCTTCGGATTTTTTTTACTGAAATAGTCTTTGTTTTCAGCGCTGTCTTTTTACGACTGAGTATTGTTTTTGATCATCCGCTTCTTGGTGAAAATTCATTTTTGATTGAGAAATATTTGACAATGCACACATTTTAAATCTGCAAAAAAGCATGTCAAATTGACGGTTTGTCGCACGATTGCAACGGCATACTTACATAAAACAAAATCACACTCAAAAAAGCTTCGACAAATTAATTGCTACAAGTAGAGTATTGATAACGAAAAGAGCTTTTTTCAGATCAGAGAACTTGAGACGTATGTTGGAACATTTTGCGCTACCAGAGACTTGCAAGTCATTTATTTTCGAAAGCATTGTTTGACAAGCATCAACAAAACCTTTAATTTTGCAAATTTGTATACTAATGTGATAAAAAAACTGTTGCTCTTGATTGATATAATAGTACTATCAGAAGCAAGTTCAAATACTTTGCATGCAAAACGAACAGAATTTTTAAACACCACAATTTTATCGATCCAGGGCAAACAAACACATTTGAGTAAAGTTTGACAAAAGTTTTCACAGAAATAATAATATTAATATAATCATTATAATTTGGTTAGCATTTTGTTGAAAAGAAAAGGGTTTAGTGATGAACTCAATATGGCTTTCGAGAGTATTTCGAAAATTGAGTTCATTTATACTGATATAGCAGATGTTAAGGAAATTACAGTTAAGGAAACTCACAGAAGTAGCAGGCAGAGTATTTTGTCTACCAATTACTTTGCAAAATAAAAAAATTGATGTTGATACAAATGATGACCAATATCTGTGGGGCTGGTGGTGGAGGTGGTGGTGGTGGTTGTGGTGGTTGGTCGATGGTGAGTGGTTGTGGTTTGGGGGATAAAATGCAATTCCCAGGGGAGGAGATAAAACTTATGAAATTTTCAGAACACTTCAAACGTAATTGATAAATGCTTTGTAAATGAGTTTTTTATTGCTTTTCTGTGCGTTTTGTGTGGTTATGTTTTTGGATTCCTTCTGGGTAAAATATGCTTCCTGTTATTTGTTATGAATTACACCATTTTTTTAATTTTAACTTTATAGCGAATTATTTAGACTAATTGTTTCGAACTAAAACCGAATAAGCCATGAAAAAATTGCAATTAAGGAGCATACGAAAAAAATATCTTTAAATATGTTTTTTTCCGGTTTTTTCTTCTACCTGCATTTAATTTTAAAGGTCACTTTTTTGTAGTTTATCCTCTAAACTTAACCTTTTCCATTTGATTTCAACCATTGAACAAATTGACTGAATGGAGTGTTAGAAGTCAATAGCAAACATAAAAAACTTTTTGTTTAAGATAAATTACAAAAACGATTGTCAGAATTATCATTGTTAATAAGAAACAAAAATTTGTTGACACGCCAGAACAAATTGGTTCTTAGGTGATTTAAAAATTTTTGCCCATTAGTTCCGAATTTGATTCAGTTTCAGACATAAACAATTCCTTACCCTGAGATAAATTTTTTAGAAAAAATTTATAATTTATTTCAGAAAAATTAAGAATGTTAAAATTAAGAACTCCATATATTTTTTTATTTTGCATTTTGATATTGCAAATAGTTTCAACATCCGATGATATCTATTTAAATTGCGGTCGTACAGAGCAGGTAAAGTTTAGCATTTTCGAAGGAAAAAAATAACAAAACGATAAAACAAGAAAAATCTTCAACTCATACTTTCAATGGTTTCTCAATTGATTTACATTTTTCCAGGTAGCTGTTAACTTCAATTTAGAGGTACGGGCGTCACCATTGTTGGTTGTTTAAGAAAACGGGGCGTTTAGAAAACAGAAAAAATTCTCGTCATGAAAGTTTCTTTCGCAAATTGCTGTTATGGCTTCTTTAAACTAAAAGCTTCGGATTTTTTTTACTGAAATAGTCTTTGTTTTCAGCGCTGTCTTTTTACGACTGAGTATTGTTTTTGATCATCCGCTTCTTGGTGAAAATTCATTTTTGATTGAGAAATATTTGACAATGCACACATTTTAAATCTGCAAAAAAGCATGTCAAATTGACGGTTTGTCGCACGATTGCAACGGCATACTTACATAAAACAAAATCACACTCAAAAAATCTTCAACAAATTAATTGCTACAAGTAGATTATTGATAACGAAAAGAGCTTTTTTCAGATCAGAGAACTTGAGACGTATGTTGGAACATTTTGCGCTACGCAGAGACTTGCAACAGCCGACTGGTTCTTGTGACTTAGTTTGCAGTATCATGGCGGAACAACATTAGGCGTTTCAATATGCAGTCGACTCATAATATCTTGTTCGAGAATTCATTCTCTCATTTGCGACGGTTCCGGTTGTTTTTGCAAGCACCAATGCCCTTTTTTGGTTTTCATGGCCACAATTCATGCTCAACCCATAATATAAAGAGAACTGGACTCTCGAAAAGTTTTTACTCAGCCCACGAAAAGTTTAGTTTTAGACAATAATGAACTCTCGGTAGAGTTTTTCTAGCTGAAGGTCTAAACTTGTGAAAGAGTAAATAAAACGAACAGTGGTCTCTAACTTGAAACTTTTGTATTTTGCTAGAATATCAACAATATAACTTGCTTATAACACAGTCGCCAACAAAAGACAAACCATTTTAACTGAAAATTTAGACTAACGATTTTCATCATTTATAATTTACAGAGCTCGTATCCTGCAGAGTATCATTGGCATCAAGACTAATTAGTCTGTCATTTGCTAGAATAATTCACTATGCACACGAGTACAGTAAGTTATTCGTCATAATCGAACGCATGATCTCTTAAATGAAGTACAGCAAGATCCTTTCACTGCTGCACGTGAACATATTTTCCGGGTTCAGTCCATCATCAGTTGTTCAAACATGCTGCAGTCAATAAATGTCAGAATGAAAATGTATGAAAATTTCCTTTAAATAATAATATTAGTCGACATCGCAGTCAAATAATTTTTTAAGTTTCTATCGTTCCATTGTAAAGTGTTTGAGCTTTTGGTAATCTGGAAGCGTGGTTTTAAGATCCCGAAAAGTCAAGGACGATTGTCATTTTGTTGGCTATCTGTAGAGGTTAGTGATCCACCGCTAGTTGAACGCTGCCATTACTGAGAACACCATCGTCAACAGCGAGGCCACTCTCATGCCAATGATTCGCTCTAAAATATAACAAAGACTAGAGAATCAAAACCTAATAAACTTTGACAAGACGCATGCATAATCTTCTTATCGCAATAGAAAAAACTTCAGAACCTTAAAACATACACGTGTTAACATTTTACGTGTATAACATGTTAATTTTTGTTCCGACCCCTCTTGAGGGTGGAGGAACTAAATACTCAAATGGGTTTTTTTTGTTCAGACAATTTTGGCCGATCGATATATTCATCGTAGAGAAATGTGAGTGGTATCCTTAACAAGCTCGTCCAGTGTAGAATTCGAAATTAAAAACATTTTTTTTTGAATTTCATTTTTTTTCGAGGAGTTATCGAGGTTAAAAGTTATGTGTGAACACATGACAATTGGCATGATTTTTGTTCACTTTTGGCATAGTTTTCGTTCACATTAAGATTTTTTCTGTAAAACTATTAAATCAAGATTACAATTCATGCTACTTAATGGAACGATTTTACATTCCTAAAAAACGAAAGGCGACAAAAAGCTAGTTTTGGTCTCATGGGTTATTTTACTATAAAAAAAATCGAATTCTATTTCAGAGCTGTTATTTTTTAGAAAATTTTAACATTTTTTTTATTTTTCAAAAGTAACTTATAGACTAGTCACTTTTCATATCGAGATTCCGTTAACGATGAACCTCACTTACAGTCAAATGAAATCCAATAAACAAAAGTTCCGTTTTCTCGGAATCGTTCTTGTTTTCTTTTGACTTCTACTCTGAGTTTTCGTAATTTTAAATGAGACTTTGAATTTCTTTTTGAGATTTTACTAATTTTTGTAGTCTTATGGCATAGACTCCTTGACTAAAAGCGCAACAGTTTTGATAGTGAGCAAAAGTGAACGTATCTAGTGCTTTGAGTAGACAGCTTTTGGCTGATAAGACATTAAATATAATTTTTCGTCTTTTTTGAAAATTAACCGACCTCAAACTTATTTTGTTTGAGCTCTAATTCATTTTCCTTCCTTTCTACTGCAATCAAAATTTGTTTGGATAGCAATTTTAACTTCTAACTATTGATTTTTTGAATTCCGTGCCACGAGTTTTCCAATTTTTTAAAAAATTTTCGGATATTTTTTTCAATATTTTGGTTTCTTTTGAATTCTTAAAACATTATCGTAATACTGATAGTTCCCATTTGCTTCAAGAAGTTATGCTTCGAGAAGTTTTGCTTCGGATTGCAGTGGAGGTCTTTAGAGAAAAGCCTGTAATTTAAATTGCTTCGAAACTTTCTTCTTGCATTTTCTATTTAACTTTTGATTTTTGCCTGTATTTATTGTTGTTCTCATTGTCTTAAGACTTATTGTGATGTCTTATCAATAGCTTATTATTTGACCAATGAATGACAAATAGCATAGTTTTCCCAACGAGGCAAAAAATTGACGTATGTATTGAATTACGTTGATAACTTTTGAAATTATTTGCGTTGATATTGTGTTTTTTCAAAACTTTCGTGGTTTTGACATACTTTTTCATATTTGTAAACTTTTGGGAGGCATATTTTTAGAAACAAAAGAAGCATCACATTGCTGTTAGGAAAGTAATCGAAAATAGAAAGATTTTACTGAAAAAACTTACTTTTTAATGGCTTCGACAGTTTTCTCTCTGAATTTATTTTGATTTTGCTGTTTCTGACTGTTTTTTATGTAGTTGTAAAATGTTAAGAGGTCTCATCAGCTTCTATTTGAGAATTGCACGATTGATGTTTCTGAATGCAGTCAGTTCAGTTTACAGCGAATAGTCTTAAAGTTTTTGATTATATTTGTTTTCAAAAATTTACTGATTCTTATCACTGAGAGGTCCCATTCATTTCCATGTATTTCAAAACAAAATGTATTTCAAAATAAAAGGTCTATTGATATTATATCATAATAAATGTTTTGTTTGGCAGACGATATGCTTTTTCTTAAAAGATTTGTTAGTGGTCAGTATTTGTGTTTCTTTTTCTGTTTTTTTTTTGCATATTCGCGTAATAACAGATCCCAATGATCTTCAAATAAGTACCGAATCAAATTATTTCATCGTTCAGCGCAATTTAAGCAGATTTATTGAAATTAATAATTGAAATATGAGAAACAAGTTTCATATAAAAGCTGATGGCTACAGTAATTTGTGTTTTCGCAATTTGTTTGTGTTTTTTTTCTACAACTTTAATTCGTTTCTATGGTTTAGTTTGAGCGAAAAAGGTCCTCTCTTAACGATTTTTTTTACTAAATTTATTAAGAAATGTTTCTTTGAAGGCTAAGGGTTTCCTAAGACGTTTGAAGTTATGAAACGTTTTCAAAAAGGTTCAGTGATATTTGAATTTTGCCTCAATATTTCTTTTTGTCGACTTTTACCTAGTTCCATTAAGGAAAAGTCCCATCTGCCGTTTAACTTAAAAGACGTAAATTTGTGTAGCTAAGGTTTCGTCTGATTGAATTTTGACTTTACCGTTACTAGGTGCTTTAAATTTAGATATTAATTTTTTGCTGTGAAGTTTTAGTTTTTGCTGATTTTGTTGTTTATTTTTTTCTCACTGTCTTTTATTTGACAGATCTTGTGAGTGCTGTAATGAGGCATGGTATTTTGTAGTTCAATTAGTAGTTCGGTTAGGTAAAGATTTTTTTAACTCAAACTTCTATTTTTGATTATTTCTTCATTTGGTTGACAATTAAGTCTAAAATGTAGATGAGCTCGGGTCGGAACATCATGTGCGAACGCACATTAACGAGCCTCCTGGTTACAATTTTGTGTCTTTTCCGATGTCGCTGTTAATCACTCTTGGTTTATATTGCCTTGATCTCGTTAATGTTTATCACATTTTATTTTTTAAATCAAGCTGTATCAAATTTTGGTTGTGTAAGTTAACAATTTTCATTAGGAAGCAAGCTGTCTCAGAAAAAATAATGCGTGTGTGGGTACTTGGTAGCCAATTTTAATGAGCGCTCTAAATAAAACTAAAAGACGATCAAGATTTTCTGCTCATGAAAATTTCCTGCAAAGCATTTTTTTGATCTTCAGCTATTTAACTATGCTACGAAAAGGGTTACCGCAACAAAGATTGCCGCTCACCTCTGTCGCCTCTTTTGATGTCAATTGTTTTAAACAGTTCGTCATATATCATGACATTCACATCGAAGTCGTACTCCTCTTTGTCCAGGCTGTAGAGAGACATAGAGCAGTTGTAGTCAGTGACTCCAGATTGAGAACAGTCTGTCAGGTTGAACCTCTCGCTCTCTGACACTGTCGACCCAGAGGTGTACTACAACAACACAACTCCTACTGAACGTCCAGAGTATTTTTGTAATTTCAAAGTAAATATGATCCAAAATTGAGACTTTTTTATTTCCGTTCCGACACCAATGTTAGTAGCGGGAAGGGGTGAGTATAGAAAGAAAGAAAGAATAAATTTTTCTGATAAATTATGCTACAAAATTATTTCTTTAAGTATAATTGTTATGCAAATCCCACATTCGTAACATGAATGATCATCAGAGAGTACAGTAAACAAGGTCATAAGATTTGGAAATGGATCTAGATTTGTTCGGTTATCGAGCGAATTTTCATACGTGCCGCCATTTTTCTTCTTTTGCTTATTCTCGCAATTTTCAGGCAAAATATACTTGAAATGTGGATGGTGCATAGACGCTGTTTTCTAATTTGGTCTGTGAGCAACTAATGAAGTTTTGATTTTGACAGTTTTGACATTAGTCTCATTAATTTAAGTCTTCATAGGTGAATAAATAGGGTTATGAAAATCCACATTTTATTATCAGTTGACAGCTAAACTTGGATTACGCTATTTGACAGGTACTTGTTCTTACACTTCGTTTCAAAAATAGTAGTGTTTTTATAAAAAAAGTTTTTCACCCTTCAGAAGTTTTTGCCTATTTTTACATTAATTGCATTAGCAGGAAATAGAGCTGTCATCTACTAAAATTTATTCGCATGTATTGAAGTGATTTAATTTTTCGATTGGCTCTCCTATTTAAATTTTGTTCACGTGAAATGCAAAAATTTTCTGGTAAATGTTTTCCATTACAGACTTGGCTCATAATCTCAATAATAATCAGTTTGATCAACATTCTGAAGCATCCTCAATTAATTTAGTTCGTTTTTCTCACTTTTAACTAACTTAACTGGTTAAAAACTTTATATTTTTAACGGTTTTGTAGACTTTTCTGAATCTTGCCTTAAATTTGCCAATTTTTCAGTTGCATTGTAATTATTATGATTTTTTTGTCAGTTTATTGCTTATGTAATTGGGAGTTGGTGTTCCTTGTTTTCAAATCTACTTTTTTTAGGAAGTGGTTGCACTATTCAAATATCAACTCGACTTATTTTAAAGCTTGTTTAAATTTATTTTTCAAAAAATTTTTCTAATCGTTATTTTTTTACTTGTCCTTTATATTAAAATTTCAATATTTTCTAAGCTTGTGTTAAGTATCGCAGTTTGTAAAAAAGAAAAGGTTTCTCAGAATTTGGAGCTCCTATTTTGCAAGAATTTTTTAATTTTTTTTTTGCATTTGTAGGCTTTTATAAATTAACAACATCTTCTAGAGATTAATCATTTGATTAGTTCAATGGGCAACAAAGACTTACCTAGCTCTCAATTATCTAGCTTGGCCAAACTCAATTTAAATTTGATCCATGTTTTTTCTATTTGCAAATGAGAGTTGAAATGATTTTATAACAAATCAATTCTTATTTAAAATTCAAAAAGGTTTTAAAATGCAGTTGCAATTAAATAGAGGCGAGGCAAGTTTGAAAATAACAAAAATTCTGAATAAAAAATTTTTTAATCGGGACAGAACTGGATTTAGGGATTACTTTTTTCCGAAGTCACTCTAGTTACTTTTTCAATTTTTGCAAAATTGCTTTAGTTGATTCAATACCTGCCGTTCAGTTTGTTCTCTTTTTTTACTCTAGTGGAACAAAGAAGTTCGATGTCATTGATAAAAACTCTCCTTTTGTTAATAATGTCTCCAACTCCTAAGATATGTCAAAATTTTTAATAGAAAAAGTTTCTTGTTTTGAAGGTAGTCTATCTCAATTTCGCTACAAACTTCGACATGCATGGTTGGATTATTGTGTAACACTGCACATTAGTCAGCCTTTTTTTTCAGATTTTGCTTTTTTCGCGAAACACATAAAAAAGAAGATATTTGTTGAGGAAGTGGAACATTTTCCAAAGCATTATGAGTGATTGCATTCCAAGTTGCTCACATGCCGAAACAATCAAATTGTATACAAAAATTGAAAACAAATGTATTTAATTCACTCAAGTTGTTGACGCCATTTGATAAAAACACTATAATGAATATGATAAAAGTTGGATATAGATTTTTTCATTTCAAATAACAGCAAGTTAGCGTTGAAGGCTCAGCAGTAAACAAGTGAAACTTATTGTCAAAAATCTTAAGGTTTAGAAATTATTAATTATTTTTATTTTTCCTGAATGTTTAGATTTTTTAAAGCAATTAGTTTTGCAAGAAGTAAAGAGCGTTTGGAAATTAATGAAATAATTAGGTATCTATCAAATTTTTCTGCTCTCAATAGAATCCCTATCACTTTTCCACAAATTCTGTTGTACAAAAATGGCGAATTGCACAATTTTGCAAGGTTGTTGAAAAGATTATATTTGTTTTTTTTTCTAAAATCGATATAAAAATTTTGCCCCTTTTCAACATTTTTTCTGCCAGCCTAAAATTGAGAAAAATTTTTTTATTTTTAGAATGAAAACAAAATTTTTTTATTTTATTTTAAAAACAAACTGATTAAATCACACTGAAGCACAAGAAACAGTATTTTTCGTCATTTTAGGGTCCAAGATGTCATCACACTATATTTCAGTTGCTCGTTTATGGTTTCATCCTGCTATAATATACATTGTCTGTTTGAAAATTTCCTTATGGGAAAAACAGTTTTCGAACAAAAAACCTGGCCAATGCCGCAATCTGATGTTAAAATGTTAGGGAATTTTGCAAGAGTGTGATTTTCCCTACATCTTTGAATTCTTTTAAAATAAATTCAGTTGTAAACAATTGTATAGCATATTTTTTTGGAAAAGAAAAATAGCTGAATCGGTCAAGAGCCCGTTTGTTTTATTCAGAATTCGAATTAACCGATAATGAAGTGTTTACCCACTAGAAAGCCATTTTCATTTGAACATATTAATTATTAAAACCACGGAAGAAATACACTATGGTACCAAAAAGCTACGTACAGCATGATTTTTGCTTCAAAGCATGATTCGTGCTTCGTAAGCATGATTTGCGCTAAGGCGTGAAAAAAGGTGTGAAATTTAGATGTTTTAAGAGAAATTTCATTCTCACTTTCTCCGCTTAGACAGAAAAGATGGTTAAACCGCTTTGTTCTTTCACCGTTTGCCAAGTTGTTACGCTAAGAGATGTCAGATTTTCATGGTCTAAAATACAACAGGAACTCAACTTGAAATCATGATCCAGTGCATAGTATGTATACAAACGTTACAAAAAACATTTTCGAGGCCCAATAATCGAGCGGAAGTCCCACAAAATTTTCAAAAAAAATCAGAAAGAATAGTTAGTTACCGATGTTTTGAAAGATCCCAAAATCTCACTGGAGCGCATTAGAGTGGCTCATAGCGCTTTCTCTTGCTACGATACAATTTCCAGAGGTACACTTCGACGAATTCTCAAAAAAATGGTTTTTTTTTCAAGAAATGCTGCAAATATCAATTTGAACAAAAAAAGCAAGTGTTTTTGTTCAAAATGGAGTATTAATATGCTCAAGAAGCCGTTCTCTTTCTGGCAGAGTGTTGTTTTTACTGATGAAACAAGGGTGCGCATCTCCAGCGACGGAATTGTTAGTTTTTCGCAGAAATGGAACAAGATTTCTTGAAAAAGCACAAAAAAATTGAGTTCGGACAAACGATCACTTATATTTTGGGTTGCAATATGATCGGATGGACGGAGATTGCTTATGTGTCCAAACAAGCTAAACCCTGTCGGTTATTTGGAAATTTTGAAAGTTTACGAAGAAAAAATGCATTTCATGGACATTATTTTTCAACAAGATAATGCTCCTGTGCATAAATCGAAGATTATCGGCATTTTTTTCCGAGAAAAGGAGTGGAAGGTACTAGAATGGCCAGCAAACAGTCCAGATCTGAATTCTATTGAAAATTTATGGGCGATTTTGAAGCAACGATTACGGAAACAGTTTTTTTGGGAAAATTTGGAAGAAAGTGTATGAAATTTGGAATGAAATTGACGCACCGGTCGTGAGAAATCTGTATGAAAACTGTTCAAACCGTCTACTAGACGTTAAAGAAGCGTCATTTAGGACGCGTTATTGGAGAAAAAATGTGAACCCAAAATGTTATAATTTGATGTTTGTATTGCTTTTTAAAATTGTTTAGATGAACGTAGCTTTTTGGTACCATAGTGTACCTTCATCTTTGCAATTTCAATTTTTATATTTTTTGCAACTTACACTAAGATTGACGTAGATATAGTCTGCGTGGGGGTTGATGCTGTAGTCCACAATTACAGTTACACTACAATTCTCAATATCCATGTCACAGTCGGAGGAAAAGTCGGACACAATGCTGAAATCTGAAAAAAAAATCAACAGAGTTAAATGTTATGGATAATACAATAAAAAAATGTCAAAGACAAAAATTAAAACTTACATCAAAAATTTGCTGGTTCCTTTAATCACCTGTAACCTAATTTTTACTTTTCCGAGGAACCATAAAAAAATTGATCGTGTTAATCATTTTAAAAGGACACAATTGTAAAGTATTGAGCTTTGTTTTCAGTATTAGCTTTGGAAATAACTCTGCCCATGGAGATTTTTCGAAGTTTGATATGCGGTACCTGAGAAGTTATAGAATGAGTTGTTTCTTGAGTCGGAGTATTCAGTGAAAGTAATTCCATCTGCACTGACTTCATTACCAGCTGAAAAATGAACCTCTGCATCCATACTAGTATCTGCTCCACTTTGTGTTACACAGATTATACCAGGACTGCTCTAAAATTAGCGAAACACTCTGATATTAAAGAGTTTTTCAGAATAACGGTTGATTTCAAATTTCAGACTGCGAGAAACGTAAAGCTGTGACCCTAAGAAGCCAATATTACAGACGGAAAAATGAATTGTCAAATTACTAATTGATGCTTCAATATTCTCTCTTCAGACTGCTTAGCTTCATTTTATAGCCTCAAAAATTTTTTAAAAGTTTTTTTACGTCAGACTCTTCTCATTTTTCCCCTGCACACCAACAGTTGATCTTAAATATCCTTTTGGTGAAGTGATTTTCTCCTGGGAATTTTGCAGATTAGGCTGAAGTTTGAGCCCCGGGTTTACAAATCTATCGTACTCTTGATTGGCAACGTTTCTGTAGCATTTATTGAAGAAAAAGCCGGAACTTCTCAATTTATAAGGATAAATAATTTTTTGTCATAAAAGAAGAACAAGAAAGCTCCTTGGTTTTTTCCTTTTCCGAAATTTTTGTTGCAATTTGTATCAATTTCTAAAAGTAGCCGTAATCAATCATTTTTCATTGCTATATAATTGAAGTTTTTCATTAATGGAAAATGGTTGATTAAAATTACTTTCAAAAATTGATACAAATTGCGACAACAATCTTGGAAAAACAAAAATCAGGGAGCTTTCCTGTGCTTAATTTTTAACAAAAATTTTTTGTATGCTTATAATTTGAGAAGTTCCACTGTTTTTTCTTCAAATACCATTTAGAAGTACTTGTTAGGAACAAAACGCTGTTTTAGAATTGAAAAAATAGCAAAATTCAACAGAGATAGAAGAGGAAGCACAGAAAACCGTTAAAACACTATCTAACGACAACAGTCCTCTGATCTCAAAATACAAGCAAATAAGTAAACATTTGAAAAACATACGATTTTGAGGTTCATTTCTTTTTCTTTCTGTACAAAAATTCGCTCACAAACTCCATCACTCACTCATTCAATCAATCACTCACTCACTCACTCACTCACTCACTCAATCACTCACTCACTCACTCGAACTTTCTCTCTCTCTCTCTCTCTCTCTCTCTCTCTCTCTCTCTCTCTTTCTCTCTTTCTCTCTCGCAGACATACACATTCTCACCTCATTTTTTTTTACTTTTTCTGTTTTATTTTACTTTGTTTGGATGTTTTATTTTTAGAAAAAACGTTCATTAACACTGTGCTTAAACGTTGTTGAGATGGTAAAAATCACACCTCCAGATTTCTGGACAGCTCTTTTTGACTTCAGGTCAGATTTTTTGCAGGAAAAGAGCAGATTAAATTAAACAGTTGAGCATTGTTTTTCAGTTTAATCAAGGTGATGAATCTTTTGATAAACAATTTATGTCCATGCATCATTGTTTTTTCCTGAACAATCGAGAATGACCTGTTTCTTGGATTAACTTCTACGAATTAAAAACAATTGCACAAATTAAATTTTTCTTATTCTGATAGATCTAAGCTGCTCAGCAACACTGAGCACCATTAAATTAGACTAGTTTAACTTTGATATATTTGAAAAACTGCTAAAATTTGCTCTACTGGTCTCTGTCGTCAGGCTGTTCGATTAATTATAACTTATAAGGTTACCTGTAAACGTTAGCTTTTTGTTCGTCTCCTTTCCTAAATTACAAAGTTTGTAACTTTTTTCAGGCAAAGTTTAAAAACTTACGAGGTTTCCATCGCACAAAGTGTCTTTCTCAATGACTACACAATCAGCTATAGAGCACATACAAATATTTTGTAAACTCTATAAGATAGATAAATTTTTCGCAAAATTGTGAGAGTAATTTATTGGCGATAACAGGTGTCCAGCGTCAAAGCTATCTGGCTAAAAATTATAGGTGTTCTATCAATTCGAGACAAAAATCTTTATATGAGCAATCTGGATCAAGTTATATTTTTCCCAGCTACTTTATGGTCGGACGCGGTCTTTTCATAGATTTATGATTAGTCTAGAGCTCCTTTTGAAAACATAATTTACACTGCTACAACTCTAATATGAAATGACCCTTTGTCAATTGACATCAGTGTGAAGTGCGTTTCTAACCGACACTGATTTAGACTCTGTGCCTTTGCTCTGGCCAGACTGCACCAACTCTACCTTGACCATGTTCCAGTTGCCAGCACCAGAATACTGCCAGATGAAACACATTTGGGACTCATTCTTGAGCAGCAGAGTCAAGTCAGTTGTCGGAGTGTCGAGACCTGAAGCCAAAAATCTTTTTATTATTTCATTTTTGGCCAGATTTTGTATTCAGTTCCGTTTGCCTTCAACAAATCTATCAAATAATTTATAAGCATATTATTAAAAAAAACTTAATTTGTCAAATTGTTGCAATTTAAGTGCCGATTTGTGCTTGATTACCATGAAAATTTTTTATAATATTTTTTGTTTTCTTTGAACAGCTGTTTTTATTTTCATTGATAATATAGAAACATAAAAGCTCTGAGTGAGGTTACAATATAGAAACCATTTAATATATATGGTCCCCGTGCGGTAATCATACGAGATCACAAGAGGTCTCCTGGAAATCATGACAGGATCGTACAAAACAGGTATGATTTGTATGACATCATATTTTATCCTAGTCTGAATAATAAGAAGTGACAACCGGGGCGTACCAGCTTGGTAGTACGCAATGACATCTTCAGTTGACAGCTCATACTCTGAACATTCGTCATCTGCGTAGGCTTTAAGTTTGTACAAGTCTCCTTTGGTCAGCCCACTGAATGATCCAGTTTCCGAATAAGAAGCCCCAGTGTTGTTATCTTCACCCACTTCAATGAACCCTGTGCCATTCCACTGGAAATATTTGACCACGTAGCCGTCGTTCACACCGACTGTGTTGTTGATCACGGTGTAGGCCACAGACGTCACACTTCCACCGTCAGTGACAGTCAAGTTAGCGGGTGGGTTGGGGGCTAAAGTGTATTCCACTCATTAGTTCGCACAAGAAGAACAAGAGGTATAAACATTAGTACATGAATTGCTGAAAAGTTTGTGAAAACTCTAGGTTAAATTATTACCCTGATTGAATTAAAATGCAAAAATTCATAACGCCCATCATATAGTGCATATTTCAATAAACCCAGTGAAACGAATTTAATAGACTTGATAAGACATGCATGATCTTGACATCTCTTGTAAAACTTAAAAGATCTTACCTAGAACTTGAAATACCAACATTTCATGGTATATCTTGATAAGATCCTGGTTAGATCTTATCAAGATAGACCAAGAACATTTTTTGACAGATCTTGACAAATCTTGATAACACTTTTAATCACTTTTGATCGCAATTCGATGTATCTCGTCCCAAGAAAAGAAAACAAAAATGCTATGAGCTCAAGGTACAAAGTGAAGGTAAAGTGAATCAGTGATAATTTTCTTTAAAACCTTTTATTCTTTTCATAAGTAAATATTTAAACAAAAAATAGGAAGCAGAACATTTCTTAAAGTGTAGCAAACTTGTATTCGCTTCATTTTCATATCATTTTGTTTAGAGTCAGCCCAAACATCTTTTTTCTTAGTAGAAAAAAATGAGAAACTATTTCAATAGCGAAGTGCTGAAATCACAAATAAAAAGACCTCAACGGTTCCGTGGCCAGGTATTTGGCCCGGCTTAACGGAGGCACGATATACGAGAAAGTTAAAAGTTTTTTGTCTAAATGTTTATATGTTTTAATGCATTCTAATAAAGTATTTGCTTTTAATTAACAGTTTTATACTTGATTTAAACATTGCGTCTGTTTGCTTCCGTCTGTTCTCACACTTATTAAAGTAACCTCAAATCGAATCCGTTTCAAATCTTGTTCAATGTAGATTAGGTCAATAAAAGAATACAAAACATTTTCCTATGAAACTGAATTAGAAAGTGAGGGTAAAGCGAACAGTGGAACGCTATACATGTTAGATTCAATAGTTATTTCGTCTTAAAAACTCATTCTAGTTTAGTTTTAACTCTGTTAAATTTGGAATCGTTGGGACTTCAGAACCTGTTAGTGACAGCTAGCAGACATATTTTGCCTTTAAATGAAGTAAACCACTTTCTTCAGAATTGGGTCCTGAAAATTAAGATTTGTCTTTCGTTGTTGAAAACTCTTTGAAATGGTTCTCAAATTAACACTTGAAAATCTATTTATTTTTCAATTCTTTCTGCTTTTTGGGTTACGATTTGCTAGGGTCAATTCAAGCCTAGTCAGAATTAATTTATTTTTTAAAAAATTTGTGTTTTACAGATTTTGATTTTTGTTATGATTTTTTGTTTTTCTAATATTTGAGGTTGTAGATTTAAATATTATAGTTGCCTGGTAATGAATAACATGGCGGAGTGATGTTTCGTTTTGTTTGATGCAGTTTTATGTCATGTTACTAAAGTTTTTTCAGATTTTTTTAACATGGGAACTTAGTAGGTTCCTTCACGGTGGCGGTCCTGAATAATGTCGGTTTTATGCACCTACAGAGCTGGCATTCACTTAAAAATTTCATTATATTGTAAAAACCGCTAATTTGTTGGTTTTAAGGTTATAAACTACGGGAGCAGTATTTCCCGACGTTCTTAATAGTTCTTGTCACATCTTGATAAATCTTGATAATTCTTGCTTGATCTTAAGATTTCTTGCTATATCTTGTATTTGGTTGATATTGAATTTCTAAGAGTCAATATGTCTTGCCACGTAATGGTTAATCTTTCATGAAAATCTTGCCAAAGTTCTTGACAGCCATGCAAAGAATTCGCTGTTTCATATATATCTTGATATTATCTTGCCCTGAAGAAAGGCAAGATATTGCAAAGATTATCCATGATTACGTGTGTAATTTTTATCGAGGCCATCAGGTTTCGTTTCACAGAGAAAGTGGAGCTAATCCTTTTCATAAAACTGTTCTATTAATCTGAAAATTGATTTCGAAAACATTTTTATTATTTAATATAAAAAATCAATTCAAAAACCAAAGTTTTCTGAGAACCATCATATGGGTAAATATCAATATGCAATTTTTCTTCTTAATACGCTATTAATAATACGAGCGACTTTTTGCTAATATTTATCAATTAAGCTTTCTTGGACAGAACCAATCTTACGCAGGTGGGTTTTGAATAACAATTCGAGACATCAGATCATAACATCTTTAATTTAGTGTAACGAGAAAACATTAGTACGTCATTTATAACGAATTATTGACGATCAGAGTCAGAATTATCAATTAACAATCAACCTTTAATAACAGTCAACCTCCAAATTATGTTTGATGAGGCTATGCTTTATAGATTTCTTAAAAATTGGTTGACCATGAGAAAGAAAAAGTTGCAATCTTACTTGTGCAAAAAGGTGTCAACAGAGCAGGATCGGTATCATTATCAGGAGTGCCACTTCCGTTGTAATACTCAACCGCACCCGCTTCGAATGAGTACTCTTTACCAGGGACCAATCCACTCAGATACACACCCACCGGTAGTTCAGTTAAGCTATCGGAAGTATTCACTACACAAATATCCTCTTCTACAGTATCACCTGACCCATCTGTACAGTTGTACTCTAGTATGTTGAATGTAGCAGAGGAGTATGAGGAGTCACTGGTTGTGAGTGAAATGTTAGCAGTTGTTTTGGTGTGACCTTCAAGTGTCAGAGTGATTGTAGGTGCAACGGCAATGACAACTACTGATCCTAAAGTATGGTACATACTGGCCCAGTCACTGACCTAGCTAAAGAGGTCACATTACGACTAGCGTCTGGTACTATATGAAAAACTCCATGTTGTTCCAACAGGCAAGTGGTAAGTATTGTGTAAAAGAAGTGTGCTCAACTATGTTGCGAAAATCGTGATAGAGCACATTTTGAGGCCAAAAACATACATAGAGTATTGTAGCAAGACTTTTTCTCTTAAACTCAACATCTAGTAAAATAAAGTTACTATAGTTGTCTTGAATCGTTGCAATGCTGTTTTCCTTATTGCCGATAGGGGCAAGGTTTTATTGGTCAAGTTTCATCGAAAAACGTTGTTCAGAATGTCGTACCCGTATAAGCGTCTCATTAGAACCGGCGTGATTTGCGGTCTGAAGGACTCTAGTTTTAATTATGCTATTGTTTAGCTTCGCGGAGTGAAAACTGATTTTAAATTTATTGGATAAGTTTGCCACGCATTTACCACATTTCCCTCCTCTTAATGAAAAAACAAGCGGAACTTATGACTCGTAAGTTATCACGGCAGATGAGTTTTTTCCATCCCGAGTTGTTCATTCCAGTTTGTGTCGCATGTAGTTGACGCGGTTAGTTATCTTATCTTCTGCCCTTTTGTTTATTGGTGTTTTTTGGTCTCCGAACGGCGTAGACATTATGAGCATATCATTCTGTGCCTTCGAACTAAAATTTGCCATATCTGATTATCTGATTCTCACCTCCACTTTACCAGGTTCTTTGTATTAAAAGTGTAATAGTCCTCTTTGATTACCAAGGTTCTCGGTGCCATGACCTTATATAGGCCCTGTGAATGTTTTTATTCTCAAACGCTTATGTGCTTGTGTTTTATAAAAAAAGTTTTAACTGGAGTGATGCTTCACTTGGCGTTGAGAATTGGTGTTGCTAGCTCCTATGTTCTGATTAGGCGTGATATATATTTACACCATTTTGATATGATAGTTTTCCTTTAATTGCTGCTATTATTACTCAAAGTTGTGTTCGCTATTTCACCGAATTGAGCTTCAAAGGGGAAACATTTTCACTCTATGTTGTTGAGAAATAATCGAATTGAGAGAGTTTTTTAGTTTAAAAATTTTGGCGGCTTCTTTCATGCCAGATAATCTTTCTTTAATTTTCAAAATAAGCCGCTTAACTCAATCGCGTTAGCACTAGGGTTATTGATCGGCGCCTAGACTCTTTCAGTATTCTATTTTTGCCACCCAATGATGTCATTTGACTAACAATTTGACTGCTAGCTTGACCAAATCTAATTGTGCGTTAGCATGAAAATTTATCCAAATTTTTATCTCTTATTTCCGTTGACGTGTTCTTCACTAATACTGCCAAGGGAAATTTTGAGAAGCCGTCTACGAAATAAACCAAGAAACATACCTCTTGGTCCTTTGAATTTATCTATTGGGGCCCCGAAATCAATTCGGATTTCTTCCCTTTGGTTACTGCACCTCTCCATTGTATTACATTTTCTACATTTTGTGGACGGTCTTGTAGATTTTAGTTTATATCTGTTGTTGTTCAGGGCACGCATTTTGATATTCAATTAAGGATGTCGCGATTCATGTCTGGCCACTATGAATTGCTATTTTGTTTTTCCTCATCTTCTTGGATGGGTACCACGATTCGCCTTGACAAAGCGTCTTAGACAGAGGTTGGTGTGGTGATCCTGTCATCTGGAAAAGCACATCCGGAATTGACATTCAGCAATTGCTATGAATGTGTATATTGATATTCTTATTTTTTTTCGTCAAGATACACTTTCTTTTCTGTTTCAATGCAGCAACAGTTGACGTTGAAAATTCTGATAAAATTTTGGCACATTTTTTTGATAAGGAAAATGTAATTCATCGGCTTATAGCTCAATTGATGCATTGAGAGTTAGAGTTCATTTTAATGTATTTGTTGTATCAGTGGTTGAGCTGCTCGAGTCTGAATTGTTTGGTTATTGTGCACTTCATCGCTGAATCTATTTCTAGTGGAGTTGTGTTCTGTTTCAATCCCTTCGCCATTTTCATCTATTTGAATAACTGCTAACTGCTGAGCTGTTTCTTTACGTTTGTATTTGTTTCAAGTGGCTTGTTTTTAAGTTGTATATGAGTTCAATGAACTTGTTCATTATCTTCTACTTGTTCTTTTTTACGTGTTTGGAGTTTCAGGAATTTGTTTTTCTGCCATACTTTTTTTGTCTGTGAGGGCGTTATGGACTACGCCGATTTGCGGCGCGAATGGAGCTTATATTGCGTCAACTCTACTCTTGAGATCGTTCTCAAATCATTTAGAGTACATTGGCGCCAAGATTTGATTTGATTTCTTCTTGTATAGGAGGAATTGTATCGTGCTGCGTTTTATCATTCCTAATATTGCTACAACAAATTGCCCATCGTAATTAGAATTTTTTATTAGTATTTGTTTTGATTCGCAACAAAAATTGTTTGATTTTGTCTAGCAGTTTTTGCGTTCTAATTCTATGTAAACTGCGGGCTTGACGTAATATTTGCAATTACGTGCTCCAAAAAATGTCTCGAGGTGGTGTTATATGATAGGTATCTAGCTTCTATTTTTTTTTAAAAATTTTAATAAATATTAATATTATGCGATACTGAGTGTGCCCGAATGTGGTCTATTTCAAAACCTATTCGCATCCTGTTGTAAGATCTGTTCAATCTCTTTTCTTCTTACGATGTGTAATAACCCGCTAAAGTCTTTTATCAAGGTGAAATTTCTTAGCCGTGATAGTCTCGATAGTGTTTAACTATATTCATAAGGATTTTATGCAGAAATTTTTGTCACGATAGTGTTTAAAATACTCTAATCCACACAACATCCCTTTGTTTAATTTCGTTAACGATATATCTGCTTTCTACTGAATTAAGAAACCGCGGCCCGAACTTGGCTGTCTTCCACCAATCGTGATCTAGCAATTCAAGCGCTACGCCTAACTCTTGACGTGAAGCGTCACTTTTATTTTTCTTTTCTAATTCAAGATTTGAGAGCTTATTTGCAATTGTTTTTGCTACCTAAATATTAGTTTCTTCAAAAACGATCTGATGTTCTTCTGTTTAAATAAATTTAGACAATTTTTTAGCAGTGCTCTTGCGTAGTTTTGCTTTATTTGGGATTAACTTAATGAGGTGGAGGACAGAGTCCAAGAATGGTAATAGTTTCAGCAGTGACTTTGGAGATTTAGGTCCGAAGATTGCATTTGCTTTTGGTTGGAGCGGTTTGATGCTAATTGTTCCAGAGCCCCTCTATTTTAAGTTGGGGACATCTGCTTTTGGATAATTTAACAGGTAAAATGTCAGAATACAGTTTGTTCCAGAATTTTTCAAACGATATTCATATGAGGGTCTGTCTCTTCCGCTTAAAATTGAATCTAATTGCTAATCTAATGTGTTCAATTAGCAGTGAACTGCTAACTGCGATTTCTCAGGTGGTAGTTTACACCACCTTTTAAACCGCGCTTTCACTTTGGTTTGCATTCGGTTTTGGTATTTTCGTTGGATTCTTGTGGTTTATATTGGGTGCTTGTCTGGAGGAGGGAGGCAGGGAGGTTGGTTTCGATGGATTACTTGGTTGTGGAGTTTCTTGGGTCTTTGTTATGCTTTGTGGAAGAACGGAGGGGGCGTGGGGTGACAGGAAAGGTGTTTTAGATGGAGTTTGGGAGAGAGGGAGTCGGGGCGAGAGTGAAGGAGTAGGGTCTTAGAGAAGAGGAACGAAGGAAAAGACAAAGAGAAAAGAAAAAAAGAAGGAAAGAAGAGAGGCACCCTCAGTGCACTTCCGGCAGCCAGTCCCCTTTTCAGGGAATCCAGCAGCCGGCTTGTGCGCTGAGAGTACAAAGGATTGTAGTTTATACCTCTTATTGAGGCGGTTATTTTTGCCCTTGCGGGGGTAAGTTGTTGTTCCCAAGCGGGAACAGAGTGTGGGGCCAGCATCAAGGCCGCAGCATGATTCCCACGATCATGCTGCTCTCCCTTGCTGGTACCCTGGAGTTAGAGTTAGATCAGCTTCAAGACCTAGACTGATTCCCGAGATCAGTCTAGTCTCCCACACTGATTAGTCATCATCAGTTTCGGTCCCCTTTTTCTACTGTCTGTGGGGGCGTGCTGAAATAAAATAAGAGAAAAAAGAAGAAAAAAATTATATATATATATATATATATATATATATATATATATATATAAATTATAAATATATATATTAAAAAATATTATAAATATATATATTAAAAATATTATAAATATATATATTTAAAAAAAATTAAAAATTCAAGTTAGAATTCAATTTTCCCTCATGGGTGGTGTGGTTAGCGGTGTGGTTAGGACAAGTCTAGTGAGGGTTATTTTATTTGTTTGGTTGCCTTTAAGAAAAGGCGGTTTAAATGACTGCTCATTGTGGCTCAGTTATTTTTGTTCTTCCTCTTTCGTTGGTTTTTGGTTTTGAGCGATGGTCTGTTCTTGCCTGCTGCTTTCTGCTTGTGTTTGTTGAGCCAATCGTCAACAGGTCTCGATGTTATCATTTCTATCAGTGGTTGGTCGATCTCAATCCCTAGATGCACTAGTGTTAGTCTCAGAGCTTCCCTGTGCCCTGCTTTGACTATTTGACTCAGCCGCAGGAGAGTCACTTCCTCTGGTAGATCTTTTTGCATTAGTTATTCTTTGACCCCTCTTCTTGTATCTGGCGTGATGGCTTAAAATTGAAGTCTCCTTCGTTTAAATTTGAAGTATCGTTCATAAATCACTTTGTTTTATCTCAGCAAATTCATTTGTTAACAATTGATGTTTGAAATTTGACTGCACATATCTGAGTCCAACGAACTTGGTTTTAGACTGACATTACCCGTCATATTAACATGTATTTTGTTGCAATCACAAGGCCTTGAAGTATATGGATATAACTTTAGTTGGCTGTACGCGTGTTGCAAATTTATCGTGGTGCTAAAAATGCCATCTCTTGCGTCGCGTTTGAAGTTACATTTTTGTAGTGTGGTCGAATTATACTGTCAAATTTTGGTATCTTGAATTTGTTCCTACAAATTGTTTTGTGTTTTAATTTTGAACTGGTTGCCCATTGGTCTTTCTTTTTACAGTAATGGCATTTGGTGTTTGTAATTTTTTATCCAGGCTTAGTATCAGGCTGACATTTTTCTATATGTCTTTGTTCGGGAAAATTGATTAATTCGATTATCAAATTATCTTGGATTTTATTTGGAGTTTCTGGTCCTATTTGGTGACAAACTCTGTAATTTCGGTGAATTTTCAATTTGACTCATGGCTTTTAGACTAAGCAACTCTACTGATGAGTTATCGAATTTTTTCGAAATCTGTTGTTTTAGAGGTTTGTGTTGATTGAGGCAGTTTACAGTCTTAATTTCTGTTTGTGGTTTCCCGATGCAAAATACAAGCGTTTCAGAGAGGTCTTGTCATAGTTTGATTTGATTATTTCTTGTGTTTTTATCACTTTCTGTTGCTTCTGTAGGGTTTTTTTGCTCGTTAATATATTCGTTCTCGGGACAGCATTGTTTTTTGGTTCTATATGGTTTTGTTCCATATCTAATTTTGTGTTTTGTTTGGCTATAATCGCCAATTTAACGTGCGTACGCCTTTCTCCCAGCGTAATGGAGGTTTGGTTGTTGGTTTCTCTCAAAACGCTCTGTTGATAATGACATTTTTCTCCATTCGGTTGCTGACTGAGCCATGCTGTATGCCTATAGAATAGCTTTACAATTGACGTGATTCGCGAGTCGAATGAATCTGGGTTTAATTATGCTTGTGTCTACTTTAGCGGAGCGAATACTAAATTTAAGTTTATTGGCTGAATGTGCAAGACATTTAGCCTGCACTCTTGAAATATACAAAGCAAGTAAGGTCAAATTAGAAATTGAGTTTGACACTGTTGTTTAGAATGAAACAGCAACTTCGAATTCTATTCCAGGCAAACAATTAATGACATGCTAAGCTAACACTATATCTATCGCAATCCCGTCACAATAGGCGTAAAACTATTATGCTAAATATTTAATTGAAGTAAAGGAAAGTGTTTCAACTAACTGAAACTAAATCTGGGAAGGGTTGGACTCTTAAGCATGGCATTAAATGTTTATATCATCTATTTTTTACAAAAAGAAAACGAAACGCTACCATCGTTTGTTTGACGCCCATTTGAGCTTGTCTCTCTTATATCAGACGGCTTCAAAAGCAATGATATGTTAGTTTTAAGTTCAAAATCAGTTCCACACTTGCCGACAACAAAGAAAGTAAATTAATATAAAAAATATTTCAACAAAAATTATGCAGTATCACGTGAGGTCACACTTCGCGTTTACTTGTAAAATAGTTCATTTTATTTAAAACAAAATTGAATAGCAGTAATATGGCTATTGTTGCAATTAAATTTTTATTTTTTTCTAAATTGCAGCTTTCACACCAGCACTATTGTAGCAGTAGAAATACTGGATGTACACCTCCATCCAATCAGACACTGAGAAGACACTATTCTCTTTTATATAGAGAGATCTCCACTAACTATAGTTAGTCTATTAGAGTAGTTGCACGATGTGTATACCTCTGACTCCGGTGTTAGCTCCTTTATAAATAGTTGTAACTGAAGTATATCTTCAGTGTTTTACCGAGTCAGTTGGTCTGAGAGATATAGGTAAACCTGCTTCGCGCGTAGAAATAAGTAGCCCTAGCTCTTCATACTTTAAGGCTGTAAAAGGAGCCGACCTTGGGTCTGCCTTACTATATTTTTTACTTGTGTCTCTTTGTTTTTCGATAACGCTTCGTCTTGCTTTTCCGGGCAAAAACAGATCAAACTATTAAACTAAGCGAAAAAGAATAAAATGAAACTGATTTCTGAACATTGTAATAGTTAATACTCCATGAATTACCAAATGGGGCTAAATTGACTCCATATTTTGTTCTATAGGGTTGAGATGCAAGACAAACGGGAAATAAAACCCAATAGTACCTCAGCTTGGAAAGTAGCTAATGTTAGTATAATTGGCGGAACAATGTTTGGGACCGTTGTTCAAGATTTTAATTTTGATCGCCAAATTTGATAACATTTGCCAACTTTAAATGACGAGGAAGCGCTTAAAAATTAGAGATTGAAAGTCCCGATTTTTGAAAATTTGCTTTGTTAGACGAATTTAAAAATTTTTCTGATAAAAAGAATATCAACTTCAATGGAATTATTAATTACGAAATACTTTTTAGTAAATTGTTGCTGAATCAACTACCGCGATAAAACGCAGTAGTTTAGGACATATATTAAATTTGGACATAATTTTTTTCAGCATTTGAGCAATTGCAGGTCAATTCTTACCTTGAAGAATGAAAAGAACCACAGAGAGCAGTACTTTCATCCTTGTAGTTTCGGCTTCTGAGTGAAAGTTCTGTAAAGCTCTTTTTAATTGATTTTAACTGATTTTAAGTGCCATTATGCTGCAAAATGAGCGTGTCAAGTTTGACTAATCATCGGTTACAAGTCGTAGCAGAGATCTGATCTGTCGATTATAATTGATAGCCACTGAGGTCAGCTGAAAAAAGTAATTTGCTAACTGCTAGTTTAACAAATAGTCCTGTTTTTTCTCTCACACTCTGGCAGATATGTAACAACCAGATTAAAAACGGTTTAATCCTGTATTAACAAAAGCACATATAAATTAATTGCAACAGTTACTCCGTCTGGTTGCTAAATTGATTCAAAAATGTCTCGAGTACCACTTTTGTAAGGAATTTAAAACTCAGTTCTTTAGTTTTTTTCTAATTAATCATCAACCAAGTATTGTTTTTTAATGATAGCCCAAATAATTATACTTGTGCCTACTTTAGTGGAGCGAATACTAATTTTTAGGTAATTGGCTGAAATTGCAAGACATTAAAACTGTTAACTCTTTTATAAATCGTTGTAACTGAAGTATATCTTCAGTGTTTTACCGAGTCAGTTGGTCTGAGAGATATAGGTAAACCTGCTTCGCGCGCAGAAATAAGTAGCCCTAGCTCTTTATGCTTTAAGGCTCTAAAAGGAGCCCACCTTGGGTCTGCCTTACTAAATTTTTTACTTGTGTTTCTTTGTTTTTCAATAGCGCTTCGTCTTTTTTTTTCCTGGCAAAAACAGATCATACTATTAAACTAAGCGAAGGAGAATAAAATGAAACTGATTTCTGGACATTGTAATAGTTAATACTCCATGAATTACCAAATGGGGCTAAATTGACTCCATATTTCGTTCTATAGGGTTGAGATGCAAGACAAACGGGAAATAAAACCCAATATTAGCTCAGCTTGGAAAGTAGCTAATGTTAGTATAATTTATGAAGAAATTTTTGACATCAACTTATTTGTTCCGAGCCAGGTTCAAGTCTCGTCTTAACTTGGTAATGTTGCCAAACGCTTTGGCGGAACAATGTTTGGGACCGTTGTTCAAGATTTAAATTTTGATCGCCAAATTCGATAACATTTGCCAACTTTAAATGACGAGGAAGCGCTTTAAAATTAGAGATTGAAAGTCCCGTTTTTTTAAGAAAATTCGCTTTGTTAGACGAATTTAAAAATTTTTCTGATAAAAAGAATATCAACTTCAATGGAATTATTAATTAAGAAATACTTTTTAGTAAATTGTTGCTGAATCAACTACCGCGATAAAACGCAGTAGTTTAGGACATATATTAAATAGGACAAAAATTTTTTCAGCATTATTGAGCAATTGCAGGTCAATTCTTACCTTGAATGAAAAGAACCACAGAGAGCAGTACTTTCATCCTTGTAGTTTCGGCTTCTGAGTGAAAGTTCTGTAAAGTTATTATTAGCCCGACTGATTTTAATTACGATTATGCTGCAAAATGAGCGTCTCAAGTTTGACTAGTCGTCGGCTACAAGTCGTAGCAGAGATCTGATCTGTCGATTATAATTAATAGCCACTGAGGTCAGCTGAAAAAAGTAATTATTAAATAACTGCTAGTTTTACAACTAGTCCTGTTTTTCTCACACTCTGGCAGATAAGTACCAACCAGATTAAAAACGTTTCAGTCGTTCATTAACAAAAGCACATATAAATTAATTGCAACAGCTACTCCGTCTGGTTGCTAACTTGATTAAAAAATGTCTCGAGTACCACTTTTGTAAGGGTTTTAAAACTCAGTTCTTTAGTTATTTTTCTTATTGATCATCGACCAAGTATTGTTTTTCAATGATAGCCCAATCTCTTATTCCAGCTCAGACCGGATTTGGCAACTTTCTCGCTTTTTGTTTCAAGGAATACTTATCGCTCATCTTGGATTTCTAAACATCTCATGCTATGTTTTTTCAAAACGGTTTTATTTTTAATGAATATGTGTCGACATTTAATCTCTTTTAATGTGAATGAGAAAGTTATTTCATCGTGGTATGATGTTGAAAAACACTATGTGATATAAAGCAATACTAAAATAAGGCGAACAAAATAATAGCAAGCACTTGTCTGTTTAATTGACGAGAATATGCACAGTCTCATTAAACGAAATGCTATCGATACTTAATAAAATTCGCAAGCAAGTTTATATATCGGTATAAAGAACAGAAAGTTTTCTCGTACTCCACACATAAAGTAATAACAGGATATAACCTTTTTATGAAGTAAAATTTCATTCCCCAGACTATACTCAATTAAAAAAATGCGCTTTTTAAAAACAAATGAGCTGAGGTGCACCATTTCAAAAATTTGAGCATAGAACTGCTGATTTAGGGTGTGTCACACGCACACAAACACACACACACACACAATCACAAAAACACACACACACACACACACACATACACACACGCACACGTTGAACTTCTTTTGGAAATATGGAGACGAAGTGCACAAATTTCCCCAACGGTTATTCCAGACTCACATTATTAAACAAATCAAAAGAAAGATACCCATCGATCAACAGAAACTTAACTAAAACTTTACTAATGAGACCTAATGGCATGTGTATTTTGCAGATATTGTTCGCAAGTGACACTTTTATAAAATTTAAATCAAAATTTATTCAGAAATGGCAGCAGATGTTAGAATATCGATCAAACTATAGTCTAAAACTTAGTGAGCATTTGAAAGAAAGTTGAAAGAAAGTTGAAAGAAAGAACTTAGAGAGACAAAAGCAAGTTGATTTTGATCAGAGAATTTATATAAATGAATCGTCAAGAAATGGTGCTTAGAATCAATATTCGTTTCATATTGGTGAATCTAGATAACTAATGCTAGAGTGAGATTATTTGATGTAAAATCTTCCCATCATGTATTGAATGATTATGATACCACCGGAAATGTGAACGAACTCTTAGAAAAAGGTAAATGCAAACCATCTATGGTACCCCCTGCAAATGATTTCTGGGAAGTTTGCCTAAGCAAACCATATTGGGTAACCCTTGCAACCCCCACTGTAAATCATGGTGCTAAGATTAGTTTGTATCTTGACTTTTTAGCATTGATAATGGGTATATATATATATATATATATATATATATATATATATATATATATATATATATGTATACAGCTGATATTTGATCCTTTTTTCATCCCCAAAATCAAATCCACATCTTGATCTAATAATCAGATCTCTCCTGTAAATCTTTAAACTCTACTGTAAAATATCATTCTTGTTATTCTCTCATTTTGAGAAATTAATTTTTCAGTTTAGTTAAAAACGTTTTTTTTCCGCTCGCGAAATTCCATAACCCTACAGGTTATGGGCCGAGCAATTTTCTGAGTCATGAAACTGATTTCTAAAACAAAACTAAATTGTTGTTGACAGTCATAATCCTTTTATGCGTAGTACTTTTTCTTTTCACAACAGTTTTGCCTGCTCACACTATGATGGATCAACAGACAGTGAAGCTGCTGACCTACACGGGAAAGGCGCAGGACTTTCCAATCTGGAGCACAAGATTTGTTGCAATGACGCAGACGAAGGGATTTTGCAAATCACTACTTTAGACAGAGGAGCAACCCAATGAGCCTGCACCACTAGCCAATGGGGCGATTAATGATGAAAAGAAAAACCACAAAGTGATGAAGGATGCATATGAGAAGGCAGTTGCAGACATCAAGGATAAACGGAACAGTGTGTGGTGCCATCTGGCACTGACTCTAGATGCAACAACCCGTATGCTGATGAGAAATGACTGTGTGGGAGATGATGGCATCGGAGATGGAGCAAAGGCTTGGAAGCTTTTGCGGGAGAAATTTCGGAGTGTGGAGACGCCGACACTGGTGACTTTGGTGGCACAGCTTGCTCGATGCAGCTCGAGGATGCTGAGGATTCGGATAGCTTCTTCATCAGAGGACAAGAGTTGCTCACAAGGCTACAAGAAGCAGGGGAAGCAGTCTCAGTGACCCTCTTCAACGCCTTTGTCCTCAATGGTCTGCCAATGAGGTATAAATTTTTTTTTTAAAGAAAGCTTTAACCCGGCAACGAATTTCACAGAGTTGCGGAAAAGGCCGCGGAAATTCCATGAGAGCACAGCACAGAGACACAGGGGACATCCAGAAGGGACACAAGAAACGAAACTTCTTCGTGTGTGGGATCCCTGGACAATTTGCCAAGGACTTCAGGAGGAAGGAGACAGCACAATGCAGCAACTGTGGTTCGAAAGGTCACCTAGACAGGGCATGCAAGAGACAAAGAGATGGAGGCAAACATGAGTCAGTAGCAATGAGTCCAGCATTGGCTACACCAGACGAGGAATGCTGGGCAGCTCTTACCCAGTGGAAGACAGCAGGCATGCTAGTGGACTGCGGTTGTACAGATCACATAATGACGAACATCGATGAGGTCATGGACTTTGTGCCCATTCATCAATCAGTGGTCAGAAATCCCAACGCAGAGGCTTCCAAAGTGGTAGGCAGAGGCTGTGTGAGGATCAGCATACCCACAAACAAAGGGGAATTCCAATGCCAACTCAAAAAAATTTTGTTCTTCAAATTCAAATGCGGACCATTTTTCAAACTTCTTATCAGTCTCAAGATGCACGGAGTGGGGACATAGCTTCACTTTCGAGAAAGGAAATAGCTGCATGAAATTCCAGAAGGGAGTTTTGGTAAAACTAACACAAGAAGCATGAAACTTGACAGTGTAAGGAAGATTGGGTCATTTGAATCAATCGGATATGGTCATAAATGCACCAGAGACAGTGGAGGAACACGATGAGGCATGCAATGTGTGCGCATTGGCCAAGATCACAAAGACTCCAGTACCAAGAGTGGCAGAGACCCAAGCAGAAGATTAGCTGGAGAGGTTGTTCACAGAGGTGATGGGATCTTTCAGAGTAGAGTCACTGACAGGGTTCCAGTTCTGCATTGTGTTTGCAGCCCAGTACACGAAGTTTGTGTTTGTGGACTTGCATAAGGCAAAGAGCGAAGCACTGTACCACCTGAAGAAGTATGCTCTCAGTGTGGGGACGACCAGGAAGCTGAGACAAGACAATGCGAAGGAGTTTCTCTCAGAGCAGTTCAAGATGTACTGTTTGGATGCAGGCATTCCACATGAGAAGACCATACCAGAGACGCCACAACAGAATGTGTTAGTTGAGAGGTGCAACAGGACACTGTTGGAGATGGCAAGATGCTTGCTCATTGACTCGGGTCTTCCCAGGACGATGTGGTGAGCAGCAATTATCCACGCAACAAGGATCAGGAAATTGGTTGTGAGACGAGGAGAAGAAAAATTTGCTGCAGAGCTGATGCGAGGTATAAAACCTAAGCTTTCAATCAGTAAACTATCCTTTTTGGTTGCACAGTCTTCATGAGGAGGCGGGACAGAGATGTCAGCAAACTTGAACCTAAGGCACTAAAAGGAAAGTTTGTGGGTTACACTGAAGGAGAAAACGGATACGTGGTGTACGTACCCAACACACGCAAGGTTATGGCTGTTCGAGATGAGATTATCAAGGAGTCCGATGTGGGTTCAATCCCTGACAACACAGAGACGCCCGACCTACTAGATGAGGGGTCACAGCTGGGGATCTGGCAACCAGATGATGGTCATGAAGACGATTGCAACAAAGAGGAGCAGGGCACATCTACTGCAATAAAGGAGGAGTGGCATGACGCAGAGAGCGTGAACACTCAAAAAACGACACTGAGACGAAATGCCTCAAATGTTGAGGTATCAGCACTGGATGAAGAACCAACTGCAATAAGAGGGAGTCTCTGAGACTCGGAGTCACTGAAAGACAGTGAAATGGAGGACTTCTCCTAGTCAGAGACAGTTGGCTTCTTTGAAGAGGCCTTGGATCAAGCGGACTGTTCAGAGCCCAGACGAGGGACACGAGCATGGAATGTTCTGGAATTTTTTGGGGAAGTCGGGACCCACCTTTTTGTGACTGAGAGTGACTATGTGGAACCCAAAACAGTATATGAAGCCAAGCATGGTGGCGATTGGTACCAGTGGCAACAGGCAAAGAAGGACGAGGTCAAGGAACTCCAAGACAACGAGACTTGGAACCTAGTGAGACCACCCACAGACAGGGACGTCATACTGGGCAAATGGGTCGGTAAAGGGAAATTGGGACCCAATGGTCAGGTAGACAAATACAAAGCACGCTATGTGGCAAAAGGCTTCAAACAGGTGGAAGACCTGGACTACTTTTAGACTTTTGCGCCTACTTGTAAGCCAGAGACATTCAAGATTCTACTTCAACTATCAGCGAAAGTTCTATGTGATGCACCAGTTTGATGTCAAGACGGTTTTCCTGCACTCACCAATAGTTGAAGAACTGTATCTGGAACAGCCGCAGGAGTTTGTAAAGCAAGGATCAGATGGCGAGAACTTAGTATGCCGACATAATAAATCAATTTATGTTTTGAAACCGGCAGCTAGCAACTGGTATGAGGATCTGGCAAACCTCATATTGAGGCAGGTATTCACCAGAAGTACGAATGACCATTGCTTGTTCGCAAGAGCTGAGACAGAGGGTCACACCTTCAACTTGGTCTGGGTTGACGAGATCATAGTAGCATCAAGAAGCATGACAGTGATCTCCGATGTCAAAAAACGCTCGAAGCAGCATTGCACACGAAAGACAGAGGTAGAATACACTGGTTTATGAGTCTAAGAATGAGACGAGAAGAGGGCAAAGTAACAGTCGACCACAAAAGCTACATAGAAACAATGCTTGAGCGGTTTCAAATGGATCAATGCAAACCCTCAAGAACTCCAGTTTATTTGAATTTGAAACAACAGACAGCACAAAACGGAGACAAAGAATTGTCCAGAGGATCTACAGAAGCTTACTTGGATGACTTCTGTATCTGGCCGAACAGACGAGGCCAGATATCATTTTCGCAGGCAACATTCTGTCCAGACTCATGAATGCACCTACCAATTAACACTGGATGTGTGGATAAAGGCTACTGCGATATCTTCAAGGTTCCAAAGGTTTAAAACTTACTTACACAAAAGAACCTACTTATGATGTAGTGGGGAAAAGTGATGCAGACTGGTCCTGGTGACGTGAACAACAGAAAATCAATGACGGGCTGATACTTCAAGCTCAACGGACGTGGCGCAGTACTCAGCTGGGCGTCAAGAAGCAGGCTAGAGTTGCTCTTTCTTCATCAGAAGCAGAATATCAGGGCACGGCTGCAGCAGTTCAAGAAGCATTGTATCTGAAACAACTTCTGGCGGATTTCGGCATCCAACAGAAACTTCCAATAGCAGTTGGAGAGGACAACCAGAGTTGTATTAAATTGTGCGAAAAGCCAGTCATGTACAAGAGGAGCAACCACCCTGAGACAAAATTTCACTTCATTTGGGACAAGACGGAAGATGGGACTATTTCAATTCATTACGTTCCTACTGACAAAATGGCAGCCGACATCTTCACGAAAACTTTACCCGTATCGAAGGTGGAAACGTTCAGAACTGTTTTAATGGGAACAGAGTGTACGCAATCAGCTCAAGTCTTAGTGGGCGTGTTAGAATATCAAACAAACTGTAGTCTTAATCTTAGTGGGAATTAGAAAGAAAGTTATACTTACCAGTCTAGAGAGACAAAAACAAATTGTTTTTGATCAGAGATTTTATATAAATGAATTGTCAAGAAATGGTGCTTAGGATCAATGTTCGTTTCAATTTGATTAATCTCGATAACTAAAATTTGAGTGAGATTATTTGATGTAAAATCTTCCCAGCATGTATTTAATGATTATGATACCACCGGAAATGTGAAGGAATTCTTAGAAAAGTGTAAATGCAAACCATCTATGGTACCCCCTGCGACTGATTTCTGGGAAATTTGCAGAAGCAAACCATATTGGGTAACCCTTGCAACCCCCACTGTAAATCATGGTACTAAGATTAGTTTGTATCTTGATTTTCTAGCACTGATAATGGGTATATATATATATATATATATATATATATATATATTTATATATATATGTATATATATATATATATATATATATATATATATATATATATATATATATATATAAATATATATATATATATATATACAGCTGATATTTGATCATTTTTTCATCCCCAAAATCAAATCCTCATCTTGATCTAATAATCAGATCGTTCCTGTAAATCTCTAAATTCTACAGTAGAATATCATTCTTATTATTCTCTCATTTTAAGAAATTAATTTTCCTACTTAGTTAAAAACGCTTTTTATTCCGCTTGCGAAATGTCATAACCCAACAGAAGAGTAGCGAGAAAACATAGACCCCATACCTGCTGTAAAAAGTCGCATTTATGGTGGAACCTGTTTTTGAATCTGGAAAAGCCCAATATCGAAACATTATATCACAAATATCTTTCTTTTATCTTCTTTCTTTTATCATTAGATGAAAAGAAAATGAAAATTTTTAAAATATAAATCGTTTCAAAATCATTTTAAAGTTTATGGAGTTGTCTCAATAATAAGGGCCATTTTCTGACTTTATTTTGCATCTTTGTATCCAAATCAACATTTTATTTTTAATTAGTTTTTCACTACAATTTTCAAGCCTTTAATTTCTGGAATAACTTTTGGCTTACAATTTTACCCCAAATGGAGCTGCACGTTAATAATCAGACAATTAAAAGCGCATGGGAAGTAAAGTGCGTTTTTGATTATACGGTCGAGGTCCCTATTCAAAGACTGCCTGAATCTGATTCATTACCTTGAGTCAATAAATGAGATTCAACTTGCTTTGTTGTTCGTTGTATATCATGTTTAAACTTAGAAATTGCTAGAAAATAGAACATTTGATAGCTTTAAGCAAAAGTCAAGTTACCGATTACGAATGAATATCAGTTGTTAAAAAATGAATATATTTGTTCAAAAACTTACTTTTGCCTTTAGAACAACCTCATTTGACAGAGTTCTGACTCATGATCAATTGAAACAATTTAAGTTTTTGAGTTTGGTAATTTACAACTTTTAGTTTGTTAGATATAGGGGGTCACCTTGTCTGGGGCATTATGAATAAAGTTAGAAACGAGCAGAACTTTTAAAAATTAGAACAATTTTTAAAAGAAGGCAAAAACGAGAGCAATTTTTAAAACGAGCTCAAGTCTGACCATGGCTGATTGTTGCTTGGATGAGTCTGATTATGGCTAATTTTTGTCCCGGATGGGTCTACCTAAAAACGCGCCAAAAACGAGCAGCTTTTAAAAACTGGCTAAAGTCTGACAATTGCTGATTATGGTCTCGATGGGTCTGATCATGTCTGGGTTTATCCTGGATGGGTATGATCAATAACGCACACCTCCACTAGGGACCAGCATGTATCAAACATACAGTTTTTATCGATTTTACCAGGTATATCCACTTCACTTACGTCTGGAACTGCTGGTATGAAATAACTAATGACAAAGAGCAAGTAGCTGATGCTTTTCCTTTATATAATTTTTCTCTTTGAACCAGGGATATGATCTATTGGAACAAGATCGACAACAGAGTATCTCTGGGGCCTTGACACATTCATTACCGCTTCCAGGACATTACTAAAACTTTGTTAGTAATTTATCGTGAACAAATTGCCAATAAGAAGAAATTTTAGAAATTTAAAATACTTTACTCATTTTTCCTTGAAATAAACGTAATTATAGTAATATTACAAAAAATTTATTCGAAGAATTTATGGGTAGCTGGATCAAGTAAGTAATACAGTTATATTTTGGTACCAAAAAAATTGCAAATAACCGAAAACGAACACTATCTCGACTGTAGTGTTGTACAAAGAACAGTTAACCGCAGATAGTTTAATGTTGTTCTCAGCTGAATAGCTTCTCTGTTCTTCGGAAGATTTTTTTCAGTGCAGAGAGGATTAAAGAAAGAAAATGTGTAAAATGTTTAAGAAAAAGTAAATCATTAAAATTGACCACATATCAAAAAGATTTAAAGACAGTCGAAGATCAATAAAAAGAAATTCAGGTGGAATGATGATTTTTCCTGTGTGAAGTAGTTGCAGTTGCCTTGCATATAAACATTTTTGAAAAACTGTTTGGTTTAAAAGGATTTTAATTTTCTGGTCTCGAAAACGGAACACAGTTGGAACAACTTTTTTGGTGTGCTCGATCTCAAGCGTAATTTTTTTTTTTAAAAAAAATGAGCAGAGCAATGATTTGGAACGCTTGAAACACATCAACATAATAACGCACATACATATAAGCAATTTCCTACAATTAAAATTGACGATTCTGTTATTTTATATTTTTTTGCTTTTTTCTTTGCTTTTATTATCTTTTCGTAAGGTTTTAATGTTTCATTTTTTATTTCGTTAACACTAGAAAGAAGAAAATCTCAAATTGACTCAAATTAATTGAGATTTTCTTCTTTCTAGTGTTGACGAAATAAAAATTGAAACATTAAAAACTTACGAAAATATAATAAAAGCGAAGAAAAAACAAAAAAATATAAAATAACAGAATACTATCGTCAGTTTTAATTGTAGGAAATTGCTTATATGTATGTGCGTTATTATGTGCTCAAATCTCAACATAAAAACGCACACACATATAAGCAATTTCCTACAATTAAAACTGACGATAGTATTCTGTTATTTTATAATTTTTTGTTTTTTCTTTGCTTTTATTATCATTTTGTAAGTTTTTAATGTTTCAATTTTTATTTCGTTAACACTAGAAAGAAGAAAATCTCAATTAATTTGAGTCAATTCTGTAAACTCAAATAGGAACTCTCTATGGCATCAATAATGTTTTCTTGATTTTTTTTCTAGACATCTCTGCTTATGCAATTAGGATAGGAAATTAGGACGAACAAATAAAGTATTGTGTTAGACCAAGTATCAGCTGTAAAAGCCAAATTGCAGCGTATCAACCATCGATGCTCATGTTTTTGCTCAAATTATGATTCGCAAGTGTGTGGACTATCAAAAAGAGAGTTGGTTATTTTTTTTAATATCAAAACGCTAATTTTCTGCTTTACATTGACAAAGATTCAAGATGCTACTTGCTTTTAGCCTTTTTTTCCGAAGCTCAGTTCAATAGAGAAAGTAGTCATTGGAGAAACGAATTTTTCAGCTAAAGTATCAAATAAAAAATGATGTTTACCAACTCGACAAAATCATAAGTCGAGCTGTCCTATGAGATTTGAAATCAGTTCAGTAGAAACAATGCTTAAGTTATTACTATGACGCTTTCTTGGGGACAACGAAATTTTGTTAAAAGAAACTTATTTGGATCTTTTTCGCTTGTCCCACTTCAGTACGTTATGCACCCCCAATTTCAGAGCAGGTGTCATTACATAGTAAATCATTATGTAAAAAAATGCCATGTACCTCTGGGGGGTGCAAATAATTTGCAACCACTAAGCTGGGAGGGGTGGGGAGAGGCACAAACAGAAAAGATCCACATTTTTTTTTATAATTGCCGTATTTTTTTGAAAAAGTAACTGTTTTTTTAATATCCCAATTTCTCTTAGTTTTATTTATTGTTCATTTCCTGTAAACTTTTGAGATATTGTCAGAACTGCATTATTTGACTTCTTTCAATCCCAATCAAGGTTAGGGGAACCAATTTTTGATAATTTCTGACAATCTGCCGCGTATGTTTCAACTTATTGAGATCTTGGTAAACAAGAAGACAAAATTCAAATGAGATCTATCATTTTTGTTAAACATTTTACAGAAACTGAATCACAAAAAAATCACAAAAAATATATATCACAAAAAATAAAAATCGGAAAATTGTGGGGTTTCAGACGTAGCTTCATCTGGAGGCAAAGTTTTTGTTGTTCAACTTTGCTTCTTGTTCAAGCAGTGAATATATACAACATACAACTACCATTTCTAATGAGAAGCATCATCTACACAGTTGACTAGTGCTGGCTTCTTTGTAATTTTACAATTAAAAGAAACTGAATTTGTGTGAGCGTCGTAATACTTAGAAACCTTCTCGTCGCTTGTTTGAATTTTTTTGAACTCAATGGAATTCAAATTTTGATTTTGATTTTGGTGGAGACGCCATGGCAGTTGGAGACTTTTTTAAAGCGAGTATCCTTATTCCGCCAAAAGCTACTCCTCAGACGTGAAACAGATTTTTGCAAAACTGTTTGATTTGTGCGCTATTTTTGTGATTGTTGTCGCTGTTTCAAATTTTTACGGTGTCTAGTTTCTTTACAACAATAATAAAAAATATTTAACTTTTTGTTTCCTAAATAAAATTGCGCGACTAAATTAATGAGCGCACAAACTCCTTTCAATTTTTTGGGCGAATAATTTTTTGAACTCTCTAGATAATATTTTAAATCTGCCTATTTTATTGTTCCTTTTTGGTTATTCACCTGAATATCAAAACTGACAGCTTTTATATGCCTTGTACTGAGGCAGAGTTTTTTCTATGTAAAGGTTTCATTTAAAAGTTAGGTTTTTTAAACGCCTGAAGAAAATTTGGTTTTAAATGATTTGGAAATTTCTGAATTTTTTCTCCATTTTACTGTTGCTTGCGCGGATTGCTCAAATCTCTCCCCTCCTGACAATTAGAAACATATCAGAACTCCTTTTTTGGGCAATTTTTTTTAGTTTCGACACATTTTGTTTGAATAAAAAATTTTGATTTTTTTCTAAAAGGCGGCATTTGGTCAGACCGCCTTTGATTTTTTTCTCAGCGAAACAATTGAAAGATCCAATTGCTTTTATTAATATTGTGTATGAAAAAGTTTTCCACCAATCGAGTGTTTAGCAAACAGATTTTACCGAGCAGTGATAATGGTTTGCTCCGAACGTTTGCGAGCTTTTGAGGTACGCTCCAAACTTGTCATAGTTGTCCTTTTTTCAAGTAAATTTATATAATTTATTCAACATGCTTTTTAATTGAAGTTGATTTGAACAGTGGGACAATTTTAAATAAGGTTGAATTATTTTCTTTAAAATCAGACGGCATTTGGTTTTTAGAAAAAAAGATTGTCTGTGCTTTTTTTCTCACTTCATGTCCACTAGTTACTTTCTCTTCACTTGTTTCGAAGTTGCTCAGTTTTTTTTTCGTACGATGCATATGTTGATAATCTTTTCAGCAAATTTTATCCCAAATGAATGGACAACACGAGAGTAGTAGGGTTTACAACGAGTTGAAAGAGTTTTTGTTAGAAGTTTCCATTTGAGCTAATTTCTACTGTTCAAATTTATTAAAAATTGCACCATATAACCAAATCAAGAAGAAACCAGTTCTGTACTAAATGCTTTGCAGCAAAATTTTGTCTAACAAGTTTTCATTTTAGTGTCAACCCCTTAACTCAGATATAATTTTGTTTTTCTAATTTCTTAAAACCTTTCTGAATTTCGTACAGATCTGTTGCTATCATTTTTACGTCTAATTTATCGCATTGAACTCCTTTGAAAATTTTAATCTAAAATAATTTTCAATGGGTTGAGGCCTGCAATGTTCCTCTCTTTTGTGTTTTGACAAAGTTTCATTTTCGAAAACATAATATTTCTAAGATTCGTTCCAGAACGACTTGAGCTCTGCAATTTTTTCGTTGCTCATCATAACTCCGAGCTAGCGGTGATTTCATTTTTTAAAACAGAATTTTTGTTCTTTTAGACTAGTTGTGTCAGTGTTTTAACAATTGAAAAATGTTAAGTTTTCTTGGATAGTTTGGCTCATTGATTCGAATTAAAGAGCTTTTAGAATGTCTGTACTTCGCAGAAATTTATTGAACAAATGGATAATTGTTTTTCCTGGCTTCAGTTTTCAGTAACAAAATAAATAATACTTAAATAATACAAAAATAATTGCTTGGGTGTATCTTACAGCTGCACGTTTGAAGAAAAAGAACATTTGTTTTCAATTTAGTCTGTGGTGACGGAATTTGACTGGACACAATACCAGGTAAAAAACTTTCAGCTATTGTTTTCTAATTTTGTTTGGTTTTTATTTTACTACCAGGAGAAAACACGAGCAAAATCCTTTTCTTTTTAGATGAAATTATTAAAATTCAAAAAACGAACTTTGCAAAAAATGAACTTTGCTACTAAAATACCGCTTATAGGAAACACGGAAAATTGGGATTGCCACAAGGGTTAGCAATTTTGATTACATAGTCTCTCTTGGTTCGAGAGGTTTGTTTGGGGCTACTTATCTGACTTTGCCTATAACAGTTTTGTAAAAAAATTTTCGTGTTTCTTAGCCCTTTGGAATCTGTTTTATTGATTCTTCAAAGATTCTTCAATTTTTTAATTCTGTTTTAAATTTTTACTCTAGTTTAGTTAATTTTGCATTAACTAGTTACTTTGGTCTTATTTAATTCAAAAGCATATCGTTTTGAAAAACCATTTTACTTTAGCCAAATTAGCAGGTCTTACAACATTTGTGGATCACTTTATCGCTTCTACCTGCTAATCCAATTAGTTCACTATTCACCAATGCGTTTGACGAACGATGCGGGGCAAATTATCAGCAAAATGGTGAAATACATTTTTGTCTGGCTTTTAAATTGGAGCCTCAATCGATCTGATAACAAAGAAATCTGATTCTTTTCTTATGAATGTTACATTTGTGAAAAAAATAAGATCGTTACAAAAAGTGGGCCCTTCCAAGAAAATTTCGCTGAATACAGGGCAAGTTGAAAAAATAGCATCTGTTTCTTCGTTTTTTTCGATGGATCCGATCATAAAGGGAAGGCATTATATTCAGTTTGCAATACAATTTTGAAACTTCTTCAGCCATAATTGTTTTGTGTTTTAAACATCCTGTGTAAAGTACGCAGTATCAACGACAGTTAATTTTTGATAGGGAGTCAGTTAAATTGAACTCAAAATTTTTGTAGTACGCAAATTCTGTGGAAAATTTTTAAACAAACTGAGACCTCATTGAATTCTGATAAAATCAAAGCAACGCTCTTCTTTGTACAATTTTCAAAATAATTGGGCTGAAGTAATACATTTCTTTGCAAATGTAGGTTACTCAGATAATATGCGTTCCCCTGAAAACTCAAATAATGCGGCCCTTTTTGAATTAAATCTCCGCAGAAGATCGGTAAGTAAGACACAATTTTTAGTGCTAGCATAAACTTCTGTGCAGTATCATTTCAGATATGCTGATGTAAAACATTACATGGTTTCAAATGCAATTGTGGGAACTCTTGTTTTAAATTTTTGAACTATACGCTTTCTCTTCTTAGATTTGATACGTTTTAGCTGGATACGTTTTCTCTTCCTAGACTTTTTCGTTTAACTTATTCCAATTTCTTCTTGTTCATTGGTACCCGCAATCTTGTTAGCAATACGGTCCATATAGCATAGGGATCCGCTCATATCTATAACATAACCGACTAAACTTCGGAAGAATTGCTCTCGAACGATTAGTGGGAGCTCTAATAAATTGCAGCCTGCTTCAGTTGGGGGGGGGGAGCCTAAATGGAACTAAGAAGTTCAATAGTGGGCTTCAAATGACCACATTAGATGTTAGCATTTACCACTATTAAGATTTGAAGTGAAAAATGGCACCAGTTTGGGCGCACTTTTCAGTTGACTTTTAGCATTAAATTGCCTGCCAATTGAGTTCAGCTGCTTGAAATTGTGATTGAGAGAGAATTTTGGATCACGCGAAACGCAAAAAGTCAAGGGCGTAAAAGTCACTCGAAAAGTCAAAACGGTCAAGCGAAAATTTTGCATAAAAAAGACAGACACGTTTACAACAATTGCTTCTCTACGAGAGCAATTAAACAGTTTGTGGTACAATAGTACATTTTTAGTTTGAGTTCATTAATTTGGTGCAACCAATTTAGTTCAATTTCTGTTTAACTTAAATTAGTTCAATTTCCTTATTTTAATTTGTTCATTTATTCAGTTTAATTTTGAAGATCAAATCCGATGATTTCATACTTGTTATATTGTTTATATCCTATGCATGATCTTTTGTCTGTTCACCTTGTCTCGTGATTGTCAGTTGCCGCAATTTAGTAATGTTATCTTGTGAACAATTTGTGAAGCAGTTTGTTAATCTTGCCTAATTTCATTCTTCTCAATTTCGTAATTTAAAATAGTTGACTCTCTCTCTTAACTAGATTTCGATCCGCCAAAGTCTAAATTCAGACGCATCAAAAATTTGGTATCTTTCGCTAAGCGAAATACCCGATAGATAGTTGAACGTGATTTCGCTCCGCCAAATCAACCTAAACTTTGCAACTCAAATAATCAATATTTGAATAACAAAATAAAGCTTGAATTCGCTCAGCCAATTCACTCTTAAATTGGCCGAAATAAAGAACGCTAATTGGGACTACGAAACAATTCAAATCTACAGATTGTAAATCTGTACGACATGGCGCAGTCAGCTCGAGAATCGAGAAAAACACCGCTGTCGATAGAGCCATTTTGGGAACGACCAACCTCAGACCCACCGATCAGATGGGAGAAATGGAGAATTCAATTAAAACTAGCGATTCTCGCTCGCGAGAACATAACTATAGACACATTGCTTCAACCCAAACCATCGACAGTTCGCCTACCAGTGGAACCGAAGTACGAAATGCCGATTGACGACACAACCGAGGAAGCAGAAAGAGAACGTAGAGTAAGAAACAACCAGCTGAAGCTACAATGGGAACTAAAGTGTCAAAAAATAACCGAAGCGGGAATACTATGTGGGGAGCGTCCTTGGAATCTGTGCGATCAGAAATGCGTGTCCCTGTTGTACCTCAGTATTGGTACTGAAGGAAGACGACTATTAACACAAAAATTCCCGCACGACAACATTTATGATTTGACTACTCTAAAACTCTGGGAAATGATGGAGATTGCCTTTATCCGCCCAAGAAACATCACATTCGATCGATTTGTGTTCTTCTCTCGGAAGCAAAAGAAGGGCGAGACTGTAGAGCAATTTTACAGCATCTTAAAAGAACTAGCTGAAAATTGTGACTTTGAAAACCGTGAAGAAGCCATCATCAGGGACATTTTCATCACTAACATGCTAGACGATGACATTCAGCGAGATTTTCTAAGGGACACAGTCGAACCAGAGAGGGCACTCAGCATTGCAGTAAACATGGAAATGAGTAATCAGAATCAGCAAAGAATTTCATCTAATAACGGCGCAACTGGCAGTACGGTAAACACAGTACAACAATTCAATCGATTTCGCGGCGCGGGAGCACGAGGACCTCAATCAAGCAGAACAGTCACAAACCGTGCATCCATTGGTCAATGCCGTGGTTGTGGTCAAGTCTGGACACCTACACATCGTCAGGTTTGCCCCGCAATGGGTAAGAAATGTAATCACTGTGGTTTGCAAAACCATTTCGCTAAAGTTTGTCGTCGAAGACTTAATTCTTCAAGAAACACTCAACAAACTAATCGTATTAACAATATAGATACGGCAGAAACATCTAATCAAAATTCTAGCCAGGAAAGTCTAAACGTCAATTATATCAATTATACTGCGCAAATCAATTCAGACTATGATTCTTCGGATGATAATTACGTTGCCACTATTGAAAATACGAGTTCCCCAAATTTGACACTGAAAAATTTAACACTAACAATTGGAAACACAAACTGCGATTTACTTCTAGACTCTGGTAGTGGTTGTACCATTATTAATATGTCACTCGCAAGAGAAATAATGCTCAATTGCGCTCAATCACAATGGTCGGAGAAAAGACCATTGGAATTGAAGTCATTTTCGAATGATATCGTCCAACCTCTTGGTACTTTGAAAACGCCGGTAAAATGCAATGATTGGAGTATACAGAAGGCAAAAATAACGGTTGTATCCGATGGATTTAGACCAATATTAGGACGGGACCTTTTTGACCAGTTAGGTATTACAATTTCTCAGAAGCCTTGCCCGCAATCTGAAATTAATAATATAGATCCACCTTGTGCAATCAAGAAATCAATGGCAAAGGAATTTCCTGATTTGATATCTCGAATTGGGAAATCAAAAAACCACACGGTCAATTCAAAATTTCACAAAAATTATCGAGTAATACATCAAAAAGGACGGAAAGTACCCATTCACCTCCAACCGAAAGTGAAAATTGAATTAGAAAAACTGTTAAATGAAGGACATATTGAAAAGTTAAACAACTGTTCAGATCAATTTTTCATATCTCCGATTGTCATTACGGTAAAAAAGGATAAGTCAATCAAAATAGCCCTTGATTCAAAAATCCTAAACAAAGCTATTCAGAAAAACAAGTATCAAATGCCTAATATAGATTCGCTAATTCAAACGATTTCGCAAACACTGTCAACGGCGCCGCAGGAGACTGCTTATTTCACAACTCTTGATTTGCAATACGCTTATAGTCAATTAAAGCTACACAGTGATACGGCCCGCCATTGTAACTTCAATATAGTCAGTGGTGATATGACTGGCACATATCGATTTAAAACTGGATTTTACGGGCTGACAGACATGCCGGCGGAGTTCCAAAAAGCTATTGATTGTACCCTAGCCGATTTAGAAAATACTTTCTGTTTCCTACATGACATTTTGATCGTTAGTAGAGGTGGAATCGAAAAACATCTTCATTTAGTACGAAAATGTATAATAAAACTGGATCAGGAAAATTTACGCATAAATCTGGCAAAATGTCATTTCGCAAAAGAGACGATTGAATGGCTCGGTCATAATATTACGCAGTCTGGTGTAACCCCACTTTCAAGTAAAACAGATGCAATCGGAAAATTATCGGCACCTACTAATCTTAAAAAACTTCGATCTTTTATGGGATCTGTACACCATCTTGGAAAATTTATTCCGAATTTGTCACAATTATGTTACCCCCTCCGACCATTGCTTAAGAAAAATTCAAAATTTCTCTGGACGGAAGAGCACGATAAACAGTTTTCTTTAATAAAAGAACAAATTACGGAAACAACTGAAAATAAACATTTCAACCCGGATTTGGAAACGCGAATTAAATGTGACGCCTCGCGTAAGAGATTGGGATGTGCATTGGAGTAACGAACACCTAATGGGTGGCATACTGTAGCATTCGCGTCGCGATTTTTGAACTCTGTTGAAGACAGATATAGCATAAACGAACTAGAACTTCTGGGTGTTGTTTGGTCAGTGGAACACTTTAAGTATTACTTATACGGCAAACCCTTTACTGTGATAACTGATCATAGAGCCCTTCTCTCTATTATGAGAGAAAACAGATCCAATAAATCATATAATAGTAGACTGACGCGACGGGTAGATTGTTTACTACCATTTGAATTTTCGATTGATCACCTTCCGGGCACAAAAATGGGATTAGTGGATTATATATCTCGCGACCCGCATCAACAAGCTGCTAATATATCCACATACGACGAGCAATTTATTGTAGCTAATTTGGATATAATTAAGCGTAGCGCGAAACGCTTCTTATTAAATGCTGAAAATTACGTCGATTTCGCAGCGCGAAATCAATCTACAAATTGCGTCGCAAATAGTCCAAATTCCACTAATAACTTATGTGGTGATTTCGCACCGAGAAATCCAGAACATTCTACAAGCACGCAAATTGACGACTCAATTAGCGAATTAACGATAAATAATTTAAATTCCATCCCCAAAATCGAAACAACTAACATTCCTCACTCGCTTTTTGCCTTAAACCGACCCACCGAACAGTCACACTCTAATCTAAATCATTTTCAACGCATCGCAACAAAATTCAAGAACGTATATATGATGTCTCAATCACCTTCTGACGACGACACACTGATGACTGTAAAACAATCGACCCCTTCCAGAGTCCGATTTGCAGAGGCGGGGCCTTCTACTGTTCAAGCGGCACCTGTGACCCCCATTACACCTACTACAGATACAACAGCCACTTCGCCTTCGGTAGACGACTTGTACATGGATTCTTTCAATTTCGCGCTTTCAAAAATCTTCTCAAGCTCTCTCATGGCCAGCCTGACAACAAAGGACGCGATCTTGAAAGAGATTCGCGACTGCATTTTGACGTCCAATGAAGACAGATGCAGTCAAATCTCACCCTACATTCATTCCTTCTGGAAGGACTTACACGTGAAGAATGGGTGTGTTTGCATAGACGACAGAATTGCACTCCCACATGCTATCAAGGATGCGTATGTAGATGCAATCCACACAACTCACCCTGGCACATGGGGAATGACGGATATGGCGACACACGCGTGGTGGCCATACATGCACCGGGATATTGCCACCAAAACAGCAAAGTGCAACCCATGTGTCAAAATTGGTAAAAATTTAAAACCTATTATACCAGCAAATAAATGGGCACCATTAAAGCTATGTAAAGTTCCTAATGAAGAGATTCAAATTGATTTTGGAGGACCATTTATAATGAGAAAAATCAAGAGATTTATTTTCTTGCATGTATTGATCGATTTTCGAAATTTCCAACAGCAAAGGTATTTGATAGAGCCAATGCAGATAATATTTTAAAGTTTCTTCAAGAATATGTTTTGTTACACGGTATACCCCGCGCGATTAGATTGGATCAGGCTAGATGTCAAACGGGGCATCGAATTAAAACATTCTGTAATCAAAATAATATACAGCTAATCGAGGCGCCAATACACGACCACAGAGCTATTGGTTTGGTTGAAAGACTCATTCAAACAATCAAGAATCGCTTAGCCTGTATTAAAACGGCGGCACAAAATCAATTTAACATGAAAGCATCAATAAATTCAATAATTTATCAGTTACGAATATGTCGTCAAAAGACTGTTGGAATATCACCTTTTGAGGCACATTTTGGCAGAAAAGCGAATACACCATTAGGCAATATAACTACTAATCCAGATTCAAAAAGTTTAACTTACAAAAATATTCTTAATAAATATTTAGATTTGGAGACTGTCAAATGGGACCAACTCATCACAGACGACAAATGGGACAATGATGAGCGAAGCGATATAGAAATGGAAATAAACAAGGACAAACTGGGCAAGGAGGCAATGAAAAGACAGCGGGACGACCCAAATAAAGAATCGAGATTAATTTCTCATCCCGATGTTGGCCAACCGATACCAAGAACAGAATCGTCACTGGAGCTCAAATTGGCAAAGAAAAAACCACAAATAAAACGATCAAAGAAAAGTCTCGACGGTCTATACGACGTACTTGCACCAGGATCGTCAGTTATTAAAACAACCGAAAACACATCAGTAATCAAAGAACCGGGCAAGAGAGAGGTTACTATACGGAATTCTGACCTCGCAAAGTTCGGCACAAAGGCGGAACGAGAAACAGATTTGCAAATATATGCAAATAGACGCCCGAAAATCCCCACGGGAAAAACAACGGAGGAAATCATTCATCACCATGCAAAAGAACTAAGAAAAAAGTTAGAAGGTGGAAAGAAAATGAAACACAGAAAAGTGGCAGATGACGTCAGCACAGTGTCGTCCATTCACTCTAATGTAACACGCGCCCTCAGAGTAAGAATGCCGACCAAGCCAAAGATACAACAGACAACGGCGCCGCGAAATCAAACCACGGAGTCAAATAACGATCCCGCAGTGCCAATGGAACTTCCGACTTCAAGCATCATTATCGCGGAGCCACCAAGCAGACCGAAAAGAAAAGCAGCCACGAAAGCATCCGCAGCGCTAATTCCTTCAAAGAGAAAACGCTCTGCCACTTCAACAACAGAATCGGATGAGTCTGTGAATCCAATTCAATCATGCCCTCCCACAACACCAAGTACTGCAGCAATTGGAAAACAGAAGAGACGGCAAAACATTAAAAAACAACAAATCGAAAACAAGTCCATAATCTCTGCAATACAAACTGCTGCAGCACAATCCAATCAAGAGGAGTCAAACTTCACAGTCGGCCCATGCTCCCCAACAACTTCCTACCCCACTCAATTCTACGTCTCTCCGAATTATGAGGAACCCGAGTTATCTATGACAGTTGGCGAAGCGGAAAGGTATTATGAAAGCGAAAGCGATTAATGAGTAAAACTGACCATTCAAAACTCTGTCTAAAACATTACAGTATTTATTATTTAACAAGTACATATTTCTTACTAATTTTCTGATAAATAACATGTTATTTATTTCCGCCAAGGGGGAAATGTGGTACAATAGTACATTTTTAGTTTGAGTTCATTAATTTGGTGCAACCAATTTAGTTCAATTTCTGTTTAACTTAATTTAGTTCAATTTCCTTATTTTAATTTGTTCATTTATTCAGTTTAATTTTGAAGATCAAATCCGATGATTTCATACTTGTTAATTTGTTTATATCCTATGCATGATCTTTTGTCTGTTCACCTTGTCTCGTGATTGTCAGTTGCCGCAATTTAGTAATGTTATCTTGTGAACAATTTGTGAAGCAGTTTGTTAATCTTGCCTAATTTCATTCTTCTCAATTTCGTAATTTAAAATAGTTGACTCTCTCTCTCTTAACTAGATTTCGATCCGCCAAAGTCTAAATTCAGACGCATCAAAAATTTGGTATCTTTCGCTAAGCGAAATACCCGATAGATAGTTGAACGTGATTTCGCTCCGCCAAATCAACCTAAACTTTGCAACTCAAATAATCAATATTTGAATAACAAAATAAAGCTTGAATTCGCTCCGCCAATTCACTCTTAAATTGGCCGAAATAAAGAACGCTAATTGGCACTACGAAACAATTCAAATCTACAGATTGTAAATCTGTACGACACAGTTGCTTCAAAAATAAATTTGTTAGGTATCATGTATCTATACCGCATCTGCAATATATTAGGCTAATTTAACGATTTATAGATCGCAGGGCGATATAAATTCAATCATCAAAATATTAGTTTTTGAAGTTCTCGGCAAATTGCGTTGAAGAGGACTGCATGTCAGGTCTGATGTCAGTCCGTCATTTATCAGTCCTCAGTTGGAACTGCCTGAACTCCATAAATTGGATGCAAACAGAAATAAGTTGTTATTTTCTGATAGAAACACACAAAGACTGCAGCACGTGAACATGTTGTCCGGGTTGTGAGCCCATCATTAGTTGCTCAAACATGTCGCAGTCAGAAAAGATTTACTCACAGAAATTAAGTTTTAAGCCACCAACTTTCCTGAAGATTAATTGAAGATTCAGATTTGCAAACTCGTATCGTTTCTTCATTTTTTCGATCTTTTAAGACGGTCAAGCGATTCAAGCAATACCGAGTTTGGTTTTTCTCAGAAAAGTCAAGTCTTCATTGGTTGTTTTTTGTCGTAAAGTGTGGCTAGTTGATGGCGGCCATTATGGCGAACACCATGGTCAGGAGCGAGGCGGCTCCCATGCCGACAAGTTGCCCTAAAACAATCATTTCACAGAATTCCTCCGTAATAAAAGCACCTAATATAAATGATTTTAAATTGTTTACAAAGCAAAAAACTGTAGGTGAGTGGATGTGATTAACAAGACGGCAGGAGACTCAAAATAAAAATTTTCGATTTTTTCAACCACGTGGTTGCAAAAAATAAAACCCAGATACAACCTATACATGAAACACAATCAGAGATAGTTCTACTCACAGATAAAGTCCCTAATAAGTGCACCAAGGGTGCTTTACACATCAGCTTCTTGAAATAGAAAAAGTTTTGGTCGTCCTTTTAAGTTTAGCAATGCGTTTTTGGAAGCTTTTTCGATCTGATTTACCATACCACCTGTTTTCGCTATCTATGTTTTGAATATTTATTTGCAACTTGGTAAGAACTTTTTTGATGTGAAGGTATCCTAGTTAAGTTGCTGTAGTGAATATTTAACAATCAAATCACAAGATATTCTTTGTGAAAAAAGTTACAAAAAATAGTAAATTTTGTAACATTTCACATTAATTTGTTATTAAAAGTTTTTTTCAGAAATTTTTAAAGTTCATTTAGTTTTTATTAATAAACAAATAAAAACTCCTAATTTCCAGTGGCTGTATAAAAGTAAACTGAAAATATTTTTAAAATTAAGCCACAATTTGCAAGTGATCAAGAATAATACAAGAAGTTGCAAAATGTTACAAAAAACTTGTACGTTTATGTAACAATAAAACACTAGTTTTCAAATAATTCACTATAGTGTCATCTTTTAAAGTTGTCGGACCATACCAGAAAAAAATGTTAATGCGCAACTTGGTCTTCAGAAGAACGTTTACTTCAGTTATATCACTGCAACCTGAAAAACGTGAAATTTTTTTAAATCAATTCAATCAGCAACAACTTTGATCAGCAGGGAACATACAACAATTACGTCAAATTTGACAACTATTAGAACACATCATTCATTTAAATAATTAATTTGAATTTGTAATAATTTAGCAATCGGTTTTATCAAATATTAGGTGGTAAAGTGTGTCTAACAATTAAATGATTACAATTAAAGTTTGTACATCTTATGCTTTCAAAAAAGGACTGTGATTTTTGTTGGAGCATCAATTTGAATTTATTTCTGGTTAAGAAATACAACACGTCTGCCAATCCAGCTTTTACTAGAAAACGTATGGAGACATTTTGACATTAAACAAATGCTGTCTTGGAAATTTTCTGTTAATTCGTCCTTAATTGAATCCATAGTTACGTTCTGCTTTGAATGCAAGAAATCACGCTCACTTCTTTAGCTCTTTCCTGCTTAATTCCAGCACTGCTGACCCGGCGGCCAAAACAAGAAGGAGAGAGTGATAAAACACAAAAAGTCACGAAAAAATCGATTTTTAAAAAAAATAATTTTAAAAATCCGCTTGTGATAACTTTTCTGACAAGTTGTTTGCAAATATTTAACTAAAAATTAAGAAAAATGACAATCGAAAGTTCTTGAGCGCACGCTATTTTTTCTCACAGATTTTTGTTACGTTTTTTGGTTAACAATAGTGAACAAGCCGTTAATACCAATATTTTTTCAAATGAAAACTCAAGGAATTGGGAGGAAAAATCAAAGTACTCTTTTTTACCCTAAAATTTTTGTTAGTTTAATGAGGTCCTTACTGGTACTTAGGATTTGAGTTTAACCACAAATTACGTGTGACATTTTTATCCCTGACACAGGAGGGACTCACTTTTGTAGTAGGATATTTTGATAATAAATAATCATGAATGATCAAAAGTAGTTTTGGTATGGAACAGAGGAGAGTGAGATTTTCCCCACGCAAAAATAGGAGGTTCATCTAGCCATTTCCCTTCAGAACCCATGACTGGTTGAAGTCATGACTGATTCTTATCACAGGCAGAGCTTTTCTCATTCGGGCCGGCTCAAGAGGCTATCAACGCATAATTTTTGCCATTTGATTACCAAAAAAGGACCTGTTTATGATAAAAATTGGTCTAAGTAAAGGCCCAAAAACAAATAATGCTTTTGAAACCAACTATCTGCGCTTAAATTGTTGAAATGATTTTATTCAAATTAATGATATATTGCTCTCGGTATTACGCCAGAAATAAAAATTTTTGGGCTACGATTTATGATTAGAGTTTTTCAATGAAGTCAATTACAAAACTCCGGCATGAGAAATTTTTATAGTCTAACTTTTAGTCCAAAATAAAATTTGTTCAACAAATTGTATTTAAAAAAACTTTTGGCTATCAAAAACCAATGAAAAGCAAATAAACGGTCGCTCAACAATTGATATTGCTACAATTGTTACAAGTAATAAAGTGAGAATAAATGAGATAAATAAGTAAGAGCGCAAATAACAGAACAAGGAAAAAAACAAATTTTAAAAGATTGTTACAACATTTAATCGTTTTTGTAATACATCTTTTTTTGTAGAAAACAGTTTTTAAGAATGAATTTTTGGCGCAGTTGATAGTAAGTTGTTGAATTATTCAAAACCAGAGATGTTGGCAGTAAAGGAACGTTTTCATTGAAACAAACATTATGATATAAGTTTTATAGACTTTATAAAATTAGATAATAGAAAAATCAAAATTTAAAGAAATTTCTTTAACAATTGATTCAGTTTTTCCAGAGCTCTTTAACCATTGGAATGTTGTATCTCTTCGCGAAAGGTATCGGTCGGCAAAGTTCGTTTAGCAGAAAAAAATTAGGGTTGGTTTAAGTTTCCTAAACCCCAATGCATTGGGGGTTGGATCAATTGACAGCCCTGGTGATTCATAAATTTAAAATCTTGCACGAATCTTGCAAGAAATCTTACAATTGAACGCATATTTCTTCCATTTTGCTCGCAAGATTCTTGCAAGAATTGAATCCATCCTGCAAGAACTATTTCAAAAAGTCAATTAGAAAAAGTCAATTAGAATCAGTTGTACTCATCAAAATTCTTGTTAAAGTCACTTCATGTGGTGTTCAGCTGTAGCTTCCAAAGATACTGAAACAAATGTTTGGGGCCAAAAATATTGAATCCGGGCCAAGTATTTTTTCGCTGGTTTCGCTTTTATAACATGTTTAATAAACAATAATTTGCTTAAAATTTGTTTTCTAAAACATTTGTACCCTGATTTATTTTTTGACTTGAATGAGATCTTGCAAGGTTCTTGCAAGATTGGAATCCGGTCATCCCTAGGGAGTGCATTAATTGTCACCCTCATCTTCCTCTTTTTAAAAATTTAAGTGAATGTGATTCAATTTTAGCTTACGTTTGAAGCTACTGTCGCTTGTTCGCTTTATGTTGATGGTTTGGAAGAGTTCTTCGTAGATTCTAATATGGGCATTGAAGTCATATTCAGTCAAAGTCAAGTTGTAGAGCGAGATTGTGCAGTTGTAGTCTGTCATTCCCGATTGAGAACATTCTGTAAGGTTGTACCTCTGACTCTCGGACACTGTTGTTCCAGATGTGTACTTAAAAAGGCCAGTTAATTTAAACGTCAAATGAATATAACTTCTCTGATATGATTTGAGGACTGAAAATTGCTTGTTAAATTTTAAAACACGGCTTTGAGCTGCATTGACGCTATACGGCTTAAAAATGTGCAAACAGTGTCAATATAAACAATTTTGGTTGTATTATAGTTTTCAGTTTTATTAATCACCCAGTGAACCGAAACGATAGGAAATGTATCAAGTTTTGGTTGATACGAAATGTATCAAGGAAATAATCCTGAGAACTTTGTTGGCTCAACCTGCTAAGAACTTAATAAATTTTGGCACGTATAAAAATAGTTTCTCAAGCAAATAAAATACTCCTGAGATTTATGATGAATTATCGGAAAATCTATGTATTTCATTTCAACTGGAATAATGATACCGTTTAATATCGGAAAGGTCTCCTAACCAATTTCAATGAATGTTCTAATGATATATCCTTTCCATCATCTTAACGCAAAATAAGTTCAAAGCGTCTTATATTAATAGAAAGTAGGGTTCCCTTACAACTGCTTAACACCCAGGACTCAAAAGTAGACTGTGACTATAATGTTTCCTGTAGTTCTGTGAAAATAATAAGTTTATTTGACTACATTTAGGTTCACGTAGATGTTGTTTGCATGGCTGTTGATACTGTAGTCCACAATCAAGTTCACAGTGCAGTTTACAACGTCCATGTCACAATCAGAGGAATGGTTTGTTAACACGCTGAAGTCTAAAAACATTACCAGTTTACTCAAACACACACACAAACACTCAAGCATACACACACACATACACACAAACACACACACATACACACAAACACACACACATACACACACACACATATATATATATATATAATATATATATATACACATTTTATGTATATATATATATATATATATATATATATATATACACATATATATATATATATATATATATATATATATATATATACATATATATATGTATATCTATATTATATATATATATATATATATATATATATATATATATATATATATCCTGAAAATGATTTAAAATATGACGCTTAGCTCCTACAAGAAATTTTCTCATTACTTTTTGGCATTGAGTACCAATTTTCCCCCCTCTGAAAACTTACAGCGCCGAGCAAGCCAAGATTTCTAAGGTATTTTGTACAATATTCATATTGCTCTGCAAGCAGTATGAATATTGGAAAAAAATACTCGACGGTCATTTATTGCCCGACGGTCATAAAACTTTACGTCGAAATAGTTCGAAACAGTCCGAAACCCAACTTCGCACCGTCTCTTATATGGCCATGTTTTGGGAGTCCTCCAAGGTTTTGTTTTTGGGTATATATTCATTTAAGTACCTAAAAACTGTCATAAAAAAAATCCGTCAGATAAATGTTATAGCAGACCAAATGAATGTTTTTCCCTACGCAAATGTACATTTACAAGAAAGTTCAGCAACTTGCGCATAATTTACCAAACCGGCTCATCATTTTTGGCTAAATTGTGCACTAAATGAAGACGAGTTCGAAATTTTCTTCATGTCATTAAGGAGCAATTCATTTTTAATAAGTTAGACATGGTGGAATCTGAAACAAAGTGATACTTCAATACCAGTAATGATAATGCCAACGAGGTTATTTTCTTTAAAAAAATAGATAGTGACTGCTTATACTTTTTTTTTCTGAAAAATACCTGGACTCTGAATAAAAATTCGTGCATTTTTTTTTTCAGTTTCAAAGCAGATGGCAGAATGCCAAAAAAACGCTGCAATAGCTTTCAAGACCTCCTAAAAAACAGCGCTAAAATATCAGACCTGAAAAGCAAAAAAAGCGGACGTCTCAATTTGATATAGACTTCAATCTGTTTTTGACAAGCGGCACTAAAATTGCAATCAAACTATTTCATGACACCCTCTTCAAACTTTAGCATCTCAAAGTAAGGTAATTAAAGCCATTTTCGGACAGTAAAGCTTTTTGTGAGTGAGGTAAGTTATGCCTGACTTAAAAAAATCTCCAGGAACAAAGATTTCTCTCCAATAAGTAAAAAAAAGACGCCAAGCAACCAAAACTGGCAAAAAAATGTATGAATGGATGGTCAGAAATTCATTTGAAGAGAGCGAAAAAGTCACAAGTTGCAACAAAAAAACTTGACGATGAAATAATAAAAAACGTAGCAGGACAAGTCATGATATACACTTTCATTGCCTAAACAAACATTTAAACTAAGAAGGGATCAGAAGAACTATCTGACTGATCAATTTTTTCTAAAAAAACGGGAAAACTCAAACACAAATAGATGCACGTGAAGAAGAAAACAACTGGCGAGAAAGAGAGTTGTTGCTCAAACATTCATTTCTCACTCAAATTTTAAATTAGAGTGCAAAAACTATCCCGCCATAAAACAATAGCTTTTTCGCTCCATTTCCTGTTTCGGCATCACCAACGTACTACCCCAATTCAAATTCATAAATCAACACATTCTGTGAACAGATCTTACAAATCAGCTTAAAAATTGTGAAAGAAAACGAAAAAACCTTAATATAAAAATAGTTAGGAAACTGGCTGTCTGTTGTCAGCACAACACTTGAAACAAAACATGCGAAAACAGAAATTGAACAAAAAAATTGAAACAAGGACTATATGCTGAAATCATCAAGAATAAAACAACATCTTCACTTAAAAAGAGCACAGCATTTCTGTCTTAAAGTACACAATCAAATTAAGAACGAAACAAAAAAACAAAAATTTATTGCAAAACCACCTCAGTTGCTCAAGAAAAGAAAAGCAAAGGCATGAGAACTGAGACTTTATTTCTGACTGACATCAAAAAACTCAATGCATTGTAAAAAGCTAGGACAAAAAAACTTGCAAAACCTGATATAATTTTTTGCAATTAAAACTCTTAAAAGAAAAGGTTTGTATTTTTCAGACAACATAGTTTTATAACTATCGAGTTGAGTTTGCCTCAATTTTCTTGAAATCAAAAGATTTCAAAGAAAAAATCAATTGAGTATAGTGAGAACAATTGTGACAAAACTGATATTAAACGTCATGCAGAATGTAATGACAACAGATTTTGCGCAAAAGAACTCAGCTGAGTAAACGAAGTAATAAAAAACTCAGTCCTTGATTTCAGGATGCACATGGTAATAACACCATTTATTAAAAAAACCAAATCTGTTTTTCCAAAAAATTCTATCTAAAGGCACAAAACTCTTGCATCTTTAAGCTGGATCTTCCTATATATTGAGAAATATTTGCCAAAAAAATGATTTTGCTTAATTTTTTTATAAAAAATGCCTGAGTTTTCAAATT